>NW_006767633.1:2484082-2541418 GCF_000300595.1 Phanerochaete carnosa HHB-10118-sp | reverse complement strand
GCCATGCTTATATGGGAGTCCAGTACCATATTCATCTCAGAACAGACAGTTGATATGATGAACGAAGGTTTACTGTGCTCTACCAATGTGATCATGGAACACCGGCCTCCAGGCGACTTCGGATCCCAGGCAATGGTTTGACTCGGAGGATCAGTCAAATGTACAAGATAACCGCAATCCAGATTCAACATCGTACCGGATGATCGGTCAAGTGTGTGACTAACATGGAAGCTATGCGGCCGACTAGCCACACCTTAGGCTTCAACCCGCCGTGCGAGGTGTGTATAACTACGACACCGATAGCGAGGTCGTTGACGGGCGAAGCACTGGGTTACGGACCTTCTGACACAAGCTAGATCTAGAAATATGGTTGCACGGGGAGAGACACATGTGAGTCGTGAGGGGTCCAGGTGTCGGGACATCATCCGCTGGATCCTACTCGCATTCATCTCTGAGAATAGCGCACATCGCGTGCACGTATGGCCGGCTCGCGTTCTCGGCGGGACGTTCGGCCTACTCTCTCGCGCACATGTTCGGCAGTCTGGCCTTCTCCGCGCTCCGGCTCACGGTCTTGATCCGGAGTACCCCGCTGTTCATCGACGGATCAATGTTCAAGGTGCCCTACATCGTCGACGCCGCGCCGCGAAGTAAATTCACTGAGTTTCGACATCGAGTCTTGAGCAGTAGCAGCAGCACCAGGTACGGCAATCTTCGAGCACGCTCAGCTCCGGCTCCGAGTGGGTGCAGTAAATATAAAAGATGGCGGAGGAGCGTCCATTTGGAGGATTTACGCTTTTCGTCTCGCCTGCTTTCTGTTAGTAGATTCTAACCAGATTGGACACCTTACTGATCGAGACGAGCGATCCCATACATACGATAAGTTCGCACCGCGTACAAATTACTGGATAGCCTATCGGGCAGGACATCATGTTCAGCAAAGCAGAGCGGCATAGCAGACTGACGTATGCGATAAGATTGAAACTAACCCTCTCCGTGGCGATTCCCTGTCTGAAATGTCCAGGCCATGATGAGTATCATGATGAGAAAATTGAAACTTTCTAGAGCCGTCCCAAAGTGGTAACTTCGCGCGTTTCACGGTTCCCTCCCGCACCTTCTAGTCAACCTGTCTCCTGAACAGCACTCGTGCGGTATCGTTCGGGTCATTGGTCAGTCCCCTCTGCAAGTTCTCGGGACGGACACCCTCATACTCTGGTTTGAGGTCATAGTTTACGACGATATACGCTAACATGGCTTTGAGCTCGTTGGAGGCGAAGAACCGACCAGGGCTGGTGCATGCAGCAGTCAAAATTACTGCGTGAGAGTACGACAAGGTGAAGCAACATACCACGCGTGCTTGCCATGCCCGAATGTTACGTAGTCTGCGGAGGTGGTAATCAGCTGCGGCTGCACGGACTTGTCGCTCTTGTAAGACCGAAGCGGGTCGAAAAGGGTCGCGTTCGGATAGTTCTCCTCGTCGAAGTGAGTCGCGAATGTCGGTGTGACGACCGTCGCACCCTTGGGAAGGAATGTCCCATCCGAGAGCGTCACCGGCTGCAGGATGTTGCGGAACATCGACACTGTGAGCTGTCAGTTGTGGGAGAAGCGAGTGGGAGAAGAACATGCACCAGTGGTCGGGCCGTTGTGCCGCTCGCACTCGCGCAAGAAGCTGTCGAGCTTGCGCATCTTGTTCGTCGCGGCTTTCGTCCAACCTTCTTCGGCCACAGCCACTTCAACCTCTTCCCGGAGAGTGTTAGCGAGCTCGGGACGCATAGAGACGTCGTACAAGGCTTGGAGTATGGCCTGAAATACACCAGGTTAATACTTCTGGCCCTACAATACTGAAGACTTACGGATGAGGTCGTCCCAATGGCCCCGAAGTTGATAAACAATACTATGCGCGCGACCTCTTCTGGCCCTTGATTGCGAGCTACAACTTCATCAATAATCCACTGCAATAGATCATTCTATGCTTAGGTCAGAAATAGGCTAGAACTGCGCCGCCAAGGTGACACACCGGTTTGTCTGCCCAGTCCTTCCCAAACCTGGTCATCATAGCCATCCGGTCGTCGATAGCTGGCCGCAGGTAGTCGAGGCACTGTTGAACACGTCTGTCGATGACCGTGGCTTTCCTACCGGCGATGCGCTTCATAAAACCAGGGAATATTGCGAGAAGCCTCACGGCTTTGCTTACGTCCTCTTCGAAGTGCACCATCATGTGTACATAGCCACTGTCTCGACCTGAGTGCAGTGCCTGTCAGTGAGCCAATTCCTTGCAAAACTTGCGTTGGCACCTACAAGTGGGCATGCCGACAAATACGCGGTTTGCAGCACGTGTAATGATTGTGCTCATGACAGGAGAAGCGTGGACTGGCAGCCAACCTAACGGAGATATCAGCCGATTTTGGTACTACCACGTCCCAGGTCACCCTACGCACGATCGCTGTTCGCGGGAATATGCTCTCGGAAGGCCATGCTGAGCTCGTCAAACATGTCTTCGAATACCAATGCGAGATTTCGCGTGAGATTTCGCAGTATCGGTATATGAACAGGGTCTCTGTGCCAGTAAGAGTCGAACACATGATGCATCTCGAAAACCTGGCGTTGAGCAAAGGAATAAAATTACGACATTTCCGTGCCAACCCAGCTGAAGGACGCGCACCTCCGTTGTAGCAGATGACACTGTGTCATCTGGCATCTTCTGCAGCTCGTCGACCAACTTCTTACCGGAGAGCACAACAAGCCAGCGATCCACCATAGCAACTTTGAAAGTCCTGCCCCTGTGCTGTAGTGGGACACAGTGAGAATACACGCTATAGGAGGATACAACGAACACACCCTCTGATAACCCCGCTGCATGATCTCTCTTCCATGGGTGAGGAAGTTGTAAAGCCCGATGAAAGATAGAATTGGCAAAGAGGGTCCGCCTTCGGTCGGGATATGGCGGAGCTGTAGTCAATGGCATCGTAGCTGGGGCGTGGAGTGGCGTTAAGGACGTACGTTCTTCGCGCTCAAGTGGCGGACGAGCAGCCATACGAGAACAACCCCGGCGACGACTTGCGCTGTCGTCAGCTCGCCGACATATGATAACGGGTCGCTTGTCATGGGATTTTGGCTGCAACTGGCGATAACGGTAATTTGGGGAGAAATTCGTTTGGCATGCGAACGGCGATTTCCTGAGCCGCGCTTTTTGTACAACGACATGGACCCCATGTTAGCTCAAGGTGGAGACAGCCAGGGAGTCAGCGCGTGATATCCCGCGTTCGATACGTAAGGTGTATTGGCGCATTGGTCGGGGTGCCTCGCCTGTTAGTACACACTTCGCGAGGCATTCAGGTAATCTGAAACATTGTCTTTCTATGGGCGGTGACGGCGGGATCTGACTTACATGTTGCCAAGAAAAATGCAGCTCCAACTCGCGCAGGAAAGAAGCAGCACCGCGGCCGTCGTTTCTCCGCCATCTATCGGCAGAATTTGGGAAGCGCATCCGCAGACCGCCCGACCACGGTGGCGTCCGTGATGTTGAGATGCTCCTTGAGAGTTACCACTGGGCAATTATCAGCACAACATTAGAAAAATAGACAGGAATTAAACATGCTAACAATCGACTCGAATTGCGCGTTATTAGAGCTAGAAGCGCTTTACAGCTACTAACAAAACATGAGACCACCTTGCATAAATGTTCGCGTCGTAGCTGTGCGGAACAAACAAAGGGTCGAGACTCCGGGATCTTCGTGCCTGAGCGTCCGCTAGCTAGTATTGTCATTGACTTCGGACACCGGAAAACGAGCGCGATCCCATTGCATGAGCAGCCTTCAGTCCATATTGGCCTAAATTGGGTGTCTTAGGACACGGTACCCCTGGTAGCAGGGCGGGCCGTCGGCCGTCCTGCAGAGCAGCGGGCAGAGGCCTGAAGACCTGGACGTTGAATGGACGTTCCGACTCCGCGCGAATTGATCGCGGAGGGCGTGAGAACAACAGGGGCCACAGCAAGGGCGCGGCCAAGCGTCTGAAAAGCGCCGGATCGATATGCCAGTATCCCGACGCGGATCAAAGGTTGGGTTAAAGGTAGCTTGCCTTGCCTTACCTACAAGTCCGAGTCGCACTCCTTTTCGGATATCGTTTCAGTCAAAGGAATTCTGATTGGATGCTGGAGTGCTAATGGTCAAGACCGGTCTATAAACCCTCCGTTCCACCGGCACAAATTTCTATCGACACCCTCAGCCAGCCAGACCGTGACAGTCCCGCGTTTGTTGAACTTCACCTTCGAAGACTTCATAGTACACTCAGGCCGCCTCAACATGACGCTGCTGCAGCTCAGTGATCACCCCGCATTTGATGGCACCGACCACATAAGGCGCTGTGCGTTTTACCTCCCCTTTGACCTCTAGACCGTCGAAGACTTTATCTATTCGGCAAAGCATAATCTACATACTCTCCTGCTCCAGCTCTGTGGTCATAGGTTCGACACTATGTCGCTCGAGCTTAAGCCTTAATACAGTGTTCTACAGCTCACGACTCTCGCATTTCCCCTCCCCCGGCTTTCGCGCTAACGAACTTCAGGGTGACGGCCTCCTCATACCACGTCAGCATGTGCATCGAAATTGTTTACGACCTGCCCCCCTGGTGCTCTCTTCGATCTTTGCTTCTTTTTTGAGGCCTGCGCTCGGTTCACAACTACTTGACACCAACTATCGCACCTCCTGAGGCCAACATCTGAGCTCATCGATGCTCTCGGGCAGTTCAAGTTTTTCTGTCATCGTGGCGCTCCTCAATAGCGTCTACGAACAGATTCGTGAGGCGTCGATCAAGACCACCGCAGCGATCTTCCTCATTCAGCTCATCTATTCTGTTAGAATCAGGATCTGCTCAGAGAACTAATAATTACATCACATGCTTGATACACGATGAAAACCAAGAAGATAGAGATCACGGCCAGACAGATTATTTCTGGGTCGAACCCAAAACTGTGCAAAACGGCCACGAACCTGAAGTCGCAGCAGAAACACTCCAAGTTCGGGTACTGAGAAAAGCTACCAGAGAACATGAGATTGAAGGCGAACGCAAAGCTGTGATACAGGGTTCAGTTGTGAGTGTGTCGTTCTTCCGGGTTGCTCTGCTTTCAGTGACAGTCTTTTTGTGGGCAATGTGGGGCATCTTCGGGTCGTCGCCACCCCTGTCGCTGATATAGCTTCGGCAGTCATGACTGCGTGTAAAAGGACAGTATACTTGAGTTTGATCAGAATTGTATCTCAACTTCGTTCTTGACTCTCTCCTGAAGCGCTCCGTACAGCACATATGTGCACCCGCGGGAGATTCTCCTGAAGCTGTGGTATTTGTCAAAATAGAAAGGGAAGTTTGCTGAGTTTGTTCACTATCCACGTCACCTCGTACTTGCGCACCGCCACAGTCACACTCGCGATGTGGCACACATCGAGCAGCTCCAGGTCTGCCATCAGGTACATGAAGTGGAAGAGGAGCTCGAACGTGACCTCCTGCGGGTCCGTCGCTTGCGCGCCCAGCTCCGGTAATAGGGTGAACATGTCCACGAACGGTCTATGAGGCCTTGGCGAGAGCGCCTTGTGGACATGGAACGTGTTGAGTCTATCGCCGGAATGAGCGATCAAATCTGCGTACTCGTCGTTGAAGGCGGCGAAGCCTTGTCCAAATGCAGCTGGCGTGACAGGGTGGGGGAAGATCATGGTCGACTTGGACAGAGGTGAGTACATGCGGTTGTACCGGAGTAAATACGTCTCTATATGTACCTGGCTGAGAGCAGGGGGGTGGACGTCACATTTACTCGTTATCTGATTTGGTGTACACAAGACACATACCCACAAGCCATAGGTGTTTACATGAGCCAATCACAATATCTCCAGAGCAACGAACGAGAATACAAGTAGACGGCAAAGCGATTCAGAGCAGGATATGGTTGCGAATATCTTCTACAAGTCCAGTTCGAGCGGAACCTAGGCCGTCCAAATTAGTCTGGCTATCGCAATGTGGCGTCGTCACGCACCTGGGCGACGACTTTATCCACTTCGTCACTGAAGACCTGGACGATTTGACGGATGCGCTCAATGCAATGCATGTCTACTTCACACGGAGCGTTTTCGAATACATGCTTGATCGCGCCTTCGACCAGCCCTCGTTCGGTGGCGGTGCGTCCAGAAGGTTGTTTCTCTAGGCAAGGTGCCACCTGCCTCGTGTAAAGCGCAAACCAGTCTCGGATACGACGCGTCTGCGTCATGGAGAATGGTCCGAGGCAGTGCGTACAGGACGACGCGTCGAAGAGCCGGTTCATCCGCTCGGGGTTCAACGCAGCCTGCATGGCCGCCTCACCACATCTCCGCTGGTACCACATCAAGCGGACGACGGTGTCACCGGAGATGGTCTTGAACTCGGGTGCCATCGGCGGCTGGAGCGGCCATACAGGCTCCTTGAGCGAGAGCAGAGCAGCAGAGCGCGCCTCTTCTTCCCATCGCCTGCCGCAAGCGATGGCAAATGCGCGTAGTGGCTCGAGTGAGGCAAGTTCGTTCCACGTCCTCCGAGCGTACAAGACGACGTCTTCCAGCTGATACTTGTTCGCAGCCTCCAAAACAGCGTGGACGTCGTCGAGACTTTTCAGATTTGGATTGGGACAGGGGTACAGGAAGCGGAACAGATGGTCAAGAGTGCGGTTGTTCTCGCTGAAATCTACAACCGGAACTCCATCGAGGAACTCCGACGGCCTATCATCGACGACGGATGGGCTCTGTGGGAGCGAGAACATGTCTTTGAAGAATGGTGACGCTTTGGACAGGATGACCTTGTACATCTTGAATTCCACGGCGTCGCTCGAGCGGATGATGACGTCGGCATCCTTATCAGAAAAGTATTGATGTGTTATGCGCTCTGGGGTGGCGGAAGCAGGAGATGGAACGCAGGAGTTCATAATGCCTCCGAGCTCGATGACTGCAATAGAAAGTGGAGAAAGTGGACATGAGCTATGTTGCAAGGCAGGCAGTGCAGTCGCCTGAGAGCTGCAGGTGCGGCGTAACGTCCCCTGCGTCGCATCTGCAGTCTCATGAGCAGCGTTATCCGGCTCGCTCAGGTCTTGGCGAGGTTCCGCTCCAGGCTCTGCCCCAGCATCGTCTCCGTCTGGCTGCATGGCACCCGCGTCGCTCGAAAGGGTCGGCTGAAAATTGAACTTTGGTTGCATGCGGCACCAGCGTGCGACCGAGGTTCAGCTTCCAAAGGCCTCTGGGAACTCCTGATACGCTTCAATAACCCTGCTAGCAATACCCACCAAAAGATACAAAGGTACCTCAGCACCAGACCCAAAGACGCAATCGCTGGACTAAATCGCGGTAAGCCTATGGAGCTCACGTAGGGAGCTCACACTCACCAGCCGCACAGCACTGATTACGCGGAGAGAACGCTACGGCGGAGATGGAGCTGCACGGCCGCCGCGATGGCATCCGCGAGGACCCAAGATGAGAGGGAGTCGAGCCTCGAGGCAAACACGCTGCGAGGAAGAATTCCTAGAGTTTTGGCTGATATGTCCATTTATGGGTGCGTGAATATCAAGATCGGCGGTAAAGTGGGCCCGATTGAGAGATGGAAGTTGCTCCGACCCGTCCTTTGTTCTGTACTCTTTTCATCTTCAGGACTTTCACTAATTAACCCACACTCGTTTATTATGGCTCACCGTCGCGGCTATTCGCATCATCTTGACATGGGCAAGATCTCTTTCGATGCCCCTCCTCTCACGCCTCCGCTCGCCGTCTTCAACGAGTTCCAAGCCTCGATGAACTCAACAGCACGGAAGCCTAGACAGTATTGGCAGCGGACAACATTCCTCGCCCTCTTCACCCTTGTCGTTGTCTCTGTATATGTCTTGCTCGTCTCTCAGCCCTCGCTTTCGCCGATCGGCAATCCACAAGGCAGCGACAAGTCGTTTGCCAGCATCGCCACACAGCGCCTCTCGCGTTTGTCTGAAAAAGCGCATCGTCTCACTGCTGTACATCGAAAGCGCCCACAGGGCACGACGACGAGCACGTTCGAAGCGGACGCTACCACGGACACGCTCCCCGCGCTTCAGCTCACCCCCGAGCAAGAGCTTGCCGCCGTCACCACCTTCCTCGCTAGCCTGCCTCAGAATGTCATCCCATCGAATGTCGATCCTTCCAAGCCGATAGATCCTCAGCTCGTCCTAGACTTTGACACTCGGAACCCCCAGGCGCTCACCGAGATTGCTCAGCTTGAACACGACGCTTGGGTACGCTACCCGGTCGTTTTTTACTCCAAGGTGCGTGCCGTGCGCAATCGTCGAGTTCTGGACCTTGACGTCATGAGTCTAGATGCACTCTCCCATTTCACGAGATCTCGAAAAGATTATACTGGAACTTAACTTGTTACCCGGGCCAGCGATTATCCCGGTAGAGTACAGGCGTACGTCCCTTGCCTTCTCTCGTCACCTAACACGCCTACTGACCTGGCCTCAGCGGATGAGGAGGTGTTGAGGCCTTTGTTAGAAAGGCTCACTGGGGCCTCGGAGCTGCCCATCCTATTGGTAGGCGGCAAAATTATTGGCACCCCACAAGAAGTGAAGTATATGCACTCTAAGGGCAGCCTCGCCCGCGCAATTAGCGACGCTGGCGCGATAGTCGACGGCCTGAGGAAGAAGAAGGGCCGCAAGCACTAGACTCCTCCTGTGCGCTGTGCGCCTAGTTTGGTGCGGCGGCTCGTACTCTTCACTTGGGAGTAATATTACATTTATCTGCTTTGGGTGTATAGATACGTTTTCTCAGGGTCTGCTCCTGCTCGAGATAGAGTATAGGCACAGTTTGCTTTCTGGTCTTACAGTAACGCGAGCACCTCGCCATGACGCGCACGTTTTACCCTTTACGTGTAGAGAATTATTGTGCTCTCGCATCACGGTCAGTTGCGTATAATGCCACGTACATGCTTATTTATAATCACATGGACTGTCGTGCATGTCACCTTATTCGTCGACGCTCCCGTGCCTCATTTGTGCGAGAGCTCGGTTGAGTGATTATCACCTTCAACCCATACGAGTCATCTCTAACAAGGGGTACAGTCACCGGGCTACTAACACGATGACCAAGTACCTCTGATTTAGTTTCCGTTGCAGAGTGGCCAGACCCAGCCGGCAAAAGTGAGGGTCGTCTGTTTACTCCGATCGAATCAGAGTGCGTCACTTGTTGACGTACATGAAATGAACTGCTCGTGCAGTTGCGATGGCGCGGCAGCCGGGCGTTTTACCTATTCCTTCCTTGAGAGCAAAAGTGGAAGCTCAGAGCCTGGTTCTCGGTGAAGACAGTCGCCAGACGGACCCGATTGTGCCTTTATATGCACAGCCTTCGACCCGGTCCGGGCCCTAACTGGCCTGGCTCTCGGAACTATGTCCAGATCAACGGACATATACCTTACGATGGAGAGCGGAGAGCTTGTTGTCCGTCAAGGTCTCCATTCCAGCCGAGGAGTGCATATGACTAGAGGACAGCATATCATCGTCGCTGGTGGCGGTGTCACTCGTCTGACGGTGAGCGAACTTGAAGTACTCTATTCTGACGGCGCTGATGTCGAATCAGACTGCACTAGTGGGCTTTTCTCGACGCTGGCTACTCTGTTACAATTGTCTACGACCGGTGGGCATCACTCGACCGCATTACGGCCCAGATCGCTGGCGCACTGTGCGTTTGTTGGATGAGCGCTTTGAGGTTGACAGAACCTACCGTGACTCAGGTGGGAGTACTACTCCCAGCAGTGTGCGGCAGGCACACAAACGCGGCATTCCTACTAGAGCTCTCGAAGGGCTGGTGCATAACTTCCTACCGCGCCTTCCACACGCTGCAGAAACTTTCTTTCCTACTGACGGCATCCGCATGCGCATTGCAAATAAATTCTCGAGGAGCCTATTGAGAGCTGCCCGGATAAATATGAGAAGATGCCCGATATTGAGGAGGCTGAGTTACAGTCAGTTCACCCCAGCACGGTTTTATTAGCGTTGTTCACTCCGCAAATCCCAGGATCCGTGAGGATTCGCTGCTACCGAGGAAGCTCGCTGTCTGCGAGGAGGTCGACACTGTCGACGCATACAAGCACGCCTCGCCTGTCGTTGACACAGATGTTTACATGGCGCGATCTCGTCTACCCGTCGAGAATAAGGCCAAGCAATTTATTACGCACCGCGTCTCCGGCAATATATTCGAGCAAGAGGACACTCTTGAGTCTAGAAACGTCCGACGCACAGTACATAATCAAAGCCATCGGCTTGGGTGCGCTCGAAGCCGTTGGCGACGGCACTGTTTCTTTACTCCGCGGTGCTCTCATTCGCGTTTTCAATGACAGGACGAAGCTTGCGAAATTGGAAGAAGTTCAAGTTTACGTTGTCGCTTATGACGAGAACAAGCGTGACGAAGATGGTGGTGTTGTCTTCATCGTGCCCCAGAACAATAACGCCCATCCTCGGTGGTTCGTCCCTAGTTGTGCACTCAGCGAATGTATCGCTTATTTAACAAGCCGACATCAGGTCTGGCACAGCTAAACGAAGGCAAGATCGACCTTACTATTGACAGTCCCGAGATCCGGAGGACGCGTGAGCGCTGCAACCGCTTCCTGCTCGAATGTGCGGAGATCGATCCACACTCCCCCTGCCCAGGGGACTACAGCCTGCTCGCGCAGAGAACGTGATGGTCCAGCACGAACTTTACAAGAAGAGTGACGGCTCTCCAAGCAGAATCGTCTACTTATGCGGCTGAGGAAGGCCGGGCTTTACCTTGTTGTTTGGCTGCGCCGGGGAGGTCCTCAATATCATCGAGCAAATAGACACGGAGGCTACTATTATTAGTCCCTAAAGTTCTCGAGCTGAAAATAATATCTCGCATTTTAGCTACAGTATACTAGCGTTAACTAGCACAGTAATTCAGTAAATCAAACTTCTTGTATGTGTCCCTCGTGGTAGAAGTAATTCGTCGTTCGCTGCCCCCCGCGACTCATATTTGATTATCCGCAGACCGTGGATACAGTAGTGCACGAGGTGCTATAGATCAAACATACAAATGAGACGTTGTAGCTGATCTATGCTCAGAGGCTAAAAACCCGGAGTGGTCGCACAACCGAAATTCACGGAATAGTAAGGCTCCAACCGTTTTGTTTGTTTACTGTGTATAAATGTTTATTACCGTTTACTGTTTCCGTGTGTGTAAAAAAGCCTTGTAAACTCGGTGTAAACGTTTATACACAGTAAACAAACAGTTTCTTCTTGTCAACTGTAGAAGGTCCTAGTGTTATACATTTGCAGTCTTGCTAACAGATTATTGTCGTGATACGACGACTGGGCTGTGCGAGCGCGAACTGGCAAGTGGCACACGGGCACGATCTAATACACACGGGGGATTAGTCTGGGTGCGAAGGGAAAGAGCACACTGTATAATTCTAACCTAATACACACGGGGGATTAGCTATACAGCGCATAAGCATAAGTGCATACTGCGCAAGAGCAACGAAGGGGACTTACTCTGGGTGCGAAGGGAAAGAGCACGCAGAGTGGGTGATGTGGACTAACGTCGACACACCACGAGGGATACTAGGTGGATCTAACGAGGAGGCGGCGCCGACAAGGTCTGGCGACTGTGCGTTAGCTTATTCAGCTAGCCCAATAAACCAAGTTGTATTAGTGACTATTCTAAGGTATAAACAAAGGCTTACCTAGCCCAATAAACCAAGAGGTTGAGATGGGGCTAGGTAGCGACAAAGGGGAGTCCTTATATACTTGTCAGGCTGCGCACGGACCAGGCGTTACATAAGCAACTGTGCTACGGCGGCTGCTAGTGTCTAGGGGACTTAGGCGGAGAAGAGAGGGCCGGTGTGTCATATCGTATGATGTTGTCGGGCCGATGGAGATGGGATGTCCGTTGCCGATCGGACTCGGAGATAACTGGGGCTGGCGTGTCATGACGTATGACGTTGTCGGGCCGACGGGAATCGGATGTCCGGTGGAGATCGGAGTGCGGCTGTTACCAAGGAAGCGTGATGCGGCGGCGGGGCGGCGGCGATACAGGCGCGTCTGATGCGCTGATGTGTGCCCGTCGGTGATGCGTTCTCAAGGTTTTGGCGTGTGGCTAGGACTTGTAAACTGGCGCTAGTGCGCCGACGACGTTTGGAGGGTCGTATAAACGTGGAATAAATCGGAGAAAATGAAAAATAAAATGGGAGGCCGGGGCTACGCCCACGACAGTGGGGATGCGAGAGGAGTCCTTATATACTAAAGGGAAGCAAAATTGAAAGTCTGCTAGAATGGAGAAGCCTGCCATAAAGAGGTCCGTGCGTGGGAGCACTACATACGATTGTCCAATCACTATCCACGTATTAGCAGCGCCTAATCTAAGATGTCCACCTTAAGTCCATGCTGGGCGGAACGCCGAGCCAGAGCCACTAGGCGCTTCAACACAGATTTGACCTGTGGTGAGCTGAAGAGTGTGCCTCACCACTCATGCATCATCCTCGGGCAGCCTCTTCGGACTCCTGAGGCACAGCGGCTGCATCGAGCGCCAGCTGTGCTGTGGCTGCCGCACATATAGTCGCGACTCACTCCAGAGATATGATAGCAGTCATGCCAATAAAACCCATGCTGAGCATAGTCCAGAGGTGAGTATCGCAGAGATTGAAATACTGTGTATGTGTTGACTGCTCCACTACATCCAATCTACTATAGACAACTTGAAGCCAGCCCACAAGAGTGGTGTTATCGGCGCAGCATGTCGCAAGGGATAAGTGATGGTTGACCCTGGAAAAGACACGCTACCGAAGTCTGCACTCATGCAGCAGCTTTCTCTAGGTCACTTCTCAAAGCCTAATGCGAGTACTGTACCTGTACAACCAGTCTGGCAGTGGGTGTGACAAGTGACGGTTGACCACCGGTCCGGCGGAGTGGCGAGTTTGACCGTGACCTGTGACACCAGTCAAGAATGCGGTGGTCAAACGGTGGTGGCAGCCCAGGCGTGACCCGACAGAACAGCAACACGGACAGGAAGAGTAACAGCGCTATGGAAAGTGCATGTAGGTGTCATCTTGTAATTTTTGCGCTGCAGGCCCAAAAATATCGAATATTGATTTTAGCAGAAAAAAATGTGGAAAGCGGCAGCACCCCTTGTGACAACGTGACCACCGCTCTCGAGAGCGGCGGTTGGGAGCTATGTGACGTGTGATGCACTGGACTGATTGTACAGGTACAGTATACATCGTACAACTACGAGAGTACCAAGCTGAGATTTGCACCAGTTGCTAGCCCACTACCTGACGGTGACGATGGAACGCGCTGACCTCCTGAATTAAGAGTCAATCTTGCATGCTTCCAATGAAGCTAGCTCCGCAGACATCTTCGTCGCCAAGTCTGCCCTCGGGTACTATGCTACCTCGCGATGCTACCCTCACTGATTGGAACTTTTCGCGCGCCCTTAACCCTCTGCCACGCTGGGCCCGTTGAGGATATTGCTATGATATCTTGATTCTTGGGTGGGAAGTTGTGGCTTCGTCTTCTCGTACATTGAGCGAGCGCCTCCGCATGCGTCGCGGCCGCGCCGCTATAGCATCAGCTTTTGTGCCCCCCTTTTCAGGCTCAAACCAGCACAGAAGGTATTTGTGTCAAGCTATAGGCTTGCACAGTTTTGTCAGAAGCTATTCTGGCACGATTAAACAAATATCTGTACCAACTGTTTGTTTACTGTTTTAAAACTGTTTATAAACGTTTAGAACTGTTTACTGTGTGTTTACCAAAAATATTTACACGTAAACTAAACAGTTGGAGCCTTACGGAATAGTTCAAAAGAATTCGGGCAGAAGATGAAGAAAAAGATGAGTCGACCCAGGCTCGAACTGAGGACCTTCTGTGTGTTAGACAGATGCGATAACCAACTACGCCATCGACCCGAGCAAACATCTGCCGCATTTATATGTAGATAACTCAATAGTATTGCGATGCTGCCTCTTGTTCGGATTTCCTTCAGCAATTCTCGCTGTTTTGCTAGCCTTTTATCGACACTATTGCTCGTCCTAGATGTAAGTACTAGGACAGAACCATGTTATAGAGAATTATTGGTTGTGTTCTGAATAATGTCATAACGTGCGCGGTACTAGTAGTATACAAAAGTTCATGCTGTCCCTAGAAATATGACCCAGCTCCTGCATAACCACCCGCTGAAGCACCAGAAGGCGGTGGCGGTGGCGGCAGCGATGTTGCACTCTCGACTTCACTTCCGTCTTCCTTCGCGAGTGAATCTAATGCTTCTGCGTACTGTTGCACGTACTCGGCCGATCCAGGGCCGAATGCAGGCACAGGCCTCGTATATGGTCGAATTGCGACCGCCATGCGTCCTGCCGGGATTGACGCTTGAAGATCGGACTGCGGCGGAACAGCTTGAAATGCCATCTACAAGGCGAAGTCAGCAAAGATAGCGCATACACGGCATTCAAACCATCCATACCGAGTCGTTCATCCGCTTATACCCTTTCAAAAACACGTTGACACTGTCAGCTTCCGCCTGGACTCTGGCCTTCCTCTCCTCTCTCATGTCCCTCTCGCGCTCCATGACTACCCCAATGTTAACACCGCTCGCGCCGCCTTTGAGCTCCTCGAGGTCCTGGCGCGCCCACGTGAGAAAGCCGACCGCGACTCCACTTTGCTGCGAGCCGCCGTTCTCGCTTGCGTCGACGCCGAGCCATTTGTGCGCGAGCGCGTTGTGCAAGAGCACCTCGTCCGCGAGGTAGCGGCGGAGCTCAGGAACGACTTCGTCTGCGCCATCCTGAGTGGATGTAGAGGCGGCAAACTTGTCCTTGCCGAACCCGAGCTTGAATTTGGATTTAGAGGAGGACTGTGTTGGGACTAGGTGACGCGAGGCACCGGGTGTCTTCACTAGGGCGCGCGCGGAAGAGTAAAGGGCCGCGCATTCGAGGTGGAGTTTCGCCGCGAGCGCGGGAGATGGGTGCGATTTGGGCAGTGGCGGCCCCGGCGAGATAGTGCTCTCGAATGCTGCACGTGTGAGCAGTTTGCGAATGGCAAGGTTCTGCGCATCAGAAAGAGCCAGCCTATGCGATCGTTATAGATGAGTAAGTATGCTGTTAAGTTGGTACGAAGATCAGATGCACGCACTTGCTCAAGCCAATCAACACCTCTCTGCTGAGATCTGGCGGGTGTGGGCAGGAAATTCCTGCAGCTATCGCACGCTCTCGCGCTGCGTCCCAGTCTCCCATAACCTCCTTGGCGATGTGCTCAAAGACGCCCGCAGCCTTGCACAGCAGTGTGACCGCGAACCCGAGCCGCTCGTCCTTGGCCTTGCGATCTGCGTCCGAGATGCCGTATTCGGTCTCATATGTGCCAAGCGAGAGGACAACAGCACGTGCCATGTTACTCAACGCAAACGCGTACGTGAGTAGTGTAAAGGCGAGCTCCGCCGCCAGCGATGGCACCGACAGGCGCGGGGATGAGTGGAAGAAAGAGGCAGAGAGTGTTGTACGCCAGCTAAATACTGGGAATGGGTTAATGTACTATGTAGTAGTAATTCAATAGTACTCACTTGGTTCAGCCTTTAAGACAAGTTCACCTGCGTTCACTGCGGCGATAATGCCACAGAGCTTCGGAATGTAGTCGTCTAGCACCTGAACGACAGTGAGCTCGATTAGACCCCACAGACATTCTCTTACCTTGACAAGCCGCAGGAAATCCTTCTCGTCAGACCGCTTATTCTCCTTGAGAACTGCTCTTAGGTTCGCCCGTGCCTCGGTGGTGTCTGAGACTTCTGAGATGTACGATGCGGACTTGTCGTACAAAAAGTCGCCGAAAGAGATAGCTCCCGCCGTAGGCAACTCATAGAGGTAGCTAGTCATATTTTCTAGGCATCATGCGTCAGTGTTTCGTGCACATTTCCTGGAGGAGTGAACGTACCGGAGTTGAGCAGTGCGCACAGCCCCAGACGCAGATCTTGATTGTGAGTCATCAGCTGATGCGCACAATTACTAATTGGGTAAGTGCGCGCCCCGACGAGCCTCGCGACAACGACATCCTGACTGAGCGCTATTGAAGCCGCGAATGTCGGCCTAGCAAGTTAGAACTGGTACTACGCGCACTCATATAGGACGCATACACAAAGACTAGATTATAACATCCACACTTTTCCTTTGGCGTCATCCGTTCAACGTAAGCAGGAAGAGGTGATATTGTACCATTTACAACGAGTGTGGAAGATGATTGTGGCAAAAATGAAGGACAAGACTTGCTTTGTACGTACGACCGAAATGGCCAGACAGGAGATATGAGCAAAGGAAATCAGAACTTAAAGGATTTATCTAATACACGAACGAGACGTCAGTTACAGCCGGAGAAGATGAAAGGAAAGTATGGGTAAATATCGCTTTAGGGTATGCAGATCCAATCAAAAATAAGGGCACCACCTTCGAAGCGCAGAAGAAAGAGGTCCAGCCTAAGATTACCGATGCGGCAAAAGCACTTGAGGAAGCGAAAAGTCGATCGCGTCGTACGCTGGCGGAGGTTGCTCGTATACACTCTCCGCATACGAGTGTCTTCGGTTGTCCGCCGCCATGCCGATCGCGCCCACATCCTGTAAAAGTCCGTTCTGATTAGATGTCGACGGGTAGGCAATTATCGGCGGCGGCGGTGGCGGCGGCGGCGATGGCATAGACGACAATGACAGCGCTTGTATATCGCGTCGGATCCGTCCCTCCTGGTCCGGCGGGAGGGGATCCGGGTTCGCCGCTTGCAGCACCGACGCGCTTGCAGACGCACTAGTCTCGCCGTTTCTCTCCGGAGCTGTGTAACCACGGAATTCTTGCGCCAGTTTCGGGGGTAGCGGCAGCGCTTGGTTCGGCGGTGGCTGTAGCGGAGGCATGTTTGCAATCGTGAGAGAGCGACCGACGCGAGACCGACGAGAGATGGAGGTCGAGCTGGTTGATGACGCCGGACTAGATGGACGGTCGCGCTCGAACGATGCGTTATCCGAAGATGATGTGGGACCATCGCCTGGGGATGTCAGTGGGCGAGGCGCCGAAGGCGAACTCAGGATAGGCGGCGTTGGCAATGGTCGCTTGCCTCGTTTTGAACCAAGAGCCGGAGACAAGAGTGACGAGGTCGAGGCCGACGGTTGCGGCAACGTAAGCGAAGAAAGGTTTTCGAATGACGCATACGTCTGTTGTGGTAGGGACGCCGCGTATGGCAGTGCACGCACCGTCTCGGGTAGTGCAGGCACAGGGGGGATCTCTTCTTCCCGCGGGAAAACGAATGAGCCGTGGCCGTGTGCGGAGCTTGCTGGCGTCGAGGGTGTCGTTAGGCCGCTAAACAGGGATGCTGCCCCGCTCGAGTATCTGTTGGAACTCTCATCCCAGAGCGACGATACGGCTGTCAGCGTGGGCGAAGGCGGGTCTGGGCTCTCGGGAATGAACTCCCCATGAATGATGGCAAGCCAAGTCCGCACAGCCGGCTGAGAGCTGCCCGGAATCCGTATGCGTCCATTCGCGGTTTGTGGGCGGTCAAGCCACTCTTGCACCTCGGTCACCATGATCAGCGCGGTGGTCATAAGGTAATCGACTAGCAGTATGGGCACGCCTTTGATGTTGTCCCGCTGAGATCGCTCAGCGTCGCCCGTCATAAAGTTATGGTAGATGCGCAGCCGCGGTGGCGCTGATAGAACGGCCGCGTCCAGGATCGCAACTGGGCCCTTGATGTCCTGCGTCGTACACTATCGCACGTATAAGCGGGATGTCATTTCTGATGCAGCTGCAAAAACGTACTATGTAAGAATTGCCGGGCACGAGTTTCCACTTCAGCGGGTGTGGCCAGTGTGGAATGTTGAACTTGCGATTTCTGCAAGCGAAAGTGTAAGTACACACCCTTATTTTGAGGATGCAGAGGGTCTGGAACAATATAATGGCCTAAGACGGCGGACTGCAGTCAAGAAAGCGGTCGCAATAGCCGCGACCGAGAAGTCTGACCTGCGGCTTCGTGTCCTCGAACAAGGTCGTAGCTCGCGACCTTGTCCGCTTCTGCTCGCAGATCGCGCTTGCCTGAGCTTGACATAGAATCTTAGGAGCATACCGCGGGGCTCCAAAGACAGTGAAGCAAGTAGATACTTACGCGAAGTTTGCCAGTGTCCCAAACTTTAAAAAGTCCTCCGTGTCTCGCCATCTACCATTTCCTATCTGTACTGTCCTTCCCGACGTCTTGCCCTTGACAATGGTCTGCGGCCACTGTACGCTAGACGCAGGGATAGCTTCCTTGGTCCTGTGATCGAGTCGGTAGACAGTCGTAATGTCGCGCACGGTTTCAATGATGTACATCGGCTCCTTGTTTTCTCTGTCTTTGGCTACTACATCGAGGAAGGATGGTCCGGAGAACTTGAGATGGAGGAGGGTGTTCGAGCTGCTCGACGACGATTTTGCTGGCGCGTCGTAATCGGACTTCAGCTTGACGGGCAGACTTGTCGGTCGGCTGGCCATGTTGCACATGTCGGAGGACGATGTCTCGAGTCTGCGCAGCGAGGGGAATCTCGACGCCGACATCCTAGAAGAGTTCACGGACTGGGGCTGGTCTTCTGTTGTTGAGTCGCTAGACTTGCTCCCGAGCAAGAAGGGGGTAATGAAGGACCCCTTGACCATGACGAAGATGAGACAAGAAGGAAAAAGACAAGGCCCGCAGGACAATCGCGAGTCTGGCGTCGACGCCAGGGACGCAGGCGCGCTCCTGATGCGGGCAAATTACGTAAGGTCAGACTATGTCCATCTGATAGGCCTGCTTCCTCTACAAGCCGCCCTCGTGGGGTCCCTAGATCTGCACAGCCGACCATGACAACGGTACATTTGTCGCGAATACGGCGACGTTTCTCACATCGTTTCCAGGATTGTCTTGAAAGCCTTCTCTATATGCGGGAAAGTCGACGCGCTGAGCCGCTCGTGGAAGACAGTACCACTTTCTGGGCTGTGGGGCTGCTGCGGGACCCAGGTGTTCGCTCCTAAACGATATCGATTGAGAATGAAGTGTGTCAGGTACACTAGCTAGCTGGCATAACAGATGCACCCGAGTATGTAAAAACACTGAACGGCGGGATCGCCGATGCCGGCGTTATGCGACACTCGTTGGAATGTTAGAGACCTATATGGAACCCGCCAATCCGGGCATGTAAATAAACCGAAAGGCTGCGGATACGTGCTCTAGGCTGTGGCATGCTGCCACCATCTTGAGCTCAGCGGCGCCACAACGCCCATAACAACTCCAAGTGTACTCGCGACAGCACCTTCAGGCCAGCACGAGAATCATTGATACGCTCCTAGTGCATGATAGACTTCGTCGGAAACAGCTGATCCAGAGTGCAAGCGCAGACCGCACCGGTGTCCATCAAACAGTGCACATTCACCAAGATCGCTCAAAAGATGTTCAAAGCTGCTGGCGTCGGCCGCGGGCGTCGGGTCGCACGTACGGTCACAAAAAGTTGATGTTACGGTCACAGTGATGGGACTCCCGTGTGACGTTTGCAGACGCGACGCGTTTCTCTCTCGCGCAACCACTGTCGATCCGTTCTATCGTATATCCCTCCAAAAATGTCCACCGATGCCGCCGCTGCCGGTTCTGCGTTTGTATTCCGCCCTTAGTAGCTTGCTCAGTGGCTCACAAAACGTACAGCTCTAAAGTCGAAATCTCAAACCAAGAGCTCAACAATGACAAGGGCAAGGGCAAAATTGTCCAGGATGATTCCATGATTGAGGATGACGAGGATGACGAGGAGGAGGATGACGAGGAAGACGAAGACGAAGACGAAGAAATGGCGGAGGTGAGGAAACCCTTTGAGTACAACATCTTAGCGACGCGTTGACCTGACGTCTCGTTGTTCCGTGCTGCAGGAAGAGTCTCTGGACGACATTGATCCATCCGTCATCCGGCCTCGCCGCACCCGCGGTGTTCGCGTCGACTACACCTCTCCGGAAGCTCTCGCAAAGGCCGGCATCAAGCCCGAGGAACTCAACGAGGACGCGGAACAAGAGGACACCTATGACGCCAAGGACGACGAAATGAGGGACGACTAACTCTTGCTCCTCTCGTGCACGTTGTACGTTTTGCACTTTCCCGCATATAGTCATGTTCTCGGTGTCGTCTGCCGCGTGTTACTGTGTTTGTGTTGTAACCTTAATTGCATGTCTCGCAATGATATCTTGACGCGGTCTCCATATCCTGTTTGTACCGGATGTACGGCAACATCCTCGTTTTCATTTTCCTCATCCAGACTTTGCGAGCCTGAAGTTTGGATCTTGAAGGAAGAATTCACGCAAGAATTGTTGGAGTTGTACGGCCAGTCGGACCGTGGGCTCCGCCCCTGGAGTATCGATGACCGAACTTAGCAGGGAACCTTATAACTACGGCCATGACTCTCTCTCTCGACCACAACACATCTCGCCTTGCACTCAAGCTTGTCAACCCTGATTCACTCTTAAAATGACATTGGAAATAGAGCCTGGAGACGGGAAACTGCCTGTGTTCATTGTGGTCATGGTAGGCAATTATGTCTTGTGACTTTGAATACTGATCCATATCTATATGGACGCAGGGAGTGGCAAGTACCGGAAAGACCACACTTGCAAAGGCTTTGAACAGGAAATTGGGCCTCCCATACATTGAGGGCGATGACCTACACCCAAAGGGCAACATCGAAAGGATGTCGAACGGCATTCCACTCAATGATGCGGACCGCGAGCCGTGGCTTGAGATCATCCGTACGACCGCCGAGCACATGGTCGCCGAGCAACAGGGCAAGTCGTCCTCAGATAACTCGTCGCAACGCGTTGGCGTCATGGTCACCTGTTCCGCGCTGAAGCGCTACTACCGCGACATCCTTCGCGGCAGATGTAAGGCACAAGGCGTGCCGAAGCATCTCGAGTCTGCGATGCCGGCACGGCTCGCTACGTATTTCGTGTACATCAAGGCACAAGAGGCGTTGTTGCGGGAGCGGATAGTCGATCGTCAGGGGCATTTCATGAAACCCCAGATGCTCGACAGCCAACTCGCGACGCTCGAGAGTCCCGAAGGCGAGGGCGGGGTTGTGGTGGTGCCGTTGGATAAGACGACGGAGGAGCAGGTGGACATTGCAATAGAAGAGTTGAAGAGGTTGCTCGGCGAATTAGACTTCCGGACTGTCGAAGACCGGAAGGACGGAGAGCCGGAGGAAATCGCGGTACCTGAAGATGTTGTGCATGGCAAGTGACTGTAATTTAATATTTATCATCTATCTATGCGGATATGTCGCAGGAAGGTATACTCAATACACCGACCCTGAGGCCTGCATGAGCTGAGCTCCGGATGATCAATGACACTCGGACTCGGCAAGTTGGGATTCACCTTCCCTGCATTTTTGAATTAGCGGCCCCTCCGACATCACGGAGTGTTTGAAGTTGACAGATCACAGTTTAATACGTTGT
Source organism: Phanerochaete carnosa HHB-10118-sp (assembly GCF_000300595.1). NCBI lineage: Eukaryota > Fungi > Basidiomycota > Agaricomycetes > Polyporales > Phanerochaetaceae > Phanerochaete > Phanerochaete carnosa. The sequence continues at coordinate 2,519,944 of NW_006767633.1, read as the reverse complement.
CCAAGGCGGCTAGCCTGCTCACGGAACTGCAAAAGCTGCATGCTTCCTTTGCCGACGCCACACTACCAGGCTGTCCGGTGGGAGTCGTAGCGATGGTAAGTCATTATTTGAATACCTGTCAGGTTGTGTTCTCACTTTTTTTTTTCGCAGCTAGTTGCCCGGTCAGAGCCTCGTGAATAGCAGTTCATTGCCACCTTGGACATGTAGGTATCAGACACTCGTCGCGAAACTAAGAGGAGACTGCTCCAATGATAGGAAATCTTAGTATTGTTTGTACACCCATGCCGGGAAAATGAATCGTGCTCCTAAAGTACGTTCCTTCGCATGTAACTGATGTCGCTTGTCCTCACAATCCCATGCATCCGAGTCGCGAAAAGGTTCAACAATAGATCGGACGTAGAGATAAGCCACCAAGCAAGGAAGGCCTTGCGCACCGCTAACCGATGTAAACTACCGTCTCGTTGGAGGGCCTCAGGCTCTCATAATGAGTGGAGAAGGTGCTATCGTGGTCGCTGACGTCGGTGGTCGTGACTTGGGCCCAATAAATGGTCACCTGGAACGGCATGTGATTCGTTGCACTCGATCATCAAGAGCTCACTCGCTGCAAAGACCTGCGGCTACGACTAATCCTTGCTCAGCCGTCGGCAGACGTGATCCTCCACGGACGTCTCCGTTCTTGCAATCGCCAGGACTACTAGATCGTTTCGAGCTCCCATGGTGTGTGGAGCCATGCACAGAGTATGTACGTGCCTCATGTGGCTCCCTCTCGTCATTCACGGCGTCCGTGCGGTATGCACTGTGCACTGGTCGATGCGTGCGTTGACGAGTGAGAAGAAGGGCTCTAACTAGACGGCAAACGAGACAGTCAGTGAGCTGGCCATGCGCAAGCATAGCATCTTAATCGTCTCGTACTCGACAACAATGTATTCTTAAGAACAACCTTCTTCAGTTCGGCTCTTCCGGTGCAGATGAAGTCACGTCGCGTATATTATTCCAGCTTCAATAGTCTTGGCTTCGGCCTGAGGTCAAAACACAACGCCGCCACAGGTCGAGTTGCATCGGGTTACAGAATGTTTGAGAGGGATACCGCGCACCGGGACTGTCGTACAGACCGCTGAAGTTGTTCGTCCTGAATACATTCGTGCGTCATGATGATACAGCAGATGCGTAGGTAGTATGTAAATTAGAGCTAAAATGCGATGTGGTGTTGCATATACTTATAGAGTAGGCTCAAAAGAGAAGCATGCTAGTCTGGCGGCAGCGACATTGATATGAAATGAAGGGGGATTTGATAACTGAGGGTATTGGGTCGTAACAGTTCGTGAAGTGAAGTAGGATTATTGTGTCAGGTAATAGCGGGTATTGTTTCGCGGTAGGTGGGACTGGGGGGGGGGGGGGGACGGATGTCAGACGGGATGAAATGGCTGAAACGAGGCTACGTCTGTTCCACCTCTTCAAGGAACGCTAGCCAGACTTTCTTGTCGATGACACCCTCGTCTACCGGCAGATGACTGAGATACATGCGATAATCTCGAGTAATAAAGATTACTCACAGTATCCATTTGTGTCAGTTACCACGATGTATCGTGCACCGAGCTTCGTGAATAGTTGTTGCACAAGCTCCAGGGGTGAATTTGACTGGACAGTCAATGGAGCCTACGAGACAATTTAATCAGCATGGATATAATCCGAGAAGTAGTATGCAACGTGCTTGGTCCATGTAGTAGCTAAGATCGAACGGATCGGCACTGCCCAGCATAGGGCTCGTGTCTCCAGCAGTGGATGAGAACGATGACGCCATGGTGCCGGGGTGTTCGTATGATGTTGTTGAGTGAAACACGATGACTCTGTTTGGGTGATCGGCGACAATACCTGGTGTCCGCGTGAGACTTCGTCCCATCGCATCCAGTCTGGTTAGCTGCTAAGTACTCACTCAGGGCGTGCTCGAGCTCGTTTACTCCGATGTAGCCCACCATGCGCGAGCCGCTATCGTCTTTCCGCACGATCGGAAAACCGCTGTCGTGGCGGCCGGAAAGGACGAGAGTTTGGAGTTTGCCACACAGGCTCTTCACATTATTCTCCTGGTTTACGCGGATGATAGCAGCGTCACGGTCCGTCTGAAGTGGCGACTGGTGAGCGCCGAGATGATCAAGCTATAAACAACGCGCTACTCACCACGTCACTGATCTGGTGGCCCGCCCAGCTGTACTCGCGTTTAGGATCGAGGTAGGGAAGGTTCGCGAGCCTAAAAACGATAAGCACAGATAGTAATTGAGAGAATTACTCAGAACTCACTCGATAACCAGGTCGTAGATACCTTTCGGCTCGAGTGCGTCTGCGACACTCTTCGCCACCAACACTGCAAGCATCACAGGGACCACGTATGTCAGGGTGTCCGTGAGCTCGAACATGATGACTGCGAGGGATACGGTGGTACGCGTGACACCGGACAAGCTAGCCGCTGCACCAACCATGGCATACAGGCCCGGAACTACGCAGTTCAAATTTCCATTGCAGGCTGCAAAGATGGGACTGCCAGGGTACCTGAAATGTGCCCACTGTACGAGAATGCCGACGATGCGCCCTGCACAGGCGCCGACTAGAGCAGACACATAAGCCGTGACTACATCACGTGCATACACCCAGCACTTACCACCAAGACTCGGGATGAAGATACCGGCAGGCAGCTTGATGCCGAAAGTTACGATGGTCAGAGCACCTTTGATGACCATGGCGACGCCGATGGCTGTGATTAGGGGCAGGGCCTGCTCAGGCGGATTCAACACGCAGAGACCCTGGTGCGTGTTCGGGCTGCCAGTCTTGCACTCAGCAAAAAGGTTGTAGACGAGCTCTGTGCCGCTCATGCGGGTATATGGGTTGACGAAACAGAGTAGGCTTGTTGCTAGAGTGACCTAGGCAAGAGTTAGCCCCTGCTGAGCGTCAAAACGGAGGGTTCACTCATACCAGAACGACCTCAAAAACAGGGTGCCACTTCAACCAAGTGCCATTACGGACATGTTTGGCCCAACGGATGTTCAATTTAGAGAACCAGGCACCCCAGACGCCACCGAAGACGCTAAGAAAGAGAAAAGGAATGAGCTCATACGCATGCCAGTCCTAAATTCGTCTTAGCATTCGAATGGAGCTGATATGGTCGACAGCCCATACCTTATCGTAGGTAACCTGGAAGAGCACAAGTTTACCACTTCCGAAGGGATCGAGGAACTTGAGCGTCATCGCGGCGACCATGGCACAGAAGAAACTGTTTGAAAATAAGTGTCAATCTTAACCTGCATGATAGCATATGCGCGTACCTTCTCCACATAACTTCCGCGGGGAAGAAGTACGACACTTCTTCTAAGCTAAATAGTACACCTCCGATAGGAGCTCCGAAAGCAACAGCGACGCCGGCAGCACAAGCAGCACTGAGAACTTCACGGCGCTTCGCTAAAGCAGATGACTTAAGCCATGTCGAAACTGGCCGCACATGCGATCTCACCCTCATTACTCTCGTATTTTTCGAAAAATCTACAATCAGATCAGCGCTGGGTTGTTAATATGTACATATGGGGCAGACCTGCTGACAATATTTCCTACACAAGAAGCAATGTGTACGAAGGGACCTTCCTTCCCGAGAGACAAACCGGACGCTACGGATAGCGCGAGTCCGACAGATTTTGTGAACAATGTCCTACCGCCGAGGTAGCCGTGGATGACGAAACCTGTAAGGGTGCATGAGCTGCGTTGTACAGTGCATGTCAGTGAATATTCGCACCTGACAAGATGGTCTTGATCTCGGGAATGCCACTACCAGCGGCCTATGATTGGGGTTAGAAAGACCCACGGAAGGGGCATACAACGAACGGTAGCACGGATATATATCTATGTCAACTCACGAAGTATAGAACCTTTCGCTTAGGGTCGACCAAAGCCGGTTCCACAGCCTTGGCGTCTTCTACCGGCGCGATGGGAGGTGCCAATATGCTTGAATCTTTGCGAGTAACGAACGACGTGGAGGCGGTTAGATATATGGTTAGCAAACAAGAGATGATAGCCCAAGTAAGCTATGGAAATATAATTCATAAGGACGTTACTTATTATATTACACGACACTCACGGCGACCGCAACATACGCGATGTATTCAACCATCTCCGACTCGAACGATAACCAAGGATTGCCATCAACAACAGGACCAAGGATACTATACCAGGTTCGCCAGTTGGAACAGCCATCCCCTTCGGCACCAGAAAACGCAGAAGCAGGTGTGAAACTAAGCGTCACGTCGTCGGTAATGGGGCAGCAGAAACGCTTAGACTTGAACCAGGCAGGGCGGCAGTATCCTTCCTTGAAGTCGAAGAGCCATTGTTCACTTCGTGTAATCAAGAATGCGATAACGGCTGTGAGAAAACCGATGATGGAGACCACGAACCATCCCACGGTTCGGTCAACGGACCGCTGAGCTTTACTTCGAAGAGACGTTCGACGTCGCAGGCGCGCTTGACGTGCTGAGTCTTTGATAACATCGTGCAGCCAGTCAATAGAGGTGAAGGACGAGTACCAGACGCGTATGCCGTTCGTCTTCACGTCGCTCTCCGTGCTTCCTGCCTCGGGAGTGCCCGCATAATTGGACCTGTCGTACGCAGATATGGGTCGTTCGCGCAAGTAAGACAAGTGTTCAACAAAGGATGTAGGAGATGATTCAGCGGAGGAAGCTGGATTAGAGATGGCTTTGGGAATGACAAGGCCCTGGAGAGAAGAGAGCCCGTGTCGAAGGTTGAGCTTCGACTTATTTCGACGGGGAATGGCCGGCATGGTACCATAATTGTTGCGCGGCGAGTCAACACTTAGCGTAGCACTCTCTCCCTCTCCGTCCTGCGCTCGCTCGCGTCTAATGGAAAGCAGGCGTTGCTGACGCCATCGTATAGTCGATGGTCCACTCAAAGGCCCAGACGGTACCTCTTCGTGGACCGGCGATGTGTTCGAGCGGCGACGCTTTAGCGATGGACCTCCCGCGGAGGTCATTACGAATCTAGAAGGCTTTGAATTGGGGTCGGCTACAATACCGCGTCGTGATAGCGAATCATTGAGCCGACTTCTTGCACACGATACGCACACTGTATGCACTCACAACTTGAAAGAGAGTGTGGCTTAACTTGTAGGCTGCTTGCAGGTAGAGAGGGTGGTGGAGGTAGTGAGCAAAGGCAATCTGGCAGCCTCTGCCACTGCCAATATCCCGTGGGACGCTGAGATTCCTGATTGAACTCTCTTCTGAGGTAAGTACCGGGCGCTTCCTCAAACTGGGACGAGGTCTGGTTGATGCGCCTGCCACATTCGGAAGTGCCTGGGATTGCTGAGCGCCGTCGCACTTGCACGTCCCTTCACCAACCATGTCCACCTCTGGCCTCGGTGTGCCCGTTAAGCTCCTTCACGAATCCCTCGGACATGTTATCACCGTGGAGCTGAAGACAGGGCATCTCTACCGTGGCAAACTCGCTGAAGGTGCGCGCAAAAACTACCGTTTGTATAAGGTGGTAGAATGACCTTAGCGGATTGCGTATCTGTCTAGCCGAGGACAACCTGAATATTGCCTTGAAGGATATCACTGTAACCGGTCGTGACGGTCGTGTTTCGCAGCTTGACCAGGTATACATCCGCGGTAGTATGGTTCGCTTCTTTATTGTACCAGACATGCTGCAAAACGCACCAATGTACGCGATCCTTATCTTCCAACCTTTTGTATGACATTCGTCTCATCTCTACCTAGGTTCAAGCGTGTCGGGCCCAACGCTATGAAAGGAAGAGGTATTGGTACGGCTCGTGGAAGGGCTACTATCATGAGAGGTGTGTGCCCCGACCAAGCTCCTCGTCGCTCTATGTCTAACGTCTTGCGTCTGTCTTGCAGCAAACGGTACGCATGCACAAGCACCTTCTGATCCGTACGTAGTGCTAACTGCGCTTTCCAGCTCGTCGCGGTCGTGGTGTTCCTGCCGCTCGTGGAATCAGGCGGTAAATGAGCTGTGTATTCCCGAGGAAAAGTTAAAAACAATGCGAAGGACCCTCCACGCAGTACGGGCATGTTTGCCGATGATTATACATCTCACATGAATACTTGGCGCTGGAGCAAGGGCCTCGCTCACTTGTTGCACTACTCCCTTTTGCTCTCGATATCTGTTCTTTGTTACTGCTGCATTATCAACTTGCACTTCTCGATCGTGCGCAGGCTACGTTAGTCTCACGCTTCGATCCCTCGGCTGGTAGAATTGTAGTGCATAAAAGAGCAGATCCTGATCCTGACATTACAACGCAGCCTCAAACCCGGAAACTATTGTGAATGTAGAGAAATGAACACGTAACTCCAGGTATCCGACGGTCAAAGTACAGAAGTATCTGTCGTACAGAGTTCAGTGGCAGGCCATCCCTTTGCCTGCGCCAAGCGAGCCGGCTAACACGGCCTCGACATCCATGTGCGAGTTGAAGATGTAGTGACCGATGATTGCACCCAGAACGGTGGACAGAATGAGGTACGCCTAAACATATAAGACAATCCTAAGAATGTCATGAAGGAGGTGCTAAATCCGAATAGACTCACGTTGTATGTCATGAAGACCAGCATGAGGAAGAACGACAGGAAGACCTGTGCACCGTAGAGCGTGGCACGACTGAGGCGCATACTGATCGGGACGCGGGTCCTGTCTCGAAGTCAACACAGTCGATACACTTGCACAAACACGCCCGTACCCGTTATGTCCCTTCACGGCCCGTACACCGGTCAACAATCCCGCCTCTTCGCCCTCGATTTCAGGTGAGTTGCGACCACTCACCGTCCCGCCGCGCGCCTTGCCTTTGTTCTGCCCGCTGAGTGTAGCGGCAATTCTGGTGTCAGAGATCTTCTGCGCCTCGCGAAGCCACTCGAAAAGTATGCCGAGGGCAACGATGGCCAGGCAAGAGAAGATGAAGGCATGCGTTGATGAGATGTGCCACGAACGGAAGACAATGCATGTGTCTTCAATCTGGGTGTTCCTGGAAGGGGGGAAATAAGAAAAAAGACACCGGGCATGGCCTGCATTGCGCTGGATAAAATATGCTCACCAGAGCATGTTCATAGAACACCGCTTCATGGGCTGCGACTCGGGCATGTCATGCCCGCCGTGCCCATCGTGATCCCCGTGGTTCATGTCTAGGGTGGAAAATTCAGTACAATAGGCCAATCGCCCCTCAGTATGAAGTGTGCGTCGACGAGGGGAGTGAGTGAAAGCCAAGTGGAAGCGCAGCGGCCGAGCACTCACAAAGTGGGGGTACGGGTAGGCGCCGGCGTGTGCATCGGCAACGTCCGATCGACGCGTACGTAGGCAGACGCGTATTCCAGCTCTACTTGAGTACTCATCTCATTCTCGCATCTTCCTAGTCCATCATGGTGGGTCTCGTTGCTTTATGATTTGACACAATAAGCAGCTTACATCTCAATTTCCTAGGCCAGACGTTATGATAGTATGTGGTTACTCAAAGACTTTCGCTGGGATCATTGACATCGACGATGGGCAGGCCGCACCACCATCTTCTCGCCCGAGGGTGCGCTTCATGATCTGTCACCTTTGGATAAGCAACACTTACATCTCTCTATTAGGCCGTCTATATCAGAGTAAGCGTGTTATTCATGCTAGCATACACGGTCTTACCGCGCTGGGCAGTCGAGTATGCCATGGAGGCTATCTCGCACGCAGGGACAGTCTTGGGGGTCCTGGCTAAAGATGGTATAGTACTGGCCGCGGAGAAGAAGGTTACAGGCAAGCTACTTGACTTGTCTGGCGCGAAGGAGGGTGGATATGGCGGAAGTGGCGAGAAGATCTTCCTGTTGAACTCGTGCGTTGTTTGCGCCATCGTCATACGCTACCTCTCTGATAACCCATGCAGAAATGTTATTACTGGCGTTGCGGGTATCACTGCAGATGCGAACTCGCTGGTCAACTATTCACGCGAAGCTGCGCAAAGGCATCTGTACATGTACAATGAAGACATCCCCGTAGAGATGCTCGCCCAGCGGCTATGTGACCTTAAACAGGGATACACACAGTACGGAGGTGGGTTGGAATTGTGTTTCGAGAGATGCTAGCGTGCTGATGGTACATCCAGGTCTTCGTCCTTTCGGCGTCTCGCTGCTTTACGCTGGCCACGACGTGCACTTCAACTTCCAGCTGTACCACTCAGACCCATCAGGGAATTACTCGGGTTGGAAAGCGACCAGCATCGGCGCGAACAGCGGTACGGCGCAGAGCCTACTCAAGCAAGAGTACAAAGAGGATATCACTCTAGAAGACGCAATCTCGCTTGTTCTGCGCGTGATGAGCAAGACAATGGATAGCACCACGCTTGGCAGCGAGAAGTGTGCGTAGTGCCTTATCTTTGTGGTGCATGCAGCTGATTGAGCTGCAACAGTGGAATTCGCTACACTGACATTGGATGCGGAGAAGCGACCTAAAGCGAAGATTTATCGTCCGACTGAGATCGACTCCTTGTTGCGCAAGCATGATCTGGCGAAGAAGGAGGAAGATACAGAGATGAAGTCTTGATCTGTGTGCAGAATGGTTAGAATGCTGAACTCGTTTACTTTGTAATACCACTACGTGCACGGTCTTTGGCGAATTCTTCTGTATTGAGAACCTGCGACCCACCGCACATCAGGCGCTTGAGACTGACCGCTATGTATCTATGCAGTCGGCTATCACATGTTCAAATTGCCCACGATATCGCTCGATCACCGGTCACCGGTCACTAGCACTGGTCACCCCGGAGTTGCACAAGATTACAGCCATTTACAAAAAGCTTGTCACACTGGGTGGTAAGGGCGTTTTTTTTTGGTGGGAAAATCGGTTTGAAACCGATGAAACAAGAACCTGTCTTCCCACGGTCTTCAACAATGAAAGACAAGACAAAACTTGAAGACTTTTCCTCAGTTTTTTGCCCTAAATGACCAAGATAAAACTATGAGGTCGTGGCGTGGTTGTTCCTTTCATTTTTGGTGTAGATATTGTTGCCTTTTATCCTCGCTTGTCAACGCTGAAAAAACGAGAATGGTAGCATTCTGTTACTGCAAATAATTTCACTCAAAATGTGGCCTAAATGGGCTATCTTATGTCAGATTTTCTTTGCAGAAAAACTAGGCGCGCGTTCAAGTTTAGGTCACAGTTTCTTCGGGTGTCAAACTGCCGGACAACTTAGTGTACAATTCAGAGTTTGGCCACATTTGTGATCAAACTCCGAATTGTACACTGAATTGTCCGGCGGTTTGACACCCAAAGAGTCACTTTTAGTTTTTCTGCAAAGAAAATCTGATATAAGATAGCCTATTTAGGCCATATTTTGGGTGAAATTATCTGCGGTAACAACTCATGTTTTTTCAGCATTGACAAGCAAGGATAAAAGACTTAATGTCTACACCAAAAATGAAAGGAAAAATCATGCCACGACCTCCGAGTTTTATCTTAGTCATCCAGGGCAGAAAACTGAGGAAAAGTCTTCAAGTTTTGTCTTGTCTTTCATTGTTGAAGATCGTGGGAAGACAGGTTCTTGTTTCATCAGTTTCAAACCGATTTTCCCACCAAAAAAAATGCCCTTACCACCCAGTGTCACTTCAACAGAGGGAAAAAGAAAGAAAGAAAGAAGCCCAAGGCAGACAGGCGCCCTTTGCTCATTGGCTCAAACTGACAAAAGCGCTCTGACATAAGCATGCCGGATAGACGTCACTGTCTAGCACAACAGCTAGTATTCTCAAATATTCTACCACACTGCAAACATTATATTATATATTATTGAATTTTTCGGCATATATAAGATGGCTAAGGTGCTGATAATGATGAGTATCGCTGAATTGCAAAGGCGCCTATGTAATTACAGGTGCTAGTCTCTTCTGTTCGAAACTTCAGATAAGGTATGTCTGTTGCCGAAAATTTTACGCGTGTTTGTCCCATACAAATTAACGCCATATCAGTACTGAATCTCAGTGAATATCACATCTACCTGGGTTGACTCAAATTTACTGTGCTCAACTTGGTAGACCACGGTGTCGTGGGCATAGCTCCGGCCTCCCATTTTATTCTTCATTTTCCCCAATTTTCTATGATTTATCCTATGTTTGTACAGCCCTCCAAACATCATCGGCGCATTGGCACCAGTTTACAAGTCCTAGCCATGCGCTAACACCTTAAGAACGCATCACCAATGGGCACGCATCAGCGCATCAAAACGCGCCCATATCACCGCCGCCTCGACACTGCATCACGCTTCCTCGGTAACAGCCGCACTCCGATCCCCACTGGACATCCGATCACCGTCGGCCCAACAATATCATAAGCTATGACACACCAGCCTCCGACTACCTCTGAGTCCGATCGGCAACGGACACCCTATCTCTGTCAGCCTGACAACGTCATACGCTATGACACACTGGCCCTTGCTCCTCTGCCGAAGTCCCCTAGACACTAGCAGCCACCGTAGCACAGTCGCTTATGTAACGCCTGGTCCGTGCGCAGCCTGACTAGTATATAAGGAGTCCCTTTGTCGCTACCTAGCCCCATCTCAACCTCTTGGTTAACTGGGCTAGGTAAGCTTTCAGTTGTATCGTAGTAAAACACTCACTAATACACTTGGTTAACTGGGCTAGCTGAATAAGCTAGCGCACAGTCGTCAGACCCCGTCGACGCCGCCTTCTGATTAGATCCACACAGTATCCCTTGTGGTGTGTCGACGCAAGTCCACATCATTAGGTTGAGATCTTCGTGCACCCGGACCATTACCCCCTATCCAGTGCCTCGTGCACAGTTTTAAAAAGTTTATTCCCACCGTTTGAAGAGTAAGTCTCTTCGGCGATTGGTGGCAGACGTACGCGCGTAGCCCTAATTCCTGCATAAAACCAGTGCCGAAGGATTTGCCCAACCGCTCTCGCGCTTTCAAACGCCTTGCGGACGAGCGTCACCCCCGCCTCCGCCGCGCGCTGCCCGAAGCCGTATTTGACCAACTTAGTCGAGAACGCGAAGCAGGTGCCCCCCACCAGTACACCACCGCTGAGCTCCGCGCCATCGTCCGGCACGTCTCCACACTCCCGCCTCCTTCCACCGTGCTCCTGACCATCAACTAGGACGCAGTCGAGCAGGCCAAACTTGTGGCGCACAACGACCGCCAGCACTTCCAGGCACAACGCGACCAAGCCTGTGCTAGGCAAAACACGCACGCCAGCTCCTCCAGCAGCCGCTCTCTAGCAGAACGCCTCACCGCTGCTCCGACCTACACTCCCATCGCTCCAGAATCTGTCACCATCGACTTCTCGAAGTACTCGGCAGCCGACCTCGCCTGCATCTTCACACTGAAGTTTGCTGCCACCCTCAAACGCTTCAACGTCCTAGAGACGCTCGACTGCTCCGACGTCCTCACCGATGACATCAGCGCAGTCTTCAAACTCCGTGACCGCCTTGCTCACTTTGATCGCACGCTCAAAGACGTGTCCCGCGTTATTAGCATCGAGGAGTGGAATCGCTGGGATTCCGGGTTGAAACAGATTGGAGGCATCTCCTTCAAAGGACTGCGGTGTAACCGAGTCCAGGTTTTTAAAGTGCTTCGCGCGGTTTGGAATAACGGGTATTTCGACTAGAAGTAGTAAAAGCTGGACGAGTACATAGTTTTCGAATACATATACTACGACGAGGAAAGAATCCTCGACCCGTATATCTCAGATTACACGCTTGACCACCTCGTCGAAATAGAAATAGCACAATTATTCGAGGAACTCCCCTTCCACTATTTATAAACCCGTTTTCAGTTCTCCGAAACAAGTCAGACACAGTGGCAGACACCCGATTAGTTTGCGCAGCTCTCGCACACGTCTACAACTTTCAAGACGCCCAAAACTATCACGTCACTGACGACCGAGAACTAAACACCTGCACGAACTATCTTTGCCCAAATCGATACTACGAGCATCCAACACGACCTATCCTCACAGAAGACCCACCGTACCTGTTCATTGATAGGGACCAGGAAAAAGAAATCTGTAGTCGATATCAACTGGACGTACACATCACCGACGATAGCGAGCTCACAACAGAAGAGCTCAGGCCAACAATGGATAGACCTCCCAGGACTCCCAACCCGGCTGCGCCACATCAGGCAACACTGGAGGATTTAATGAACCTTATGGGCACGCTCATCCAGAATGTAAATGCCCTCACGGTCATGGTGAATCAGTTTATTACAAGTGCGTGCTCGCCGGCCGCATCGGTTTCTTCCACTTGGTCCCGGTCTTTTGTCGAGAAACCCTCTACCTTCAACGGCAAGTTGTCAGAAAAAGCTAGGCTCTTCCGCAGCGCGTTCCATATCTATGTCCGAGGCAATAAAGAAATATTCGCCCTACGAGACGCCAACGAAGCCATCATCCTCGACACCTCCGGTAACTGGACAATGGACCCGCTTAAAATGATCACTGGCATCCTTTCTTTTATGACAGATGACGCGGCAGTCTGGGCACGCCCCCATATCGAGGACCTTTCGGATGGTCGTACCCCGTTCAACTCCTCTTGGTCGGAGTTTGTCAAACAATTCTCAGCCAAGTTCAAACCCGTCAATGCAAAGAACGAGGCCAAGCAGAAGCTCATGTCGATCAAACAAGGCAACAGGACATTCACGGACTACCTCTCCGACTTCGAGATGTACTCGCGTCACACCGGCTGGTCAGACAATGACCTCTACGATCGTCTCAAGTCTGGCATGAGTTCAGACTATTTCAATAGGCTGTCCTACTTTGCCCCCCTGGCCACGGATTACAATTTGGTAAAAAGTTACGGAGCAACAATCGACCTGCAGAAAGCAGACCTGGCGGCTAATCAAGGCAAACCAGTCTCGCAACCTCAGTCATCAACAACACGCTCCTCGGGCTTTTGCGACCCCAACGCCATGGACATCGACGCTATGGAAATCTCCGCCACGCGTTTCAACAATCTCTTCCAGGGCCTCAAGGACCCTGCGGAGATCAAGAAACAATACAACAAGCTCATGGTCGGTCGCTGCCGCGTTTGCAGTTCCAAAGGTCATAAGGCAGATGGCGCACACAAGGATACCAGGTGCCAACACTGAGTTAAACCTGGTCACTGGAAAAAGCTCTGCCTGTCAAGACTAAACGGGCAACCACCAAAGTCGCAATCGGTTCGAGCTTCATCATCGACAAGCTCCTCGACACCTGCATCCATCTCCGCGTCACAAGACTCTGCTGCCGACGTAGCTAGTCTTAAAGATATGATGTTTCTAATGCAGAAACAACAAGCTGAGCTGATGGCAAAAATCAGCCAGGGTTTTTAGCAAGGGCCCAGACTAGAGCTGCAGCTCTGGCGCCCGGTTTAGATGAGCGGCCTTCAACAGTGCCGGCTCCTGTATACTCGAACTCTGATCTCTCAGACCATATCTTGTCGTGTATTGTATTGTCCATAGATCATCTCTCGTCTCACTTCCACGTATTTGTAACAGTATCAGGAGTATCAGGAATAAACAAATCTCTACGCACCCCTGCTATGATTGATTCCGGTGCCACTGGATACTTCCTGCATGAAAAATTCGCACGAAAGAATAACATCTACAAATGACCACTCAAACGACAAATTGGTCTCCGAAATATTGACGGATCAACTAACAGCGCCGGTGCAATCACATACTACGCTAAGCTCAAAGTCAAAATCAGATTGCGAGCCCCCGAGGAATACGACTTCTTCATCACAGACATTGGCCCCGAAAACATCATCCTCGAATTACCGTGGCTAAAGAAAGTCAACCCCACCATAGACTGGGAAACAGGCAAAATGACGCTTCCTGACAGCTCAGAAGCATCGCCTGACTCTCCTGTGTCGCCAAGTTTAAACAAAGTTGAAGCTAATCGAGCAGAACGCCGGGCCTGGGTGAAGGCCGGTATACTCGATAACGCCACAGACAAAGTTTATTGCCTAGCAGGCTACACTTATTCTCAGAAAGTAGCTGTCAAGCAAAATAAGGAAAAGTATTTGAAGACCTTCGAGCAGCTTGTTCCAAAAGAATATCATCGACACGCCCACGTCTTCTCCGAAACAGACTCGACTAGGCTTCCTGAACATAGAGCCTGGGATCATGCTATCGACCTCAAAGCGGACGCTCCCACTACAATCTGATCAAAGGTCTACCCAATGAGCCCAGCAGAAAATCAGGAGCTACAAGCTTTTCTCGACGATGCAATCAAGAAAGGCTACATTGTCCCCAGCAAGTCGCCCATCGCTTTGCCCGTCTTCTTTATTAAGAAAAAGGACGGCAAGCTTAGGCTTATCTAAGACTACTGCAAACTTAACGACGCCACAATTCAGAACAGATATTCACTGCCCTTAGCTAATGATATTATCAACAAGCTCCAAGGTGTAAAGGTTTTCTCTAAATTCAACGTCTGTTGGGGATACACCAATGTCAGAATCAAAGCTGGAGACAAATGGAAAGCCACCTTCGTCACTAACAGAGGACTTTTCGAACCACGCGTCATGTACTTCGGGCTGACCAACGCGCCGGCAACCTTCCAAGCCCTCATGGACACGATCTTCGCAGATCTCATCGCCGAAGGAAAAGTCGCCGTATACCTGGACGATATTCTCATCTGGTCCTCGGACCTCGCCTCACACCGAAAGATTGTACACGAAGTACTAGAGCGTCTCAAAGAATACGACCTCTATCTACGTCCAGAAAAGTGTGAATTTGAGAAAGACCAAATCGAATACCTCGGCCTACTCATCAGCGAAGGATCAGTCAGCATGGACCCAGGAAAAGTTAAAGCAGTCACAGAATGGCCTACGCCCGCGAACCTGAAAGATGTTAGAGGTTTCGTCGGGTTTGCCAACTTCTACCGTCGGTTTATTCAGGACTTCTCTAAGATTGCCCGCCCGCTACACGACCTCACAAAGAAAGATGTACCTTTCATGTGGGGCTCTGCACAACAACAGGCTTTTGATACACTGAAGTCCAAGTTTACCACTGAACCAGTTCTTGCTCTCTGGCACGCCGACTGAGATACACGCGTACAAGTCGATGCTTCTGGCTACGCTACTGGAGGAGAAATCAGTCAGCTAGATCTGAACGACACTCTATGGCATCCTATTGCCTTCCGATCACAGACCATGAACGCTGCAGAACGCAACTACAAGATCTACGATCGCGAGCTCCTGGCTATAATCAAAGCTCTAAGAGATTGGCGCCACTTCCTAGAGGGACTGCCCAAACTGTTCGAAATCTGGACCGACCACGCTAACCTCCAATACTGGCGTACAGCATAACGGCTTACAAGACGACAAGCTCGATGGGCTCTGGAACTAGCTGACTACAACTTCGTGCTAACTCATAAGCCTGGCAAAACACACCTCGTCGCAGATATACTCTCCCGCCCCAGCTCTCAGTACGTATCTGACAACATGGATAACCAGATGCAAGTGGTCCTGCCGGAAAACCAATTTGTTAGTGCTATACACAGCCCGGAGCTAGATCCTGCACATTTCGCACGACTAGCCGCTACAGCCTTCATTACAAGTTTGCCACTGGAAAAAAAAGTCCGCGATGTAACCTCACTAGACGATGAGGTCTCCACAGCTCTCTCCAGCCTTCGAACAAAAGGGCCTCGCAAGCTAGTTAACGGGCTAACCAATGGGAAGAAAACGACGGACTCATCTATTACAAAGGCAAGCTCTACATACCAAACGACGTCGCCTTCCGCAATAAAATCATCGAGTCCTGTTACAATACCTCCAAGGCTGGACACCCAGGAAAGCACAGGACGATCAAACTAGTCTCCCGCTATTACTGGTGGCCAGGAATGAACTCCGCAATAGCACAATACGTGGCTGGCTGTGATAAATGTCAAAGGTACAAAGGAGCCAAACACCCCAAATCAACTCTCAAGCCACAGGAAGTTCCTGATGAACCTTGGCAACACGTTGGAGTTGATATGGTTGGCCCTCTTCCTCAGACAAAGTCCCCAGGAAAATACGACACCGTCACCGTCTACGTCGATCACTATAGCGATCAAGTACACCTCGCACCCTGCCGCACTACTCTTACAGTGGAAGGAGCATCTGAGATACACTTCCGCGAAGTGTTCAGATACCACAGTCTTCCGCGCAAAATCTTCTCTGATCGCGGACCACAATACGCAGCCTGCTTCATGCGAAGTTTATACAAATGACTTGGTATAGAGTCGGGTTTAACCACAGCCTATCACCCAGAAGGAAACGGCAAAGTCAAATGAAAGAACGCTGAGGTATCCAAATTCCTCCGGCTATTCTGTTCACAACGCCAAGACGATTGGGATGAATGGCTCCCAATGGCAGAGTTCGTACTCAACTCGCGAGTACACGCTGGAAACGAGCACTCTCCTTTTGAAGTACTCTACGGATATAGACCCAACTTCACTATCCCAGCTGGGAAACATTCTAACATCCCTGCGCTGAACGACAGGCTCGACCGCATGGCCAAAATCCATAAAGAAGCAGAGGCCGCTCTCCGACAGACTAAAGAAAAGATGAAAGCCGACTACGAAACTTGTAAAAACTCGCCTCACTCTTTCAAGGTCGGAGACAAAGTCTGGCTATCTTCGAAGGATATCTCAATTCACCAGTGAACTCGTAAGCTCGGACCCAGACAACTAGGGCCATTTACAATCACCGAAGTCATCGGAGAACTCAACTATCGCCTTGAACTACCTAACTGGCTAAAGGTTCACCCTGTCTTCCATGTCGACAGGCTAAGCCCATACCACGACAATGGAATGAACAAACCTACACCTCCTCCACCAGTAGTAGCTAACAACGAGGAAGAATACGAAGTTGAAAAGATTCTGGACTCACGCGTCTACTGCAGACAGCTCCAGTACCTTATCAGATGGAAAGGATACAGACAAAGTGCCGACGAATGGATTCCTGCCAAAGACGTACATGCCAAAGAACGCATACGCGACTTCCATAAGCACAATCCCTTGGCACCACGACAGATCTCCACCACCTCCTTCAGCAAACTCCACAGTTGCTTCAAGCCTATCTACGAACACACTGATCCCAGCTCAACACTCACCACTAATTCTAAAGTGGCAGAATTTGAGTGGGAAACAGGCAGAATACAGGCCATATCTTCTCGCCAGGAGTCTCGATTGTAGGGGAGGGGTAATGTCATGGGCATAGCCCCGGCCTCCCATTTTATTCTTCATTTTCCCCGATTTTCTATGATTTATCCTATGTTTGTACAGCCCTCCAAACATCATCGGCGCATTGGCACCAGTTTACAAGTCCTAGCCGTGCGCTAACACCTTAAGAACGCATCACCAATGGGCACGCATCAGCACATCAAAACGCGCCCATATCACCGCCGCCTCGACACTGCATCACGCTTCCTCGGTAACAGCCGCACTCCGATCCCCACTGGACATTCGATCACCGTCGGCCCAACAATATCATAAGCTATGACACACCAGCCTCCGACTACCTCTGAGTCCGATCGGCAACGGACACCCTATCTCTGTCAGCCTGACAACGTCATACGCTATGACACACCGGCCCTTGCTCCTCTGCCGAAGTCCCCTAGACACTAGCAGCCACCGTAGCACAGTCGCTTATGTAATGCCTGGTCCGTGCGCAGCCTGACTAGTATATAAGGAGTCCCTTTGTCGCTACCTAGCCCCATCTCAACCTCTTGGTTAACTGGGCTAGGTAAGCTTTCAGTTGTATCGTAGTAAAACACTCACTAATACACTTGGTTAACTGGGCTAGCTGAATGAGCTAGCGCACAGTCGTCAGACCCCGTCGACGCCACCTTCTGATTAGATCCACACAGTATCCCTTGTGGTGTGTCGACGCAAGTCCACATCACACGGTAGGTGTATTGGACTGTGAGGCACCCCCATCTACGCAATTTTCTCTTCTTCATAAATTGTGATACACCCAGATATACTGCTATCTACGGTTACACACCCAGGTCGCCTCTCCTCTGCATCTCATACAGTAGCACACCACATACCCATAAATACCCCCATCCACGCAGCTCTCTTCACTTCGCCGCTCGTATCTGCACGGTGATTTCTAGCTAGTTAGCGCGAGACAATGTGAATGCGAATAGACCTACCATTTCTGACTTTATGCCGTGCTCACCGCTGTCTGATTCAGCTGACACTTCTGCACTGCTGTTAGTATGCCAAGTAACTCTCCTATAAATCTGTACACTCACTGCCTTAGCTGCAAGATTATTGAACTTCTATGAACACATCCATAATGGATCAGGAACTGCTATCATCCACAGATATCATATAACACACCCTTTTCTCTCCCTCGGTGAAGCCCTTCCAATAGGCCTTGAAGGTGGCCAAGTCCTCTTGGCAGTCAGAGTGCTTGGCCTTCCAAGTGTCGCGACAGTAAGTCCTGTCAGTGGGATTTTGACAGGGTTAACAAGCTGACATCCACATGGTGAAACAATGTACTTACTTTCATGCGAGGGATGGCGGCAGTGGCATCAATATGGCTCGTGCCTCGATGTAGCGGTCAAACTCCATGGAGTCGGCACCATTCAAAATGAGCTGCGTAACTGCGCCAAAGGCAACTGAGCGCGGAATATTTTAGAACGAGCCATTCGGCATGTAGATCACAGAGAGCTGCAACTTCTCCTTCTCTCCTGTCTCATTCTCAAGCTCGATAGTGACGCTTTCCAGCCGTAGCTGCCTGTGCTGAATGTCGTCGGCGCCAGCAACGTCTGACCTATGAGCCCCGGGTCCATCTGTGCGACGTTCTTTGCATCCTCTGCCAGAACAGGCAGCATGTCGGTGAGGTTCACGTGGGTTGGGAGGGCCTTCACCTTGGGGGCCGCAGCACCCAGCGAAGCCTACAGCGTGCTCAGCACAGGTACAACGCGGAAAAAGGCGGTCTGCGCATCTTGGAGCCCCTCTTTGCACTCTTTGCAGGAGCCTTGCCATTCGCTGGCACGTCATGCAAAGCTTGGCTTCAGCAGCAGCGTGTTTCTGACCACCTGACCCCTGTCTGTCAGCACGGTTTCCATCCCAGCATGCAAGAGCAACTCACGGGGAGGTATGTCAAGGTGTGTAGGTTGGACGTAGAGGTGACAGATGTCAGGATACGAGCACGAAACAAACCTTAGTCACGGCGCTCCACTTGGCCCTTGTATGCAATTTCCAAATTCCACCGTGGGCTTGACAGGTCTCGGCAGTTTTCAGGACGATGTCATTTTACAGGTGGAAGACGATACAACCTGCAGGCTGGCCGCTGATGGTGATGTCAAAGTAAGTCAATGAGCAGGACTTGGACATGTTGGATACGCAGCTCCTCTGGCGTGAGATGTCGGCTCATTTTACTTTAAAGCTAAATAAAAGACGGCAAATGAGAAGTTGCGAGAATGGGGAGTCGGCGTGGGTGACGCAACTTCTCCTACGTTCGATGAGCTCGATGTCGTGGCCTGTTCATGATCATCTTTGATTTCACTGATGCTTTGCCGAAGAAGGGGCGTGGGCTGGAGGGAGCGGTGTTGTGGACGGTGATATAGCAGCCTGGCACACAGACGCGCGAGGGAAATGTTGGAAGCGCCGAAGGACACTCACTGTCCCAAGAGCACACAAGTGTCCTAGAGAGACGCAGACTGAGATGACAGAAAAATATAATCGGGGGGAGAGAGTAGATACAAGTACATGGTCAAAGAAAAGAAGACAGCGAAAAGAGAAAACTAAGACGGGAGGGCGAAGAGGGTAGGTATCGGTAACCTCCGGCCGCCGCCCGTATACCTTGGTAGGTCTGAGTCGAGCCGGGTAGGTGGGATTCTCACTGGGACTGAATCAGTCACGACAGAATAAGTCACAGTGGCAATGCATACTGTCTAGGTGCGAAGCTCATTTATATTCCGCCACACTCTCCGGACTTCAACCTCATTGAGGAAGCATCTTACGACATCAAGCCCTGGCTTCACCACCATGAATCTGAGGCGGTAGATGCTGCTGTCCGACCGTGTCTTCTACGCCAAGCCACGATGGCAACAGCCCTTAAATCGCGCTGATTTGCAGAAAGCCGGTGCTTATGATTAAGCTATGCATTGAGTTGATTCACCAGCAAATCCTTCGACACACTCTGCCTCGGCGTGCTGGAATAAACGACTGACTATCCGTGACTCACGGTGACTGACCTAGTACTACTTATGGTATTAATTTGTACGGGACAAACATGTGTAAAATTTTCGGCGACTGCAGATTGGCACTGTCCTCTCTTGTTCAGTTCAGAACCTTCAAGCAATACAGTAACATGGCTACTTCTGACCCCAGGTTTGCCTGATTTAAGCTGGTTATAGCGCCGAAGAAGGCTGACGACCATTATAGTTGCATCTTCTGTATGATCGTCGCGGGTATAACAGTCAGTATTCTGAGTATATCATGGCAGTGCTTACGCCTAGCGATCAGGGAAGATTCCATGTTTAAAGGTGTACGAGACTGACAAGACGTAAGCCATCAGTTATCTCTGGAAGATAAACGTTGATCTGTGCGGTACCGCGCAGGCTTGCGTTTCTCGACATCGGCCCTATTTCTGAGGGTCACACGCAAGTAATCCCGAAGTGTACGACACGATTCTCATGCAACCATTTGAGAAACCACTGATCTTGTGCTGCAGGCCATGCCCGCACCGTCTTGGACATGCCCGATGAGTATCTCGCAGACATCGGCCCTATTCTGAAGAAAGTGGCGACGGCTGCCGGCGTTGATCAATTCAACATCTTGCAGAACAATGGGAAGTTGGCCTTTCAGGTGCGTTATCACGGTCGGGAACATGAAGAAGGTTGCTGACGATCAGTAAAGCATGTTGACCACGTCCACTTCCATGTTATTCCAAAGAGGAGTACTGAAGAGGGCCTGCTCCTATCAGAGGATGTTTGGCGGCGCGTTGAGCCCCAGAGGGAGGAGCTTGTGGCTACACAGAAGAAGATGCAGGGTCGACTGTAAGCGAAGGCTATAGCTTGACAGCTAGCTGTGCTCTTGTGTAGCTTGGAATTATGTAACATCTAGTCTGCGGAACAATCTACCTTAGCATTCTCTCTTGGAAGACTTATCTCGTACAGTATCAGTACTTGGACCCGGACTTCATCTCAGCCTGGTTTCAGAATCGAGCAACCAACGGCCCCCATACGCCCGTGCCAATATTCATGTACCGGGAGTTGTGCTCGTCGGCCGTGATACCAAGCGCGAGCTCTGGTCCACGTGAATGCCACGTGAGGCTTTGGCGCGACGCGACCGTGTCTCGTGATCGTGAGCGCGGGGAATGGGACTTGCCCTTCGCCATGTCCGGCCTTCTCTTCTCTCATTCTCATCTCAGCTCCTGAGACGCATGCGCATTGCTCATAAAACCATATCTACAAGGCTGACAAAGCACTAGAGCTGTTCACAATACTTGACCGTCTTTCGTTTGCCGTCCCATGAGGGTGCTCTGCGTTGCAGAAAAGCCCTCGATAGCCCGTTCTATCACGCAGATACTCTCTGGAGGACAATTTAATACTGTAAGTCACAAGTCGTAGACTGAGACGCGCGTCTTACTCTTCTGCATAGCGTCCCAGTCCTAACAAGTATATCAGGAACTACGACTTCGACTATCCCCAGACCAACTCCCAGTTCACCGTCACGTCTGTCACTGGACATCTTCTAGACCATGACTTCGATTCAGCCTACAGTAATTGGCAGTCGTGCGAACCATTTGTTTTATTCGACGCGCCTATCATCTCGCGAATTAAGAAAGGTTCAGAGACAATAGCACGGAATCTCGAGAATGAGGCTCGACGCGCACAGACGCTCATGATATGGACGGACTGTGATAGAGAGGGGGAGAATATCGGCGCCGAGGTTGCTGGGGTGTGCAGGAAGGTGAAGACGGCCATCATAGTGCGGCGGGCGAGGTTCAGTGCGATTATAGCTCAGTAAGTTCAGCCATTCGCGCTAGAAAACTGACGCTTTATTGCATACTTCAGGCAAATACATAACGCCGCGCAACACCCGGTTAATCTGGACATGGCTCAGTCGAATGCTGTTGAAGCCCGAACACTCCTCGACCTGCGCATCGGAGCAACGTTCACACGCCTTCAAAGTTTACAGCTTCAGCAACGTTTCCAACAGCTTAAAGGAGATGTTATATCTTACGGCAGGTCTTCTTCGGTTTATTCCTCGCATGTCCTGACCGCTTATAGCACGATAGGACCTTGTCAGTTTCCAACACTGGGCTTCGTCGTCTCGCGCTACAACCAAGTCAAGTCATTCGTCTCGGAGACGTTCTGGCATATCTACCTAGCTTTAACTCGCATCGACGAAACTACGGGGGAAGAATCGGAAACGCCCTTTACGTGGCGAAGGGGGCATTTGTTTGAGCTCGAGGTCGCCCTTGCAATATACGAGCATGTACTGGATAACCCTACTGCAAACGTGACGAGAGTAACTCGCAAGAACACGAAGAAATGGTTACCTCTTTTGTGATGTCTATCCAAATTTGCTCTAATGTGTATATGCAGGAAGCCTTTGCCATTGACCACGGTCGACCTACAAAAGGCAGGATCTAGGCTACTGAAGATCTCGCCGAAGAAGGTCCTAGATGTAAGCAGTCTCTTTATGTCATGTTAACCATTCATGTGACTGATTTTATGCGTACAGATCGCCGAGCATTTGTATCAACAAGGGTTTCTATCCTACCCGCGCACAGAGACAGACCAGTTCGACCCACAATTTGACTTTATGACACTTATCCAGAAGCAGATCGTTGATCCTGCCTGGGGCCAGTTCGCTTCTTCGTACGTCTCGAACTATGTATTCGCGTGTATCCGTGCTAAAGCGGTCTCAGTCTCCAGAACGGCGCATCCATGCCGCCCCGCAGAGGCAAGAAGAATGACAAGGCACATCCGCCTATCCACCCTACTGCACACGCGGGAAACCTTGCAGGCGACGAGAAGCGAGTGTATGAGTACATCACGCGTCGGTTCCTTGCGAGCTGCTCAAAGGATGCGCTCGGCTGGGAGACGACCGTAGACGTTGAGTGCGGTGGGGAGGAGTTCTACGCAACCGGTCCGTTCTACGTCTCACTTCTTCTGACTGTCATGTTTGACATTCTGCTAGGTTTAACCGTGCGCGAACGCAACTATCTCGACGTTTTCCCGTACGACAAGTGGTCGGACAAGGAGCTCCCGAATTTCGCGGAGAACGAAGAGTTCATGCCCAGTATATGCGAGTTGAAGGAGGGCCAGACGTCTCGACCGAGCCTGCTCACTGAGGCTGATTTGGTTGCGCTCATGGACAAGAACGGCATCGGTGAGCTCTGTGCGCAAATTACACGAGACAAAGATGTCTGACAACCTTGTTAAATAGGCACCGACGCGACGATTGCGCAGCATATACAGACGATCATCGACCGCAAGTACGTCATGGAGCGCATGCAGGGAGCGACGAAGTATCTCGTCCCATCGACACTGGGTATAGGCCTCGTTGAGGGCTACAACGAGATTGGCTTCGATCGCAGCCTGAGTCGGCCGGAAATGCGGAGAGAGGTTCGTTATCTCTTCGACCTAGCCTGGTGGTATTGACTGACTATCTGAATTTTTTTGCGCAGACAGAGAGGCAGATGGTCCAGATTTGTGAAGGCCACAAGACGAAGACTGAAATGCTTACTGAGAACATTGAGCTGTACAAGGAGATGTACATCAGGATTAAACGAGAGATGAATCGAGTTATCACTGTGAGTATTGTCTGTTGCTTTGGGCACATTCATGTTCCTGATCTTTAACTTGTATAGAGCGTTGGAAATCGATTACAGGGCCGTGGTATCGACTACGAAGCCGATTTCCTGGACTTTAACGGTGGCGGCGGCGGCGGCGGTGGTGGTGGTGGCGGTGACGATGGAGATGCGGGCGACGGTGGCGGAAGAAGTGCGCGAGGTGGTAGGGGCGCCAGAGGTAGCCGAGGGGGACGAGGAGCAGCATCGACGAGGGGGACAACAACACCAAGACGAGGCCGTGGAGCTCGAGCTGCGCCGCCGCCGCCGCCGCCACCACCACCAGACGACGACGACGACGACGAATGTGCGTGTAATCCCACGAATTCATCTATATGCAGTCGATAATGCGTGTTTTGCAGCCTTCTTTGATGACCCACCGCCGCCACCAGCTCCTGCGGCGCGCAGCCGGACAACGAGGAAATCTATGACGTCCGCACCCCCTTCCCGCGCAGCACCTCCGCCTCCACCTCCGCCTCCACCTTCACGCCCACCAGCCTCCGCCTCTGCTACAACAGGCGCTGAACCGAATTGTGAATGCGGTTCACCCGTGATCACACGCACCGTGGTGAAAGAAGGCGCGAACAAGGGTCGCCAGTTTTACAAGTGCGGTAGCGACAACACCTGCAACTTCTTCTCCTGGGCGGACGCACCCGTTGCTGGCCCGTCTCGTGTGTACAATCCTCCCTCCAGCACTCCTACGCGCCCCTCGTCCTCTTATGCAACCGCGCCGTCGAGTCGGCCGTCTAACGCATCAGATGAGAAGCAGTGCAGCTGCCCGCAGCCAGCCGTGCAGCGTGAGGTGCAGAAAGAAGGGCCCAACCAAGGCCGAAAGTTCTGGACGTGCGCGAACCGGCAGGAGGAGCAGTGCGGGTTCTTCGAATGGGCAGACGGGCCGCCCGGCCGGCCTGGCGGCAGCTCGGGACCGAGCTTTGGAGGCGGCGGGAGCCTCGGCGGCGGAGGTGGCGCGGGTGGCGAATGCTTTAAGTGTGGGCAGCCGGGCCACTGGGCAAGTGCATGTCCGAATCAGGGCGGAGGTGGAGGGACCAGGAGCTTCGGCACAAACGCGTCTGGGTCGTCTTCGAATGCGTGCTTTAAATGCGGGCAGGTTGGGCACTTCAGCAACGGTAAGTTCATTGCATAAACGTCTGATGTTCCCTTTCTGATATTACGTTGTGCAGCGTGTCCCGGAGGCGGGTTGAGCGGCGGTAGCATGGGTACCGAGTGTTTTAAGTGTGGGCAGCAAGGACATTACAGTAACGGTGCGTTCACACCGCGTTTTCTGCGGACGCATCGTGATCTGACGAGCTCCCCTTTCGATTAGCATGTCCAAACGGTGGGGGAATGCGCGGGATCAAGCGAGCTGCAACAGCCGGACCACCCAGGGCTACCAAGCGCGGGCGAAGAGGTGGAGGAGCGCGAGGGCGGGGAAGGAAAAAAGCAACCAGTTTCGACGACGATTAATCGCACCCGTATCATGGAATGTCACACTGCCACCTGTTATTAGTCATCGGTGAGTCAGTTGTTCCTCTATATCTCATCTATCGATGTTGAATACCGTCTTCGTCTAGTTTTGTAATTGCCACATAACATATGGAATCTTAATTCTGGTTCTTGTGGTGGGAAACTGCTCTCCACCCTGCGTTACTCGCTCGGTTATAGCGCCAGAAAAGATTCTCGCACAGTTGCCCCCTTAAGGCTAGGACTAGCAACTTTGACAGCTCACGCTAATAGTCACATCAATATCAGAGTGTCGCTTGGCGCGCGCACCTTGGTACGTTGTTAGTAAGTTGTCACCCCTGACTTAAACATTGTGTGAATGGTTCATGGGTCCTCTGTGCGATGGTCATGGCAATCTCCAGGTACGCCTCTATCGCTGTAGTAAATATATTGCCGATATCAGCGAAATATGCTGATGAAGTCTCGCCACTACCAAGACAAGCTCCAGCATTTTCATATGGCAAGATCAAGGTCAAGTAATTCCGTAAGCTTAGGCCTTGTGACGTCGGGAAAGGCTGTTGATGACAGTTAATTACTGTTAACAGCGATAGCATCCGGGCTACAATGCCCGCCTTGGACGGCCTTATAACGGATGAGTTCTGGCTGCTTGCGCAAGGCTCGTCCCGCAAACCAACTTTACACTACACCATGAAAGTCATCTTGTCGGGCTTGCTTCTTTGCGGTATAGCGCTCGGGAACGCAGTGCCGTCAAAGCGACAGACCCTCGGCTCTCCTGCGGCGTTGAATGTTGTCCAAGACGGCGAGATATTGGGTGTATGTATTGGCTGTTCATTGACATTCGTGAACTGGCTGTAACACGTTGATGCCCAGGAACTATTCGTCACTGGCGTCGGCGCGACTGCCACGGTCACAGCTGACACCGGCACGTCCTTCTACATTTCCTCCGACTTCGACTTCCTGTACGCCGACATCGACGATACGTCTCATGCCTACGTGAACTTCCAAAACTTCGGAACCACCTGTGGCACCACCGGGGACCTCATCTTCACGACGTCCGATTCGAACAAGTGCTCCTCCCAGGGACCGTTCAGCGTGACAGAAAGTGGAGTCTTGCAATACGAGTCTGGGCCAGGATCGTTCCTGGTCTGCGGGACCGACCAGCATGTAAGTACAAACGCAGTTGCAGTGTAGTCTCGCCGGGAACTGAGCTCGACATCGTTCAGATCGCTTTCATTAGCTCTGGGTCCGCTCCGTCTGGCTGCGCGAACGTCGAGCTGAAATTCTTAGCTTAATGTTAAAATGTGTCTGTCTTGTCAGAGGTAGTGTGCGTCCTGGGAAGGTCGGCTGAGGGTGCCTGTAGCTACTCTGCTGCTCGACCACGAGTGTCCGCGTTGTATATCTGGATCACTGACCCTCGATATATTGAATGATGATGATGATGATGCACGAGATGCATAGAACAGTTTTAATACCGCTTGGGACGACTCGATTTACGAGAAAAATGAAAATGTGCAGGGGCCGATGGACATAATTCATATTGCGTACACAAAACATCAGGTAAATAGGCTGACGGGTGGCCCACTGGCCTCGCTCTACGACTACAGAACTGGCGTCAAGGCGGCATGTATTCCATACATGATTAATCTTCATAGACGATTCTTGTGCATGTGTTTCGAACGGAAAATACAGATGCAAGTCCCGCTGAGAGTGTCTCCATTCCCGTTGGACAGCGCCCGGTGGCGCATCTGCTGCGCTTTTGCTGGATACCACCATAACCACCCGTCTCCACTTCTTCTATCTTTCTCTGCATCTGTTTGTCATTTACACATCGCTCATTGATTCCCCGTGTGCCCGCAAGAGATGGCAAAGAAGAGCAAAGATGACGTGCCGAACCCGAACAGCATCACGAACCGGGACATCCTCCAACGGTTGAACTTCCTCTACCAAGCCAGTCAACTTTTGGGCACGCAGAGCGTACCGCCGTCTGTCGCCCAGGGACCTGTGCCAGACTCGCTCCGAGGCAGGGAGCGGAAACGCGAGATGCAGAGACGGTTCAAGGAGCGGCACTCAACCGCGTACGCGGACCTCTCGCGGACGTATGTGAAGAACATGAAGGCGATTGGGAGAAAAACGAACATGCGCATGTGCGTGTGCTTTCTATGGACCCGGCTGTGTGCTGATTGCGAACAGGGATCCTGCGGTAAAGCGTACACTCTGCAAGGGGTGCGACCTGGTGCTCGTGCCTGGTCTGACGGCCGAAGTACGAGTCAACTGTGAGCTCTGACGCGTTCTCTCCCCATTATTATTACTTATTTTATCGAAGCGTCGACGAACTCTGGACATACGGTGTCCCAGACGTGTATGAGCTGCCGGAAGTCGCGACGAATACCTGCCCCGCCCATCATCGACGAGAACACGGAATCTGCGCCTGACCGCGCACCCTCCCCTCCTGCGCCAGCCGAAACGGAGGCGAGCTCGTCTCATACTATAGTCGTTGACACCCAAGATCCACCCGCACCCGCACCTACCAGAATACCACGCCGATCTCGGCCCAGGCGCAGGCCGGCCCCGCGATTGCCTCCTCTATTCGAGCGCAACGTCGGACATGTCATATTCCGAGGTAACGAGCGCATTGCATGACCGTGTGCTATTTGGAAGATCGGCGCAAACGATGCGGATATCACACGACTCGAACACTATCTTACACCCTTCTGGATTCAAGTGCGATCTCTGCTATGCACGAGGCCGTCCACGGTTCAAGCACACTATATCCCTCCGATTGTCATCCCCGCATTGTGCAAGAGGGGCTTCAACCTGTCCTCTTCGTGTAGAGACATGATGTCATCCGAGCCTCCGATGGATTTGCCCTGCCGAAGAATTGTTTCAGACGGGGGCACTGTACGAATGAAGACGCTGCGCACCTGTAGGATGATGTTAGGGACAGTCCTTTGGCCTGTCAGCCTGTACAAGATCCCCTGGATGATGGGCCCGTCGCTGCGCAGATCAAGCTCAACGATCGTGGGAGCGGGCTTCAGCTTGTAGGACGAAAGCAGTGCTTTGGCTCGCTGCGAATACCTACAAAACGATCGTTAAGTATCTGTATGTCATATGTAAGGGCCTGTGTACGTACGCGCAGTACGACTTGCTGAAGACTATGAGCGGGTGCTCTGTCTCCAGGTCCTGCAAGTGTGTTGTCCAGTCGGCGTCGCCATCTGGTGCATACACCTTCATGTCCACCTCCTCTTGCGCCTCCACTTTGACATGCCCCACGCCTGCCACCTCAATCATGTCGTCCTCTTCGTTGAATTTCCTATTGGGATAGGCCGTGACGAAGTGCAGCAGGCCGTCGATCTCCCGCGCTTGTGGTCTCCCTGCGTCCGCTTTGGCATCAGCAATGAGACGAGCGGGGGAAGATGAGCTGGAGAGACCAAGGTCTTTGAGATAGGCTGGCAACGGCCACGAGCTGAAGGACAGTGAGCTGTCCGTGTTAGTGGCGAGGTAGAAGAACCCGACGAGCGAGAGGATGATCAGAGACCAGATGACGCGTCGACGTCTGAATGGCGAGCCAGCCATGTCGTACGAAATGTGTGCTCGTCTCAGGTCGTGGTAGCTAGAAGAGATGAGTAGGCCTGTGAGTGAGTGCGTGAGCGGTGGGAATGAAGGAGGAGGCGCTTTAGATGCGCCACAAAGGTCCAAAATATAATGAGCCTGCGCACAAGCGCCCCAGCCTTATCGAGGGCGACCATCATCTTCTGCAGACGACCACGACAGCTGCAGGCGGAACCGAGCTTTCTCTTGCATTGCGGCTGGCTGAAAGTTATGCCCCACTGGGCTGCGTCTCGGGGGCTACTCCGTTTAACGTGAATCCGGTACCTTGCGACATGTTACGGTGATGAGCTGTGGTCTTTGGGATGAATGGTTGTTTTACCGACTTTGTTCTCCCCCGCAGTGGCCTGAGTAGCACCAGCCATCATGCATCATGGTCCCAACTTGATCTTATACCATAAGATTGCACGAGTGGTTGTTTATATCGTCCACAAGAATGCCAACCGTCTGCGGCCCATGCCGCGCAACGATGTTTTGCCAAGTCTGTGCCTCGCTATATAAAGGTGGGAGAAAGAGGTCGGGTAACGTCCTCTTTTCTGTTCCGTACCATCAACTTCACGTGGGTCTGCTCGTCTTTGTCCACCAGGTTCACATGCCCCGCGCCACTAAGCAAGAAAACCAAGGCCCACCCCGACCGCCCGACATGCGCTCCATCGTCCCGCGTGGCACACGATGGAAGATGTGTGGGCGCGTCTTCCGCGCCTCGCAGGCGGGCCAGCCTGCGTACGCCTGCAACGCGCGCGTGCGCCCCGGGGAGAAGCTCATGTTGCACTGCCAAAAGCACCACGGCCGGTCCAAGTTTGACGGGAGCGTCCCCGCGACCGACTGCCCTGTTGCAGGCCACGACCACACCGACGATGTGCTCTGGATCTCGCCGTGCTCGTGGCGGACGCTCTGCGCGAAGCGGGGCGTCGACCCGCACACAGGCGCCCCCCAGAGGACAAAGCACGAAGGGCCGCCAACATCGCATGATGCACAGGCTCTGCCGCGGTCCTCCCAGCCGCCACCCGCGAGGCGGCCGACGAGATTGACCCCCGCTCTCGAACGTGCGCACCGGCCTCGCCGCCCGCCGCTGCCTCCACAGGACACCGAACGGGAAGACACGCGCGTGCGCGTAGAACCGCCGCCGCCACTGCCGCCACTGCCACCGTCGCTGCCGGCCACCCGCCTGCCGTCCTTCCGCCAGCTCCTCAGCACGCTGCCCGAGGAGTTCCGGCGTCCGCCCTCGCGCCCCCACCTGCCCAGCCACAGCGCCGTGTATGCGCCGCCGGTGCACACACCCTTCGTCGTGCGCACGGGCGACCCGTGGCCGAGGCCGAGCCTGTGCGGGCGGTTCCCCGGGACGTACTGTCTCTTGCCCGAGTGTCCGCACGCTCGGCGTGCCCGGCGTTGAGCGCGCCTCTCTGTAAGCGCATATATGTGCATCTGTTGTGCCTACCTTGTGTGCGAATAAAATGGTTGTTTGTGCGGTGTCGCAAGTCTGGTTGTGGAAGCTTGAGGAGCCACCGGAGCCTCGGGCTCGA
This sequence comes from Phanerochaete carnosa HHB-10118-sp, assembly GCF_000300595.1. Lineage (NCBI taxonomy): Eukaryota > Fungi > Basidiomycota > Agaricomycetes > Polyporales > Phanerochaetaceae > Phanerochaete > Phanerochaete carnosa. The sequence continues at coordinate 2,489,540 of NW_006767633.1, read as the reverse complement.
CGGTATACGGCACGCTTGATTCGCAAGTGTACATGTAGCTTTCAAAAATGCAGGTACAAGTGTCCTAGATGCCTGTCCAACAGAAAGGAATGACGACGGGTGGGGCCCGGAAACGTACAGAGGAGGGTGAGGTATAGTACACTACAAGTATGGTGGTGGTACATGATGACAAATAAACTGGCTGTGGCAACCACCAGCACAAGGGTCCACAGGCCGAGTCCATCAGCACATGAATACATACAAACAACAATGTGTCCGATCGCGATCGTGAAAAAAAAAGGTCCAACCAACAGGGATCACGAGAAATTTCGTGGGTCCATGCGCGGTGCAGTCACAACGGCGGCGCACACAGCAGCAACAACACACCCGCAACCACAAGCGGCGCTCCAACCGCCGTCCAGAGTCCCACCAAGCCGCGCGCCGGCGACGCCGCACTCGCCGCCTGGACCTTCACGCCGGTGGCACTCGCCGTCGCCGTCTGGTTCGGGCCCTGGCCCGTCGCGTCCGCGTCCGCGGCGAGGACGCGGCTCGCGGGGAGCGCGACGGCCGCGCGCGTGGGCTGCGCGCCGATGCTGCCGGCGCCGACGGTGACCTGGCGCGCGACGCTCGGCGTGCCGGCGACGACGACGAAGAGGAGGGCCGGGCCGGGCGGGAAGAGCGCCGGGTTCGGCGGCACGGGCGCGACGTGCAGCGTGCCCCCGCCGCCGCCGCTAGTGTTGGTGCTGGTGGTGCCGGTGTACGTGTTCTCGAGCACGAGCATGCGCTGCTGCATGTTCATCGCGTGCGTCGAGAAGCCGGGGCGCACGAGCACGACGGACGTGCGGTTCAGGTTCGCGACGTCGTGCGCGAGGTCGGCGGCCGAAAGCGTAAGGTTGAAGTACGGCCCGCCGTAGCCGATCGACGCCGGGATGCCCTGCGGCTCCGGGCGCGGCGCGTTGTAGTACGAGGGGTAGAGGATCTCGACACGGTACTCGGTCGGGAACTTGGTGTTGGAGAGGACGACGTCGGGGTGCGGGTTGGACCCGGAGACGAGGATGGAGCCGTCGACGAGCAGGGTCGCGGTCGAGTGGTACATGCGCGCGATAGTACTAGGATAAAGGCCGTCTGAGGACCAGCGCGATCCGGCTGGCGCATCGGGGTCGTAGATCATCGGCTGGAACGCAGGGTTGTCCGCATACGAGTCGCCGACAGTGTTCGACCCACTGCCATATCCCGCAACGCCGGTCTGCGCACCGTTGAGATACATGATCTTGCCTGTGGGGAGGATGATCATATTCCCCATTGACCGCGGCCCCGGTACGTCGTCGTCCTCTTCATAGTTCTGCGACACGTCGGGCGTGATGCGCACGCAAGACTTGGATGTCGACATCGTTGGCCAGTCCGCGTTCGGGTCCCAGGCGTTCGGGGCGACGTCCATGCCACTGCAGAATACGATTGTTGCCGTCCAGTTGTTTGCCGGCGTCAGCGGCAACATCGCGGTGCCAGCGCTCGCAGGATACGTGCGCACGGCGTGAGGCATGTCCGGAAGTTGATACTCCTGCTCTACCTTGTAATCAAGAATCGCAGTACCAAAGTTCGCCTGCATAAATAGGCGTCCGGAGGGGAGCAGCCACGTCAATGGGTAGAGGTTTGCGGGAAGGGTGCGTTGCAGAAGAGGCGAGGTAACGGGCTGTGCACCGGCGGCAGCGGGAAAGAATTCGTAGGTCGGATTGGTTTGCGAGGCATCGTTCACGAACCCACCATAGCCGTCTCCACCAATCTGAGATACACCAATCAGCACGCATACAATAATGAATTAGCATGCATTTACGATGATTACTCGGCCGTCTTCCAAGGTCTCGCTAAGAAAAAGCGTTAAAAGCGCTGGAGCAGTTGAAAACGCGCAGTGACGTACACAGTGGGATACCATCGTCGAGTGGCCATCTGCCCAACGAGCTGCCAATCACAGCTATCGCCGTCGCAGGGTTGAAGCAACCTAACAGAGAAAGTTTAGGGACGAATAGAGTCGGACAGTATTGCGCGATGCCTACCGCAAGCTATATGCTGGTTAGTACGCAATTCGTTGCAAATCAAGTGGAAGCACGCGCCTCTTCCCTCCGTCGGGATCATCATAAGGTGGGACACCGTTTTGGCTGCTCGCAGTTGCACCGCCTGTCGTAACTGCCTGGTTTCCGCCGACGACCAGCCAACTGCCGTTTCCGAGTACGCCGCCACCCTGTTACACGCACCATCAGCATGGCGTTGCTCGCGCGTGAGCGTGCCCCGGAGAACATACCGCACAGAAGGTATTCGTGATGGCATCCATCGGACTGGCGTCGTTCGAGCCCAGGTCGTAACGCGACGCCCACGCAGGGTGACCATTGAGCCGCGCGGAGTTGTTCTCGACCTTGTCGATGATGAAGACGGTGTTCTCCGTGCCGAGGAAGAGCTGCGAGACGGGTGAGAACGAGGGAAGGACATCACGCGGCCCGAAAACGCGCGTCATGCGCGGACGCGTCGAGAGACGCGCCCGAAAAACGAACGAACGCGCGCGCGAGAAGCCAGGGCGGCCGACGTACCTGTTGCGCACTGACGAGACTGTTCCCGACGATGTCGTATTTCCCGAGCGACGCGTTCGAGCGAGCGGGCTGGCCTGGTGGAGGCAGGGTCTGCGCGGACGTGAGTATGGCGAACCCCAGCAGAGCGAAGGCAGGTGCAGAATGCCGTTTCGGCGACATGCTAGACGACCGAGGGGTGGAAGGGAGTCAAACGAGCGTGATGGCACGGGGCCGTAGGCTGTGTTCGGACGAGGATCGAGGGGGGAGGTCGCCAGCAAGGGGGTCGCACGCAGGCGTGGGCGCGAGGGACGGGGGGAGGAAGCGATGAAAGAAGGGGATATTTGAGAGAGGCAGAGACAGGCGCGAAAAAAAGGTTGGAGTCGTGGTAGTACGCCGACGGCCGATCAAAGAATGGGCCCCGATCGTGGAAGCAAAGTACCTGACGCGGACGCGATGCGACGGGGTGTGCATTTGCCGTTTGTAAAAGGCAACTGAGCTGTCGGATGCGACATTCGCACCTCAGGGGGACGCTCGATAACGGTCTGCAGACGCTGCATCTTCAGCAGAGCACAAGAATCCAGGTGATGTTGAGAGCTTTTTGGGCATAGAGTCGAGTCTGGCGCTCTCGACAAACGGTCTGCCACCACCGGCCGGTCGTGACTGGCCGCATGCATATCAAGTCTAACGGAACGCTCGCCGTTCGTAGCGATGGTGTGCGCGGAGCCCGGGCCATCGGAGCTTGGCCATCCAGGCGACAAGACCCAGTATATATGATGTACTCGACCTCAAGCGTCGGCAGAGCAAGTGCGAGGAGCAGCAGCAGGGGATGCGCTCGTCCATCGAAGCACCCTGTCAGAGTGACCGCGCTGCTTTAGGAAACCGTCGTGGTTCGTCAGCGTCTATATCTCCGCGGCACACGTTTCAATGACCTGGCATCCCATGGCGAATCCTCGCCGTCCAGCAGCAGCGCACGCGACCAAGCTCCGAGTGGACGCGCCCTGGTCCTGGTCGGGCGATAGCGAGGGTCCGTGATAGCTGGCAGATAGGCCTCTTTCGCCCCTAACGCCCGAAATACCTCAACCAAGGGGAGTAGGAAAACAGCTACAGACACCACCTGCGATCACATCTGTGATTATCCGATCGGTTCGCGGAGCGGGGTAACTGGAACCCTAAAACGACTGAGACGCGATGTGGGAGGAATGTGGGGTCCGTGAGACTCCGCAGACAAGGACCAAGGCGTTCATGCCAGCTGGATGAGCGCTGTCGTCGCAGGTCCTTCGAAATGCCCCCTTAGCAGTGCTCGCGCTAGTCCCGGAACGACCAATATCCTAGCGAGATGACGAAAAACGGGCCGTGTATGCTCACGCCACGAGATGTCGTTATGAGTCTGAGAGCAATGTGCTCGGCTATGCATTAATTTGACGGTTGTTAGCACATTGTTGGTCGGTAATTACGTTACCAGCCAGAAGTGCACTCACCTCCCCCACATACCCCGAGCACCAACCGAAAAACAACCACGGCGACAAAAAAAAATGAGCTCGATAGGTGATGTCAGCATGACGGTGCCGAGCAAAAATGTGCACCACGTCGGGCGCAGCGATGGCGAAAACAGGCAGACAAATCAGCGACTGAGACTAGAGTGAGAATTTGGCCCCCAATTTCCGTGTGGAGCCTGAGGCGAGGACGACTCGGCAAGCGATCACAAGCGAGCTTCGCGACGGAGTTAAAGGCAGGGGCCTTGCTCCACGGTGCTTCTGGTCGAGCGGCGAGTGCAGCGGTGGTTCGGCCGCCAGCATCTGCTTTGTGGCGATGGGGTGAGCAGATAACATGAAATACGAAGTCGAACTCACGCGCGGGTGGAGAGGCACCGGGCGGCAGATCACGGCAGGGGCATCCGGCCTCGGAGCGCCCGCATTCCGGGGTTGCTATAGTGCGTCGGGCCGGCAGTTAGTGACGTCATCGCTGGGGAATCGGGGCGGATCATCCCAAAAAGGCAGGGCGCAGACGGTGCAACGACCGCGTAGCGGCAAGAAGTGGATAATTAATGCAGCGACGGCCGGCGACGGCGAGTGGCATCGGAGCTGCACGTTGGTCCGTGGGAGGGGAAAGAGGGGAAGGTCAGTGTTCAGATCAGGAGAGGACACAGAGGCCGACGATCAGATGGTGTATGCGCATGTATAGTGTAGTCGGCTCGGAAGCTCGGAATGAGGTGAATCTACCAAAGCCATCGGGAGTCAAATCTGCCTCGTGCATGGGGGTTGGGCCGGGTTAGCCGACCCTGACTTCGAACGCCTTCGGGGAGTAGCGATCTATGAGCGGCGCCCGCACAGGAGCTGTGTAAAACGCGGCAATAAAGACACGGACGGCTAAAGGCAAAAGGAGCCGTCCTCGACGCAGGCACGGCGTACAGGCGGCGCCTGACCCCACATTTGTCGACCACTGACAGGGCGTCGATCCGCTGCGTGTGATTGGCGAAGACACACCCCGCCGTTTACACCATGGTGACCTGCGATCACCGCGCGATACGGACGGGCGTTGTCTTCTGACACGGATACTGAGGTCGTTGCGGGTACGCGAGAACACATGGCGCACACACCATCCTTATCGGCGAGACAGGGGGAGTACTCACTGCTGGGCGATGACGCGCCGCTCATTCTTTCTAGCATAATCACGTCTGAGTCTATCTCTCCTATAAAAGCCTCTTCCCGAAGGTCCTTCTCGTCGAACGGACGCAAGTCTTCGCGGAGATGGAGGTTTTCGAACGGCGTGGCGAGCGAAGAAGAGTCTGAAGCCAATGTGGACGACGTCGAGGAGGTAGAAGAGTACGAAGAGTTGGACGAGAGAGGTTGCGGGGGCTGGATGTGGTGGTGGTGGTGGTGGCCGTCCGAGGATGGCGGGGGACGTCTTTGAAGAGGCATGGT
>NW_006767633.1:2477853-2484072 GCF_000300595.1 Phanerochaete carnosa HHB-10118-sp | reverse complement strand
CGGTGGTGGTGGTGGCCGTCCGAGGATGGCGGGGACGTCTTTGAAGAGGCATGGTGGTGGGTGCCTGAGGCAAAGCTATGTAGTCGCTCCAATGGGGCGATTCAGACCTGTGTGCGAGTGGGAGAGAAAGAAGTAAGCCAGCTGCCGTCGTTGTTCAGGTCCTTCGCACCGCACCCGTCCCCTCCTTCAGCACTTTCACACCCAGTACTACCCTCGCTCGCCGACCGTCGAGCGACCGCCCCTGGTGCACCGCAACACCTCGTACTCGAAACGCACCGCGTCCTTTGACAGTCCACGTGAAGTGCCTCTCCCGTACATGCCCTCGGAGATACACGACGTCTCCCACTCACCGTCCTCGTCCTGCATCCTCACCCACGACGGCGCCGAGGACGCCTCGTCTCCCACCAAGGGCGCCCCGTCCGAAATCACGAGCAGCCCCCCGAGTCCCTCCGCGTCCATCGTCATCGAGCAACAGCGTTCGCAATCCCAGTCGCCCTCAGAGGACTCTATGGACACGTCCGACGACATGCCGTCCCCGCCCGTGCCTGCGAGGATTGAGAGCAGAGCACCGGAAAGGCATCAGCACCATCAGTATCGCAGGTCTATGGCAAGCCCCGTGCAGCTATACGGCCGCCCGTTGTCCGCCTCAGATACGCCCTCCCCGACACAGATATACTCCCCGAGACCAGTGAGAGCGGCCCCACCTCCGGATCCGAATACCCGCGGCTCGACACAGAGCTTGCCACTGCCTATGAACACGCCGTATCACACCCTGCCATCGATCCAGGGCTCGTCAACCGGCACAGCACTTGAGGGCGAACAAGCGTCAAAACCGCCGTCGACATCGTCTATCTCGCCACGCACGTATCCTCAGGCGAGCACGTCGCGCCGGCCAGCGTATATGGTCCAGGAAGTCGTTCCGCGCGCAGATCCGCCAGACTGGCTCCGGGAATATTCCGAGTCGCGACGCAATCTGTCCCCATCCTCGGTCGACGGCAGGGCGATTCTCCAGCCTCAGCCCCCGACTGTGCTCACGCCCCCGCCTCCACTCCAGGGCGGTGCGCCACACGAGTCCTTCCTGAGCCATGCCCCGCCGCCGCAGGACAGCTACATCGCCGTCGAGACGGGACCGACCGACTACCACCTGCTCGTGCGCCTACCTGGATACGTCCGCGACTCGATGTGCGTACTTTGTTTTACATAATTTGCGTGATTAGCGTAACTTAGCATTGGGCTGATGACGTATGGCGCTTCTCTGTCAGAACTCTGTCGACGCGGCGGCGGCGCATCTTGCATGTCGTAGCGGACTCGTGGGAGCCGGGCGGCGGTACGTGGCCGAATGCATCTCTCTCTCCCCCTGTTGCTGACTGGAACCGACCGGTTGAACCTGCACACAGGCCACTTCGAGCGGCGCATCTCGTTCGGGTACGACGCCGACCTCGCGCGCGTCCGTGCGGAATTTGACGGCGAACACCTGCGCATCATCGTCCCGCGGCGACCGGCGCTCATGACGTATTGGAGCAGCGGCAGCAGCAGCGCCTGAACGTCACACGCAACTCAAATTGGATTTGGGCCCGTCGCCTCTTTTTTTTCTTTGTTTGTTTCTCTTTGCGTTCTGGCGGACCACTACTACCCCCGTCATCCACCCCCGTCTTGGTGGCAAGCACAACCGGCTGTCTCGGATAAGCACGTCTCCACGCGCACCCGGGAACGTGAGTGGCCGCTGCTAAAAACGCTCTCAGGAGGCGCGCGAGGGGCGGCGCAGTTTGCCGCATTGCTCTTTCCTGCTCCCCCTTCGTCATCGTGTCCTGACCAAACGCTTTCCCTCTGTACAACCATCGCTTATGACATGCAGCATAGGATCCTACATCACCTCAGCTAGCCAAGTTTTCCGCCGTAATAACACCCTGACAACGTCGTCTACCCTCTCACCCCCCTGCAGATACAAGACGTCGGGACTCTTCGTACTACATCATCGCCGATCGCCATTTACTTATCGTCTCGCATATTTAAACATATCGTCCCCGGGCCTGTCTGTATATAATTCCGGCAGCTTCGGATTCTCCGCTTCCCCCAGTCCCTCCCCTACACACCTCGTCGAACCGTACGATAATGTAATCTGGTTCAATCGCTCGCATCTATCCCTATCGGACACTCGTAGCTGCGCTACTCTGCTCCCCGCGTTACAGCAAGCGTGTGACGTTGGACGGACCAAGGTTCCTGTGCATCGGCCGGAGCTGTGTGGACCAAGCACACGTGGCGCATCCGCGAGGTCCGTGTATGAAGACTCTTCCACCGCAGCGCCTCTCCCTTTTCGGGGCGCTGCGCTGCGCACTGCTTCATCGTATCTGACGGGACGAGATCCCTATTCCTGTGTGTGCGCCAGCATACCTCCGCCCTCGCGGAACAGCACGCTGCATTTCCGCCAACCTTTCGCACTCCCCCGCGTTTTCGCATCGCCGCATCCCACGCGAGAGCATTCAACCGGCCCTCCCGATGATAGCGATAACTTTTCGTTACGCCCCTGCGCGGGTATTTTCCAAGACGGACGTTGTACAAGCATATACCAAGTAATTAGTCTTGCCTATACCCCCTGGGTTCCTGGGTTCTCTACACGTCTTCCCTGGTCTTCCTTTTTTTCATGCTTCGTGCTTCCTGTTAAAGAGTCCCGAGTTACATGATTGCTCGCTACATATGGTCCCCTCTGGTCTTTCCCGTTGTCTCAACCGTATCCTGCCCGCTGAGATGCTCTGTATGTATTTGCCCCCTCACGATGTCATGACCGCTGCTGTCTCGCCCCACACGCCCCCGTCCCTTTGCTGCCCGAAAATCCATGTCCGAGTCCGCTGTTCTCCCGCTTTTTTTCTGTCGTAGCTGCTGGATTGCTCGCCCCGGCATGTTGTTCCACCATTTTTCTTTAGCTTTTAGCTTTAAACTTTTTGCGATTGGGAGCCCGCAGGCCTCGTTGTTCTCTCTCTTCCTGGGTGCGGCACATACACGCTCGTATGCGACGTTATACCCGTTCTTTCGGCTAAACTCGTCATACATGATGCTGCTCTCTGTACAGGCGTCGATTTTAGAATGAGTTGTCGATGTGCGCTTTCATTCGTGAGAGGTTCGCGCTCATTGGGCGTGGGTAGCTAATCGGAGGTACGCTGGCTGAGTGCACGAGCTCCGCGTGTGCTCGATCGTCGGGTCAACTTTGAATTTGAATGCAGGTAGGCATGCACGCACGGATCGAACGACACTGCTCGTCGTGGTGGGCCGAACAGCACGGCCGCATTCAGCCCTATTCACACGCGTGAAACGACATGCACGTTCATTATCGTAACGCTTCCACCCATGGCGTTACCGAAGACAAATGAATCAGATAGTTTGTAAAGGTTCCTAGATGCAATAGCACTACATTAATACAGGCCGGCAGCCATCGCTCCAACACGAGTGCCCAACAGCAACTTTTGCTTCCCCGACGGAGACACCTTCTGCTCCCCTGCCATCCTTCTGCACGCGCACAGGCTACACTTCTACTTCACCCGTGTACAAGAAGCTCCACCGACGATCCGCGCTCACGCCAGGCACTGCGAGTAGTACGCGTTCGCTGCGTTGCAGGTGGTGCCTGCCACGCAGCAGGTCGGGCCTGCCCATCCCTCACCGCCGCACTGATCCCACTCGGCGGCGCAGGCCGTGGAGGGCGGCGTGGGCGTGGCGACAGGGACGGTGGTGGTAGGGCCCGTAGGGCTGATGGTGCCGGAGCCGGTGCTGCCGCCGGTCGCGGCGCCGATGGTGACGGTGGAGGAGCCGCTCGACTGGTAGCCCTCGGTGGCGACGATCTGGTAGTTGAACGTGCCGAGCGGGAGGCCGAGCTGGGCCCACGCGTTGAAGTGGTTCGCAGTCGTGACCGTGCCCGAGGAGCGCTTCGAGGAGCGGATCGACCAGTACTGGTTGAAGGTCGCCGTGCCGTCGATCGACGGCTCGTTGACGCGCGTGCCCTCGTAGACGTCGTACGACGAGCCGTCGGACGTGAGCGTGCCCTTGTGCGTCAGCGACGACGCGGGGTTGTACGTCCCGAAGTCCTCGAGGATGTAGTACTCCACGAGCGGGTTCGTCGACCAGCCGTACACGGACAGGTACGAGTTGCCGTTTGGCTCGTAGTTCGCGGTGAAGGAGATGTCCCTGGGTATAAAACGCGTCAGCAAACACGATCACGTGCGTGCAGCGTGCTCGGGGCAGACTCACTGGGCAGAACCAGGGTTCCAGCCCTTGCCGGCAACGAAGTTGTCGGCGCTAGTCCAGCTCACGCTGTACTCTCCGGCGGGTCCGTTGTTGTAGGTAACCGATCCTCCGCCGTCGGTCCAGAAGGAGTAGAAGTAGCCGCCGTTGGTGCCGGTGCCGGCGGGCGTACCCTGTCGGGCGTGGAGCTGGGTAGAGTTGTGGAACTCGAAGGGGAAAGCGAGGGCGCTGGTAGCAGCGCAGACCGCGACGAGGAGAGAGCTGAACTTGTTCACCATGGCGACCGTGGAAAGGCGAAGAGCTTGTTTGAGCAGACTGGTTGGTGTGTCCCAGTCGAAGCAGACCAGGATACCGTCTCTTATATCGTCTGCAACAGAATGAAGGCTGAATATCGGGAGGCTCGGATAATTGGCCATCGTGATCGTTTAATCTTGGCTGGCAACATAACAATATGTCAGATGCTTGAAGAGAAATCCCGGAACAGAGGACGGAGGAGAGTTCATGACAACCATTCAAATTCCTTCAAATTCGCGTGACTTCCTGCAATCCGAGGATATAACACGGTAAGGCCGCATGCGGCAGGGTCCTCCGCTGTGATTACTCCGCCCAGTTCGGAAGCGCTATTCACACGGTTTCGATGTGATTCGCACAGTTACACCAAGATCAGTATAATTGTACTATGGGATAATGAATGGTCTAGACACTCACGCTGTATAAGCCGAGGGCGTATGATATGTGGTAGGCCCATGTATGTACGCTTAGCCTCGCGGGACATCCCCGTCAATCCAGCCGACGCCATCTTGGCTACTGGTATCGTGTTGCTGGAAGAACCGCGGCCGCGTGATGCACGCACTCGTCCAAAGTATAAAGTCATCACGTGGAGTGAGATCACATTCAGACCCGGCGCACAAGCACTCGTTGTAGTCGTCAATGTTGATGAGTTCGTGCAATGTGCCGAGCGGGAAGCGTCCGAGAACAAACCGCAGGAGACGTACGGTCTGTTCAGTTCATCGGCCACAGTAGCCACGGAGGAACTGGTGAATGGTGCGCGCGCGGCCGACCCTCACGAGGGGGAATGAGCGAAGAGTGACCGCCGCAGTACTTCCGATTGACCATCTCCTGCTGTTGTCTGCAGCGTAGCCCCCATATGACTGCACAACATATACGCGATAGAGAGGTATGCTCGGGTAGCATTGTCTTCAGACCTCCCTTGACAGTCTTGTCGACTCTGATGTATGGCAATCCCAGGTGTGTGCAGGGGGCAGTGTGACGTATAACAGGTGGTTCGACAATCGCTGAAGGATGGGACGGGCCGCCTGTGCAACTGGGATGGACAGCGCCTGAGAGATCCCGTGCTCTGCTCAGAAGATAGCGCACGCCACGGGGCAGCTGTCAACGTCTACCTTGGATAGATGGCTCCGATGTGGATGAGCACGTCTCGCATAAAATCGGTAGGCGTCGCAAAAATGTTGTCCTCCCGGAGCTCACCATCGAAGGCGTCAAAATTGTCCGTGTTCTCATTGCCTGGCAGTAACCTGAGAATTGGACGTGCGTGGATGGAGTGCCTCATCTGTGGGCGAGATTTTAAGAGTACGTAATGAGCTACTTGGACACTGGCAAGCGTGGAAGCTGAACTTACTGGGCAGCTAGATTGTGTACTAATGGAACTTACCGTTATATGGCTGTCTCAACCTGAGACGCCTTGTCCGGACCTGAATTACCGGCACCCATATCGAGCAGCAGCTTGCAAGCGACACTCACCAAAGGCCATCTGCGAGCGCAACAGCTCCCTGGCAGGTAGTGGCATCCGCATCCGTTTTGAAGTGTGTACTTATGCCATGAGATTTGGTAAAACAGTGAAGCTCGCGAGGCTGGGTTACATAGCAGAAACGCGCGCGCTAGCTAAACTCGTAGCCAGTCAACTTGGCAGGCGCAGGGACGCCGCTTTCCAAGGGTGGAAGAGGGGTTGGTGTGTGACAACGACAACCC
>NW_006767633.1:2469400-2477696 GCF_000300595.1 Phanerochaete carnosa HHB-10118-sp | reverse complement strand
CGCGATAGAGAGGTATGCTCGGGTAGCATTGTCTTCAGACCTCCCTTGACAGTCTTGTCGACTCTGATGTATGGCAATCCCAGGTGTGTGCAGGGGGCAGTGTGACGTATAACAGGTGGTTCGACAATCGCTGAAGGATGGGACGGGCCGCCTGTGCAACTGGGATGGACAGCGCCTGAGAGATCCCGTGCTCTGCTCAGAAGATAGCGCACGCCACGGGGCAGCTGTCAACGTCTACCTTGGATAGATGGCTCCGATGTGGATGAGCACGTCTCGCATAAAATCGGTAGGCGTCGCAAAAATGTTGTCCTCCCGGAGCTCACCATCGAAGGCGTCAAAATTGTCCGTGTTCCCATTGCCTGGCAGTAACCTGAGAATTGGACGTGCGTGGATGGAGTGCCTCATCTGTGGGCGAGATTTTAAGAGTACGTAATGAGCTACTTGGACACTGGCAAGCGTGGAAGCTGAACTTACTGGGCAGCTAGATTGTGTACTAATGGAACTTACCGTTATATGGCTGTCTCAACGTGAGACGCCTTGTCCGGACCTGAATTATTGGCACCCATATCGAGCAGCAGCTTGCAAGCGACACTCACCAAAGGCCATCTGCGAGCGCAACAGCTCCCTGGCAGGTAGTGGCATCCGCATCCGTTTTGAAGTGTGTACTTATGCCATGAGATTTGGTAATACAGTGAAGCTCGCGAGGCTGGGTTACATAGCAGAAACGCGCGCGCTAGCTAAACTCGTAGCCAGTCAACTTGGCAGGCGCAGGGACGCCGCTTTCCAAGGGTGGAAGAGGGGTTGGTGTGTGACAACGACAAGCCTGGTTATTAAAACCAGGGAGCGGCTGTATTGAGCCCAGTGGTTCTGCTACGACGGTATCGCCCTGCCACCGGGTCACTGCGATGATAAGGCCATGCCTGAACGTTTGAACTTTAGACGAGGGCGAAACAGCTGATTGCACCCGAAACCGCGAATTCGATATGCTCACGTACTATGGGAGACTCCGAAGCTCCGCTTTGCACTACAGTATCCTGTGGGACGATGAACCGTATAACGAATACGACAAGCCGCCGTATTTGTATTGACACGAGACGTAACACCGAGTCTAAAGAAAGTTGAGCTAACTCGACGAAGAGCAGCTGCGCCCACGGCGAGGGATAAGATAGGCCCATCTTATGCGGCGCTTCCACCATACCGTGAGCTATGTTTGAGAATCATCTCGGGAAACAGGTTTGTGCGCCTTTGTGCCGCGTCCCCATGCCTTCGCACGTTCTCCCCAATCGTCCCGGACGCCCCAGACGTGTTCGTCCCGGAGCCGGGGCGCCTCAGGGCGTTGCCGCAGGTCGAAGTGTTCCGGGTCGTGTGCCGCCTCTTCGGCGAAGTCAGGGTCGCTGCGAACCCCCGGAGCGCTCGTCGCCGCAGAGTGACCCTGCCGCTCGACGCCGACGTTTGAGGGCTGTTCCCACTTGCGCTGGGAGGCGGGGAGCGGCATCCAGTGTTCCTGCGCGGCGTACGCCTCGCTGGTCATCTCGTGGAGACGTGACAACGCGCGCTTGTACGCAAACTGCTCCTCCTTGCCCGAGAACATCGAGAGCGTCTCGAGGGGGACGGCGGAATGACGGGCGGGCGGTGCTTCCGCCATATTCGGAGCATCGTATGACGATACATTGGGCCGATAGACGTCGCGGGTCTCGCCGACGGCTTCGGCGAGGAGCATGTCGACATCGGCGGGAGGGCTAGTAGAAACCGCGTCCGGGAAAAGGAGCATGTCCAGCTCGGCTTCTGCAAGACAAACGATGCGACATCGCGCTTCGTATAGAGCATCGATGAGCGAGATGAAGCGTCGCGCTTGGTTTTTGGACGACAGCTTTAGGACGGGTATTGACGTAATAACTACGGTATGGAATGAAGATGCGATCGTGAGATAATCTGCAGAGCCCATTGACTGGAGAAAAGCGAGTTAAGCCGGCTGATACTTCGGCGATGGCAGAAAACACACCTCTTCGCAAAGCTCGTCAAAAGATAATTTGCAGATACCACCGACTGTCCACGGGACACGTATAGAGCGTCCGAAGACAGTCAAAACGCGGGCATCTGATTCTACAAAGTGGCGTCATGAAACATGGCTTAGCACAATGGAAGACAATGGGCGGTAATTCAATGTACCTGCAGCCGCAGCAGTTTCACCTTTGCGGAGTTCTTCAAGCTTGCGCTCAAAGCCCGTTTGATGCTCCATTGTGTACCACGTCCTGCTTGATCCCGACGATGCCCTGACTTCTCGCCAGTCCTGTTTGGTTCTCATGACCACTACGGGGCATCTGACCTTCATTGCTTCGACGAATGGTTCAAGCCGTTCTCGTTGAACGCCGTTGCGATACAGATCATCGGGAACCTTGTTCGACGTGCCGACGATGACACCTCCCATTCGCCAGAACCAAGAGAGGACATCCGCAAGTAGTGTGGCGCTCGAAACGTCCAGAAGTTGTACCTCATCGAAGACAAGGAGCCAGTGCCGAAGGATCAAACGTTGTGCTACCGCGAAGGCGATGGTTGGGTTGTAAGAAGCGCCCCACGCAGACAATATCATGTTCGGCTTCCGTGCCCACTTCACTGGCAGGGACCCTGAGGCGATAAGCTCTTGCCACCGGGCACGGACCACCTTGTTCCATGGTTGAGGGGAAGTAGGCGGAACACCCTCAACCAGATAGCTACTCGCCATTCGACGCTGAGTTTCTATCCACACGGCACGGTAGATTTCTAGGACCAGTTGGCTGTAATGCTTGCGAGCCTTGTAGCGCGTGGGCAGCGAGTTGAACCAGAGATCGACGAGAAGGCTCTTTCCTGACCCTGGAGGGCCGGTAAGGAGAAGGCCCTTAATGTTCTCAGCATCCAAGACAGCTCGTGGGCGACAACAGGGTACCTTAGGTGTCGTGAGCTGTACCAAGTCCTCGGCATGATTCCGTACATGGACAAGGGCTTTAGTATTGATCGCAGCGGAGAGATGGTCTGATGCGACTGATGACCACCACGGGTCAGTTTCATCATGTGCTGTTTTAGACGGGCGGGCATCAAGATAGTGGGAAGTGAGCGCAGGAGGAGCATAGTCGGCTAGTTCCTTGTGCAGCTTCCTCAGCTATATGCGAGCGGCTCTGTAAGCATGTGGTACCTGTACTATGTGTATGCGCACCTCCAGTATGACCCTGACTTGGTCTTCATCAGACTTGATTCTCCCGAGAGCAACAAGCCCTCGATATGTGTCTAGAAGGTCCACCGTCTGCGGCAGCAAATCGGAAGAGCACTGCGGAGTCGAAGAGAACAGGTGCCTCTGCAGAGAACTGTTACGTCCTCGCACGAGGGCTCTGCTAAGGGTAGAAGTCGATGAACGAAGATGTGCCGTTAACCATCGTTGTCCCAACGAGCTAAGCATTGGGTCCAGGATTGCAGCCAGAGGCTACAGGACATTGCGGAATGAGATTAAGCCACACTAGCGCGGAGCTAGCGGTTCCTTGAAGGTGATTCAAATCTGGTAAGTAAGCGTTTGAAGCAGAATAGCACATTCTTATTGATCACATCAACAACTTTCCTTACACCATCAGTCTACCGCGTCACCGCCTGAGTAAACGCCTCATTTCTTCCCCGAACCACTAGACGGCTATTGCAGGTCCAGCCAGCCTGCAATGCATCTCTACAACCTCACGCTCCAGCCCTCGACGACCATTAGTCAGGCTATCGTTGGAAACTTCTCGGGGGCAAGGCAACAAGAAATTATTGTCTCGCGGGGCACGCGACTCGAACTCCTTCGTCCGGACGTGCAGACTGGTAAAGTCTCAACAGTCGTCACAAGTGATGTCTTTGGGTCCATTCGCTCGTTGACGGCTTTTCGATTGACTGGAGGCACGAAGGGTGAGCCGTCGTACGTATCCCTTTCCTCTGTCTAGTATTCATCATCCCCTCTTTCCTAATTACAGACTACGCGATCGTAGGCTCGGACTCCGGCCGTATCGTCATTCTCGATTATGACCCCAAAACAAGCAGCTTTGTCAAAGTCCACCAAGAGACCTACGGCAAGTCCGGCGCACGGCGTATCGTTCCTGGACAATACCTCGCTACTGACCCAAAGGGTCGCAGCGTCATGATTGCCGCGACGGAGAAAGCGAAGCTCGTGTACATTCTCAACCGCGATGCTGCCGCCAACCTCACCATTTCCTCACCGCTCGAGGCTCATAAGAATAATGCCATCATTCATCACATTGTGGGCCTGGACGTTGGCTTTGAAAACCCAACATTCGCCGCACTGGAGGTGGATTACTCTGAGTCGGACCAAGACCCGACTGGAGAGGCGTTCAACAACGCAGAAAAGGTACGTACTTCGTGCTGTATATGTGATTCACTGCATATTGATTCCAAGTCAGCTCTTAACTTACTACGAATTGGATCTTGGACTCAATCACGTTGTGCGCAAATGGAGCGAACCCACTGACCCACGTGCAAACCTCCTCGTGCAGGTGCCGGGAGGGCAGCTAGCCTCTTCCGACCGCTACGATGGCCCCTCTGGTGTGTTAGTATGCTGTGAAGATCATATCATCTATCGACACATGGATGCCCCTCAGCACCGAGTGCCCATTCCCCGCCGGCGGCATCCATTAGAGGATAAGGAGCGTGGTCTCATCATAACTGCGGCAGTCATGCACAAGATGAAGGTGTGTCTTTTTGGCTATATTTGCGTAGGCTGCAACTAAGGATCTATACCACAGGGCGCGTTCTTCTTCTTGCTGCAAAGTGAGGAGGGCGACCTCTACAAGGTAACAATCGAGCACGAAGAGCAGGATGTCAAAGCCTTGAAGATCAAATACTTCGACACTGTGCCTGTTGCTTCAAGTCTCTGCATCTTGAAATCCGGTTTCCTATTTGTTGCGGCAGAGTTTGGCAACCAGTACGTCTTTATACTTTCTCCAGGTAACTTTTACCATTGATAATCTTTCAGTCATCTCTACCAGTTCCAGAAACTCGGAGATGACGACAACGAGCCCGAATTCTCCTCTACTATGTACCCGAACTTTGGCATGGCAAACCCCGCTATCTCTCTTCCTCCTGCATACTTTAGCCCTCGTGGTCTCGACAACCTGACGCTGGTTGATGAACTTGAGAGCCTGGATCCCGTCGTTGACGCGAAGGTTCTCAACCTCCTACCCAATTCTGATTCACCGCAAATTTTCGCAGCTTGCGGACGCGGTGGTAGAAGCTCTCTGCGAATGCTGAGACATGGTCTCGAGGTCGAAGAAGTCGTCAGCTCAGATCTCCCTGGTATTCCGAACGCCGTTTGGACAACGAAGCTTCGGGAAGATGGTGCGTGCAGCATTCTGGTGCGCGAGATGGTGCTTACGAACATCTTCTACAGATCCATTCGACTCGTACATTATTCTGTCCTTCGTCAATGGCACTCTCGTCCTTTCAATCGGTGAGACAATCGAAGAAGTGCAAGATACAGGCTTCCTCTCCTCGTCCCCCACACTTGCCGTTCAGCAACTCGGCGCAGATGCTCTCCTGCAAGTGCACCCTCATGGTATCCGACATGTACTGGTGGATCGCCGTGTTAACGAGTGGCGTGTGCCGCAAGGCAAGACGATCGTTTGCGCCACCACCAATCGTCGGCAAGTCGTTGTCGCTCTGAGCAGTGCCGAGCTTGTCTACTTCGAACTCGACTTGGAGGGTCAGTTGAACGAGTACCAGGAGCGGAAAGCCATGGGCAGCACCGTCCTTGCGCTGAGTGTCGGTGAGGTGCCTGAAGGCAGGCAGCGCACGCCATTCCTCGCTGTCGGATGCGAGGACCAAACGGTGCGCATCGTGTCCCTCGACCCCGAGAGCACGCTCGAGACGATCAGTCTGCAAGCGTTGACGGCGCCCCCGTCTGCAATCTGCATTGCCGACATGTTGGATGCTGGTATCAACAAGGTTCAGCCGACAACTTTTGTAAACATCGGCTTACAAAACGGCGTGCTGCTGAGGACGGTGCTCGACCCTATCAATGGCCAGCTGACTGACACGCGAACGAGGTGTGTCCTATCTGTGTTCGCCAGGCAAGGAGAGCAGCTGACAGGTGGTTTAGGTTCTTGGGAACGCGCCCCATTAAACTTGTTCGCGTGCAGATACAGAGGAACCCTGGCATTCTCGCTCTCTCGTCCCGGTCATGGTTAAACTACACCCACCAGAACCTTATGCATTTCACACCTCTGATCTTCGACAATCTCGATTACGCTTGGAGCTTCTCCGCGGAACTCTGCCCGGAGGGTCTCATTGGTATCTCAGGGAGCGTTCTGAGGTGAGTCCTTCGTTCTTCCAGAGGCCTACGGAGACAGCCAAGACAACTGAGCGGCTGAGTTTGATAATATCACAAAATCCCTCTCATCTGCACATCGTTTTATCATTGAGCTGTCACTGCTCGTTTACGCCGCTATCTGCTAATGACACTGGCCAGAATTTTCCAAATTCCTAAGCTGGGTACGAAGCTCAAGCAGGACTCCATTCCTCTCTCATACACACCGCGCAAGATGATTGTGCACCCTACGAACGGGTTCTTCTACATGATCGAAGGCGACCATCGGGTTATGGGAGAGGAGGCGAAACAGAAGAAGATCGAGGAGCTGGTAAGCTCGTAGTCTTATAGTGGGTTTTCTCTCTAACCTCATCCACGGTTTCAGAGGCAGCAAGGGAAGCAAGTTGACGAAGAGATGCTGAACCTTCCTCCAGAAGTGTTTGGTCGGCCAAAAGCACCTGCGGGCACATGGGCGTCGGGTATCCGTATCGTCAGTCCCGTTGATGTGAGTATATTATGTCGTGTATTTGCGCAAATGTTTTTCAATATTCTTTCTAGGCACAAACGGTCAATTTCATACCGCTCGACAACAACGAGGCCGCGTTCTCGATAGCTGTCGTGCCATTCACGGCCCGCGGAGGCGAATTGACCTTGGTTGTCGGTACTGCTCAAGACACATTCCTCGCACCACGTTCATGCACGAGTGGCTTCCTGCGTACCTACCGGTTCTTGGATGATGGTCGGGACATTGAGTTGCTGCACAAAGTGCGTATCGTGGGTTTAATCTGAAAGTTCAGTTTGCTCATGGAGTCGTAGACGGAGACGAATGACGTTCCACTCGCTATCATGGCCTTCCAAGGTCGCCTGGCTGCTGGTATTGGCAAAGCTTTGAGAATCTACGATATCGGAAAGAAAAAGCTCCTGCGCAAGGTCGAGAGCAAGGTATGTGACTTTGTCCAAAAGCGCATACAACCAGCTCACAATTGCGTTTAGAACTTTTCTAACGCAATCGTAACGCTGAATACGCAAGGTTCGCGCATCATTGTTGGTGACATGCAAGAGTCGATTTTCTATGCCGTCTACAAGCCACCAGAAAACCGCTTGCTCATTTTCGCCGACGATGCCCAGCCGCGCTGGATTACCGCTGTCACGATGATCGACTACAACACTGTCGCCGCCGGTGACCGCTTCGGCAATGTCTTCGTGAACCGACTCGACCCCAAGATCAGTGACCAGGTCGACGACGACCCAACAGGCGCGGGCATCCTGCACGAGAAGGGCATCCTCATGGGCGCGCCGCACAAGACGGCGATGATCGCGCACTTTCACGTCGGCGACATCGTGACGTCGATTCACAAGGTCTCGCTCGTCGCGGGCGGACGCGAGCTGTTGCTCTACACCGGGCTGCACGGCACGGTCGGCATCCTCGTGCCGTTCGTCTCGAAGGAGGACGTCGACTTCATCTCGACGCTCGAGCAGCACATGCGCACGGAGCAGCTCAGCCTCGTCGGGCGCGACCACCTCGCATGGCGCGGGTACTACGTGCCTGTCAAGGCTGTCGTCGACGGCGACCTCTGTGAGATGTTCGCGCGTCTGCCGGCGTCGAAGCAGAGCTCGATCGCGACCGAGCTAGACCGCACCGTCGGTGAGGTGCTCAAGAAGCTCGAGCAACTCCGGGTCACTGCGAGCGGGTTCTAGATGTTCTGTATGGCGTGCTTGCCAGAGTGTTGTTGTACCTATCTCCTACTCTTATAATGCTACAATAAAAATTATGTCTTCGATGGCACTCTTCTGCGCGAACACAGCCAAAAACATCGCAGGGCACCAGAGTATCAAATCAGTGAGATGTTCGCGTCAATACCTGCACTACGTTCTCTTCAACCAGCTCATTCGCCTCACGCACACAGGGGTAGTGAGGCGTTCGCAATCTTTTGACATTCCCTATAGAGCAGCACCAAAACCGTACAAACGAATCCAACG
>NW_006767633.1:2468606-2469380 GCF_000300595.1 Phanerochaete carnosa HHB-10118-sp | reverse complement strand
GTGCCTGTCAAGGCTGTCGTCGACGGCGACCTCTGTGAGATGTTCGCGCGTCTGCCGGCGTCGAAGCAGAGCTCGATCGCGACCGAGCTAGACCGCACCGTCGGTGAGGTGCTCAAGAAGCTCGAGCAACTCCGGGTCACTGCGAGCGGGTTCTAGATGTTCTGTATGGCGTGCTTGCCAGAGTGTTGTTGTACCTATCTCCTACTCTTATAATGCTACAATAAAAATTATGTCTTCGATGGCACTCTTCTGCGCGAACACAGCCAAAAACATCGCAGGGCACCAGAGTATCAAATCAGTGAGATGTTCGCGTCAATACCTGCACTACGTTCTCTTCAACCAGCTCATTCGCCTCACGCACACAGGGGTAGTGAGGCGTTCGCAATCTTTTGACATTCCCTATAGAGCAGCACCAAAACCGTACAAACGAATCCAACGATCTACAACTACACAACCTGAGCGCTCACCGACCGGCACGCGCAGACGATTCATCAACCCGAAGGGAGAAAAGCCCACGACGGCAGCAGGGAGACAAGCATCAGAGAGTTAATGAAGAGAGGCGAAGGAAAAGGAGTAAAGTGGAGACTCTGCTAAAGTGAGGAACATTAGGATGGATGCGACCTCTGATGTCTGAGAGACGATGAGAAATCGAAATTAAACCGAGAGTCAAGAAACCGGGAGTTCACTATAAATTAGAAAGCGGGGATGCAACTGAAACAGACCCAAGAAGATACGACACAAGAGTTGAGCGAGAATGAATGAGGCGTCTAGAAC
>NW_006767633.1:2459648-2468586 GCF_000300595.1 Phanerochaete carnosa HHB-10118-sp | reverse complement strand
GAGATGTTCGCGTCAATACCTGCACTACGTTCTCTTCAACCAGCTCATTCGCCTCACGCACACAGGGGTAGTGAGGCGTTCGCAATCTTTTGACATTCCCTATAGAGCAGCACCAAAACCGTACAAACGAATCCAACGATCTACAACTACACAACCTGAGCGCTCACCGACCGGCACGCGCAGACGATTCATCAACCCGAAGGGAGAAAAGCCCACGACGGCAGCAGGGAGACAAGCATCAGAGAGTTAATGAAGAGAGGCGAAGGAAAAGGAGTAAAGTGGAGACTCTGCTAAAGTGAGGAACATTAGGATGGATGCGACCTCTGATGTCTGAGAGACGATGAGAAATCGAAATTAAACCGAGAGTCAAGAAACCGGGAGTTCACTATAAATTAGAAAGCGGGGATGCAACTGAAACAGACCCAAGAAGATACGACACAAGAGTTGAGCGAGAATGAATGAGGCGTCTAGAACGCAGCGACGGCGGGGGGAGCTGCTGGTGAGGTGAGTTGCAGGTCCCATCCGTTCAGGCCCAGGTCAAGGGCCGAGGGAAAGTCGATCGCGTCGCTAGGCACATCTCCGCTCGCGTCATTTGCGACGTTAGGGAGCATCTCCAAGAGTCTCTGCATCTCCACTTCACCTTCCCAGTCGATGATCGGCTCGGCGGGCGACGTGCTCGCTATCTGCGCCTCGGAGGACGCGGGCGCAGGCTGAGCGGCGTCCTCGATGATGATGCTGGCGGGTATAGACGCTGACGAGAGTAGAGGGGACGACGCGAGGATCTCGCGGAAGAGATCTTCCATTGCGCTCTCGTCAATGGGCGCCATCGAGGCGATATTGTCGACGGCCGGTGTCGAAGGGGAAGGGTTGAGCTCGAGTCCAAGTTGATTCGTGGCGAGTCCACCCGCTGCTGGGGCACCGAAGATAAAAGAGGGGCATCGGTGATCGCCACCCGTGCTAGGTGGCGAGTGGGCTCGTACTCGTCGAACTCGAATCCGGAACTCGATGAGGGTGATGATGGGGCGGGCGAGGGATATGAGTGTGTCGGCTGGGCGAACACGGGTCGTGACGGCGCAGTTATTTGTGTTTCGAAGGTATGTGGTGGTGGGGTGGGGACAGCGAGGGGTAGACCAGAAGCCGCGAGGGCCTTGATGACGGCGTCCCAACCGTTCTCGAGGGTCTTGATTCTCTCTCTCAATTCCTGATTCTCCTTCTCCCGGGCTAACTCCTTCTGGCACTCCTGCGAAGCCTGCTCTTCAGATGGAGAGTGAGGAGCGAGGCCCATGCCTGCCCGCAGCTGCTTGTTCTCTTCCTCGAGCTCGGCTACGCGGTGCTCAAGGTGGGAGAACTGTGCCTTCCGTCGGTCACGGGAGTTCTGGGCAGCGATGCGGTTTCGGTGCGCACGGGCCTCCTTACGCTCCTCTGGTGTGACTTCTGAGCGAGAGCGTTTGCGAGAAGGGCATTCGGGGGACGGCGATGGTGCTGGTGTGGACGGCTGCGAAGGATACGAAGAGCCGGGGGTGTCAGGGAGTTGTTCGACAACGAAAGCGGCGTCCGCTGAACGTTTCATGCTGAGCTGGCAGGAGAAGACGGAATGTGCAATGATACGTGGAGAGAGAGAGCGAAGACTGAATGGTCTGGTCTTGTAAGAAAGAGTGAAAACTGCGCGCGTACGTGGAGGGAGGAGGGGAGTGTATAGGAAACTGTGCTCGCCTGCTGCGGCCACGTATAAGCCACGTCGCTTTCGGCAGTTGCCGACACTGCCTCTTTGGGGAGCATCTGTGGAACAGCATGTGCCCGTTCAGTCCCCGCCAACACGGCGACAACGCCCCGCCAGGGACAGTGAGCACAGCCATGGCAGCTGTGCCCTGGGTCATACGCTGGACATGCGCCGCAGCGTTCAGCCTGCTACGGAGATACCATACGCAGTCGCAGATAAATTCGCACGCCGGTGTGAGACTGCACAGTCGGGAAGGGGAAGGGGATCTACAGGAAGTTCAAAGCGGGGCACATCACACGGACATCGGACAAAGATACAAGTTACGAGGACAGGGCATGGGACTCGATGTTTACTTCTTCCTCGGACTCATCTCCGGCAACCACTCGCTCCTCGTCCAGGGGCTTGCCGGATATCAAATCCTTCTCACCGCTGTTCCGGGAATCTTCCAGTCCGACGGCTACGAAGCTCAGGAGGACAATCGCGGCACCGAGAATAACCTGAAGCGTGGACGGCTTGTGCAGGATGAAGTCGCCGACGACGGCGAGAGGCATCGTGAGAGAAAGTCCGATGGTAACCACGAGAGGCGTAGTCTTCAGCATAGCGAGCACATAGAGATAGTCACTTGACAGCGTAATTCCCATCTGCAAGAAAGAATTGCATTTCCGTCAGTTTTCGTAGATTCACGGGTCTGAAACGGCAAGATCTCACGCTAATTAAGAGTGCAACCACGACCCTGCTCGAGACAGGCAGCTCGAATCGCTCTATCCGTGCGAAATGTAGCAGCACGCCCATGGGCCACAAGAACAGGACGTTGAAGAGCCCGACAAAGCCGAAGAAAAGCTGCATGTCTATCCGGGATTCTTCACGTATCCGGACTTTGAGCAGGGTCATGTAGGTCGCATAGAAGAACGCTGAAAGTAGTGCCAAGATGTCGCCGACAATGCGTGCAGGTGCAAATGCATTTCCCGGTGCATCTTTACCCTCAGAGTCCGAACTATTGTCGGATAGTGAGACAAGGACGACTCCGCCGAAGCTGTGAGGAAAGCTCGCCTTAGCTTCCGAAGCAGAGGTCAATATTAGCGAATCTCTGACCTTGTGGCAACGGCTCCGATCTTCACCAGGGTTAGACTCTCGACGCGGAAGATACGGCCAATAGCGAGCGTAAAGAAACCTGGAGTATATGTCAATATAAAGTCAGCCCTGACGCTGGTTGTCCACATACCACTCATGCTTGACAAGATGGTCGCGCTCGCGACGCTGGTATACCCCAGTGCGGCATTCAACGACCAGTTAGCGATAAACCACAGAAAGCAGAACCACCCTGCAAGATTTGCAGTCTCGCGGGTCGTCAGCGGCGGTGGCGCTTCGCCATGCACTGGCGGATCGGGTGTCTATTCGTCATCAGTGTTCCGCCCGTATCCACGGCTTGTGTGCAGGACTCACAGGTTGTGGTAACTCCTCGAGAGGACCTTCGGTTCTCAGCGGTTGGTAGCCTTCGTGGGGTCAGGGAGGTGCCGGTTAGAGGGGACTTGCGACCGGTAGCAGGCGCACGTACCCACCTCCTTCTTCCAGCTTCGCGGTTCCAAAGGCCCGTCTCAGCATGTACGGAAACAAATAGAGTGTGAAAGAGGCGGTGGATATATATGTTATCCTGGCATGACGTTTAGCAGGACCTCCAGAAACAGTTCGTGTCTCAAGGACGCACCAGAAAGGTTTATCATAGCCGCCTTCAAACAGATCCTGTGCACCGGGCAACGGCCTTGAGGTTACGCCTGGAGATGAGGAGACAACAGTGCATACCTGCGTGACAAAGTTGGACGCTGTCCAGAGAAACACCACGACGAGCAGGATGCATATCCCGACGAGATAGTCTCTCCTGTCCCTCGTGAAACCTCCTGCGCTTGCCCTGCCCAAGATCTGTGTAGCAGCGTCGGACGCAACGGCCTCCATGCGTGCTGCGTGTGGGAGTAGCTAGAGCGGTGACTATGCCTGCAAGAGAACTGGCATGAGGAATGGTGTATCCTTGGGGTTGGTCGTGGTGGAAGACGCGATCCGTCCATTTCCAGGCTAATTCGCATGACTCATCGCCGCTTACATATCAATCATTCGCCACACTCGCAAGCCACGAATGGGCTGCATCTTCCTTGTTAAACGTCGAGGTCTGAGCGTGAAAAAATAGGTACTAAAATTCAGAGGTACCTGCATTGAATTGGGGCATTCCAAGGAAGCTAGATACAGACATCCGGAGATGTTACAACAACCCATAATCATATACCAAGAACAACGCCACTGCATTTTACATTATTCTTCCATCCTGTCGTCGCCATCCTGCATAGGAGTAGGTGTATCCTCTCGCCAGAGCTCGCTCCACTTCGGGTACACGCGCTTGTACAGCGACATGCACACCGTATCCATCTGTGTGATCTGCCCGTCGAAGTGCGCCTTAAAGTAGCCATGGGTGCCAAGCGACTCCTTGATGTGACCCGTGCGCCCGTGCTTCGTGTGCAGCTGCACGGGCTTGTAGTAGCCGACGTCTTCGGCGCTGAAGAACATGTACCGCACGGTCGCCGTCTTGCGGTGCACCTTCAACGGGTGTCCGCTCAGCACGATGCGCTTCGCAATAATGCGCGTCGTGTCCGTGCCAAGGAAGCTGCCCATTGCGACGAGCTCTGGGGCTGCATGCACAGTCAGCGTCGTTCGCGCACACACCAAACAAGTCTCATCAGCATACCTTGAGGGTCTGCTGTCTCTCTCAGCAGCATGCACGATTGCGAGCCGAACACAACGGGACCATACGTCGTCGCGACATGAACATCCCCATGCCGGAGGTACCGCTCAGACTTGTGTACATTATTCGCACCCTTGCCGCCGCCGCGTGTGTGTTGGCTGTAGATTGGGTTCACGCGCAGGCGGCGCGGACCGACGCACAAGATCAGGGGATCCTTCGAACGTACGGAGCCATCATACTCGGTATTGCGCTGCACGGTAAAGTTGAGGACGGACTTCTTGTGCTCGTGTTGCAGGAGGCCGAAGATTACAGACGGAAACAAGGGTTTCTGAGCGGCCTCCTTAGGTACATCTTTGAGGTAGACAGTGATGCGAGTACCGGGCTGCGCGCCGTGTCAGCCATTGAGCCTGATTGAACGAAGAAAAGCCTGCACACCTGAGCAGCAGACGAATCCTCCTCCGCGCGCCGCCTGACAGCCCGCTCCGTCCGCTTGAAGTCCTCAAACTGGAAGACCCTCGCATAGTCGCGTGGTAGGTTCTCGTACGGGTCCCACGGGCTCGTGCGGAACGAGCGCAGGCCGCGGTACCGCTGAAAGCGGACGCGCGCTGGCACGTCCATCGGCGTGTCGACCTCGTCCGGGAACTGCAAGTCGTTTTCCTCCTCGCGCTTGCGGTCCCGCCATGTCTGAAGCTGGCGACCTTCCTCCTCCATGTCAAGGTCCTCGTGGTTCTGGAACGCGACGCTCCGGCGCCCATCCGTCGCTGTCTCGGCGTTCTCGCCCTCCTCGATCTCGACCATCTCTTCTTCCTCGACGTCCCGCTCCGCCGTGCCTGCGTCGCTTCCCTCCGCGCCGTCGTCCTCGTCGTCCTCTTCGCCCTCTTCGTCGCTCTCGTCGACGATCCATGCTGCCTGATACGAGCTGGTACCCTTCGGCACGCGCTTGACGGCCTTGGGCGTCGTACCTTTCTTCGCAGCCGGGATCGGGCCGTCGTCCATCAAGTGCGATCCACCAGCCATCTCCTCCTCCGTCGGCCAAGTCTGTTCATTCGCAAGGTCGTCTGGCTCGTTACTGGAGACAAGCGAGTCCGCATCCATAGCATCCGGTTCTGCCAATAACTCCGGCTCGACTTCCATGGCACTGGACTGGCCCCCTCTAGAATGTTTCAGTAAGGGCGCAGACATGATCTGTCCCAAGGAATACGAGATGAGGCATTGCAACACCGTCTCCGCGTGAGATGCGCACCTTGGATATTTGGTAGTCTCCATAGTTCGGCAAGTGGACCAACCGGTTTGCAGAGAGCGACGAGCCGCGCACGAAGCCAGTGACTGCCAAGCTGCCGTCCGCCCACGCGACATTTTCTGCAAGGATGTATGCGCGACCTTCACGCCACTTCACGCCCTCAGGCACACCCTCGCAGAGCGTGCGCAGAGCATTGAGCTTGTCCGACGCCGCATGGAGGTCGTATACTCGAACCTGCGAGGGGACAAAATACTGGATGAAGGAGAGAAGCGACTTCATGATGCCAGACTTCGTCTTGGCGTCCATAGGCGGAGAGGATGCAACTACGGTGACGACCTGCGGCAGACCCTGCGCCTGGAGGGTGCGCAGAAGCGTGTCGCCCCATTGGTTGACTTCAACTTCGGAAGAGAGAGCAAACACAACATAATCTGCTATTTTGCAGGCATCAAGTGCGGCATATAAACGTCGGTATGGCACGTTGACGAACTGCAGGGAGGTCTTGAAGCGGTCTGCTCTGAGAAAAGGTCAGAAGGTCAGGGCACAGAGTTATCGAAGATCGTGACGTACCGAAGCCTGTACAGCCCCTGTCGAGGGACATCGTCCGAAACATCTAGAGGCTCCTGCATGGCGGCCACAACAGATGCGGTATCGACATCTGGGGTCAAAGGTACGATTGCAACTATCCGCGGGACACCATCGACGCCACTGAACAACCGAGTCGCAGACACAAGAACTTGTCTCTTCCGTAGCTGTACCTGCTTCGCGTGGTTCTTCCTGTTCAGCCGGGTCTGCGCCGCGGTCGCCGCAGAGTGTGGGCTTTTGATATACTGCCGGTTAAGTTTACCTTAATGCCACGAGGAGAGAGGTTAATCATGTAAGCTCAAAAGGAAAGACGAGATGCACCTTTAGCAGCCTCCTTCAATGATCCCTTCGTGGCATGCTTCGACTTGAACGGCTTGTTTTGCTGCAGGATCGTTTAGTCCTGCACGCACCAAAGTCCACAAAGCAAGCCATGGCCTCACCTGCTTGAGTGTCGGCCGGTGATGATGAGTAGCTTGTACCATCTTGACTTTATCCCCGCTACTTTTGAGGAGATTATATTAGGCTCAGAGCCTGTTGTGTACAGAGGAGGGCGATGGTCTTCACTCAGGACGGCTGATCTAGGCGCTTCTGAAATTTCCTTCAGATCTAGATCCCATCATTGAGTGATTAGATACTGTGTGCCGCCGCTTCGCACACGACTCCAGTCAAGTTCTGCAAACATGCAGAACCATTGATAGTATGACCCGAGCCAGAACATCTTGACATGAATTACAGAGCATTCTTGGGTAGAGAGGCCACATGATCTGTAAATCCGCGCTACTAGTATCAAAGTTGAGCACTGCTGTTAACGTTGCGCTGGCTCGACCATTAGTAGTATCACCACACTCAGCCAGCCGACTTCAAGTTCACAGTGGGCGGCGCGTTGTTCTCATTTCTCACCGCTGACTCTCTTATCAATTCTCTCCGCCCATGCGTAGCACCGATTTTGCTCTCGTGTAACCAGGACCTACATAGGTCCTAATTCGACTAAGTTATGCCGGGGATCTTTCCAGACGTATCATGACATGTGTGTGGCAAGCTCGTCTTTTCGGATTCTACATAGAGCATTCTTCGTCACCTGCTGCTCAGCTTGCTGCCCCTTGCTTCTACTCCGGCACAATCGAAACCCTACCCTGACAGAGCTCAAACTCCGAGCGTCTCAGCTATCTATGATCGTGACCGTCGATTACGCTATTGAAGGTGAAGGATGGCCGTCATGTCCTGTGCTCTGCCATGCGGGAAACACGCTTGACTCCCAGTGACGGCCAGGCTACACCGGCCGGGTCACAGAGTCTCCTGAATGGCGATCTTCAAGTGGCGCCCCAGCATTCGAGTCCTCGCTGCAAGGCATCGTATGTGACACCCTTCTTGTTGGCCATCCTCGACACATATATATCGTGGAACTGCTCGTATATCTCCCGAGATCTGCAGATTGGCGTATGTTAGTAGCGAGCCTAGCTGTCGGGCCTACCCCTTGCGGAGCCGGCTGTTCGCATTTCTCCGAGCACGATTGAATTGCGGTGCCCCGCTCAGGTTGTCCCCTCTTTGATCAACTTGGGAGCTGTTCGCATCTTCATCCCGGTCCACTTGTTTCACTGTTATACCTCGTTGCTTTGCTGGCAAGGCTGGACACAACTACCACCCAGATTAACCCCAGCTATTCTTGAGGTCCCCAAAATGAACACTACTACTCGATACGTGATCCTCGTCCTCGTGGTGGTCGTGAGTATCGCCGACCCTTCAATAGAAACTTCGGGTGCTCATGACGTCCCCCACAGCTGGGACTGCATTCGATACTCAGTTTCACCCATGAAGACTATGGCCGAGCAACATCTCTGTCGAAAATCTCCTCTAAGCTATCGTTCAATGGAGACTCCGAGGATATCGACGACTTGCCTCCTCCATCAGGACGTAGAGCGAACGCAACGATATTGATGCTTACACGGAACAGTGATACAGAAGCCGCTATTCGAAGCGTGCGCGACCTCGAGGATCGCTTCAACCACAAATTCCAGTACCCCTGGGTGTTCCTCAACGATGAGCCGTTCTCGGATGAGTTTAAGAGACGCGTGTCGAACGTTATTTCTGGACCCGTTGAATTCGGCGTGGTACCTCAAGATCACTGGCAACAGCCTGACTGGATTGATGAAGAGAAGGCGAGTGCAAGTCGGGAGAAGATGGTCCAGGACAACATCATCTATGGAGGCAGTGTTTCGTACCGCAATATGTGTCGCTTTAACTCCGGAGTACGTCTACTTTCACTGGGATTACTTCTCCCATTGATTCCCTCTTAGTTCTTCTACAAGCATCCCATCGTCCAGAAGTACAAGTGGTACTGGCGCGTCGAGTACGTCGCCCTTAAATTGAGCGCTCGAGCGTGAAGCTCACGAACTGTACAGGCCGGACGTACATTTCCACTGCGATATCAACGGAGACCCGTTCGTCTTTATGGAGGACAATAACAAGGTGTACGGCTTCACCATCACCATGTACGAGTTTCAAGCTACGATCCCCACACTCTGGAACACCGTCAAGGGTGCGCCGTCCTGTCCATCACTACAACGCTATGACTAACGTGCAGTGTCTCGCAGAGTTCACTGCCGAATACCCACAGTACGTCGCAAAGGACAATGCGATGGGGTACCTGTCGGACGATGGCGGGAACTCA
>NW_006767633.1:2457660-2459628 GCF_000300595.1 Phanerochaete carnosa HHB-10118-sp | reverse complement strand
ATCCGGCGGCCCGGCGACTCGGCAACCCGGCAGCCGAGCCGATTGTCCGCCAGGCCATTGTCAAAGCGCCCGTGGCTGCGGCACCCGGCGGACAATCGGCTCAGCTGCCGGGTTGCCGAGTCGCCGGGCCGCCGGATACCGGGAGGAAAAATATGGCATTTTCTTACTTATTTTTTCAGGCTGTTTTCGCATATTTTTTGCGACCAAAAAGTTCCAAATTTCTCTCGTGATACTGTATGCCGCCGCTTCGCACACGACTCCAGTCAAGTTCTGCAAACATGCAGAAACATTGATAGTATGACCCAAGCCAGAACATCTTGACATGAATTACAAAAATTCTTGGGTAGAGAGGCCGCATGATCTGTAAATCTGCGCTACTAGTATCAAAGTTGAGCACTGCTGTTAACGTTGCGCTGGCTCGACCATTAGTAGTATCACCACACTTAGCCAGTCGACTTCAAGTTCACAGTGGGCGGCGCGTTCTTCTCATTTCTCACCGCTGACTCTCTTATCAACCCTCCCTGTCCATGCGTAGCACCAATTTTGCTCTCGTGTAACCAAGACCTACATAGGTCCTAATTCGACTAAGTTATGCCAGAGATCTCTCCAGATGCATCATGACATGTGTGTGACAAGCTCGTCTTTTCGGATTCTACATAGAGCATTCTTCGTCACCTGCTGCTCAGCTTGCTGCCCCTTGCTTCTACTCCGGCACAATCGAAACCCTACCCTCAGGCTGACAGAGCTCAAACTGCGAACGTCTTTGTCGCCTTACAGTTCTCAGCTATCTATGATCGTGACCGTCGATTACGCTATTGAAGGTGAAGGATGGCCGTCATGTCCTGTGCTCTGCCATGCGGGAAACACGCTTGACTCCCAGTGACGGCCAGGCTACACCGGCCGGGTCACAGAGTCTCCTGAATGGCGATCTTCAAGTGGCGCCCCAGCATTCGAGTCCTCGCTGCAAGGCATCGTATGTGACACCCTTCTTGTCGGCCATCCTCGACACATATATCGTGGAACTGCTCGTATATCCCCCGAGATCTGCAGATTGGCGTATGTTAGTAGCGAGCCTAGCTGTCGGGCCTACCCCTTGCGGAGCCGGCTGTTCGCATTTCTCCGAGCACGATTGAATTGCGGTGCCCGCTCAGGTTGTCCCCTCTTTGATCAACTTGGGAGCTGTTCGCATCTTCATCCCGGTCCACTTGTTTCACTGTTATACCTCGTTGCTTTGCTGGCAAGGCTGGACACAACTACCACCCAGATTAACCCCAGCTATTCTTGAGGTCCCCAAAATGAACACTACTACTCGATACGTGATCCTCGTCCTCGTGGTGGTCGTGAGTGTCGCCGACCCTTCTTCAATAGAAACTTCGGGTGCTCATGACATTCCCCACAGCTGGGACTGCATTCGATACTCAGTTTCACCCATGAAGACTATGGCCGAGCAACATCTCTGTCGAAAATCTCCTCTAAGCTATCGTTCAATGGAGACTCCGAGGATATCGACGACTTGCCTCCTCCATCAGGACGTAGAGCGAACGCAACGATATTGATGCTTACACGGAACAGTGATACAGAAGCCGCTATTCGAAGCGTGCGCGACCTCGAGGATCGCTTCAACCACAAATTCCAGTACCCCTGGGTGTTCCTCAACGATGAGCCGTTCTCGGATGAGTTTAAGAGACGCGTGTCGAACGTTATTTCTGGACCCGTTGAATTCGGCGTGGTACCTCAAGATCACTGGCAACAGCCTGACTGGATTGATGAAGAGAAGGCGAGTGCAAGTCGGGAGAAGATGGTCCAGGACAACATCATCTATGGAGGCAGTGTTTCGTACCGCAATATGTGTCGCTTTAACTCCGGAGTACGTCTACTTTCACTGGGATTACTTCTCCCATTGATTCCCTCTTAGTTCTTCTACAAGCATCCCATCGTCCAGAAGTACAAGTGGTACTGGCGCGTCGA
>NW_006767633.1:2441869-2456799 GCF_000300595.1 Phanerochaete carnosa HHB-10118-sp | reverse complement strand
TTCCTGCATGCGCCAGTGGGAACGCATTCACTAAACAATATGTCCTTAATCTATTCAACCTCACGTCTGAATGACCTATCGGCTAGCTGTACACGGGACGGGTTGTCGGCAGCCAACGCTCTGAGTAAGATAACCCGTGTTAGACTGTACTATCAAATTATCTATCCAGACACATTTACAGCGACTACCCTCCGTCGTAGACACGAATTCGTCATCTAGCATGTTAATTTTTCTTGGCATGCTTTACGCTTCCTCGTCGCCTGCCGCACGCGTCGATGAGGCTGAAAGCATCCCGAGAAAACAAACACCACAGACTGCCGCCCTAGAAACGTGAATGTCAATACGGGGCGTTGCATAAGAAAATACAGCCAGAAGTTATTCGTTTATTGCGTGTACATGTATACTTTACACTGAATAGGTATCACCAACATCGCTCAGCATAAGGTCTGGGTATATTGTGCTACACATGTCTGTTGCCTGATCATGTACTGGGCCCACCACCGCGGCTGCCCAAAGCCCAAGCCTACATGCTGGAAAACTAGAGTTCGACCGCTGACTCTCTTCGTGAACACATCGGTACTGCACTCTGCTTGAGGTTGCATGTTATACCAGCACCTCCAGTCGTCGTAGAACAGCGGCATGTCGTCTAGTGGTCTCATCATAACTGCTTAGTCGCCTCAACAATCGTCCAACTTGAAATCTTGAGAATATCACTCGACTTTCGAGAGAATGAGAGTGAGAAATACTTGGGACGCTATGGGAGGCTGGAGCAGTGGAGACTGCAAAATTGCAAATTGAGACGTTGAGGAGAAAAAAAAATGAGTCGGCCCAGGCTCGAACTGAGGACCTTCTGTGTGTTAGACAGATGCGATAACCAACTACGCCACCGACCCTTCAATGGTGCCTCCTAAGAGAGTCCTATCATGCAAAGACACTGAAGCGGATGATGTTCGTGGGTCGTGCTCAGCCTTCATCTCATCCTATATGGAAAACTCAGATAAAAGTCACATCTCGTTCAAATATGGAGACAACCGTCGAACTCACGTTAAAAGAAGCTAAATCGATGATGTCACGGGCGCGCCCTAATCCACGTCAAAAGAAAGAGCTAAATCATTGTTGCGACGGTGAGCGTGTGACAAAGGAGTGGCGCTGGCAAGACGGCGAAGGTGAGTGACCTGCTGAATGGGTTGTTGACGGAATGTCCCATTAAGGGGTACTACTTTCAGGCCCTTTCAAGGCTATTCTTCTGGTACGAAAGACTGAGTAGCCTGCGGATACCCCTCGATAACATCCACGAAGACCAAGGTTCGAATGAAGGTCCACACGACAAGGGTGTGGCTCTGTTCTATCGCTACTCCTTGACACTCATACCGAACATATCTTTTTAGCAGCGCTTTCCGACATGGCATGCTCCCTTCGCTCGTTCTAAGCGTACAGCTATCGCTTATATGGTGTTTCGTCTACGCGCCATCCAGCCGACGGGATGTTCTGTTTGCCCGATCAAGCGCATGTGGTGGCTAAGAATCTCAGCGCTCCACAAGACAGGCACCCTCGTGGCGTTGGCGTAGGAGGCCCCGATGAACACTGTCGTACAGCCTCTGGAGTTCTAGATTTATCGCCACAAGTCCTTCACTCCCTCTTTTGTCCGTGCCCTTCATTGATTACGATGCGATTGGCCCCCCTTCACCGCTTCCTCCTTACGGTGGAACTGACCACAATGCCACCGCCTCTTCGCTTCCCTCCATAATGGCATGCAATTACGCCAATATTTGTGTATGCTAGGCAACAGCGAGGCTACGTGTGATGAGAGCACGGGCAATAATATTTGGTTCGTTATAGTTGGCCTGATATCTACCAAAGCCTCCAACAGCTTAACACAACAATAATGTAGGGCGCCATCTTGTCAATTCCTACGCCGGTCCGCATACAACGCTCCCTTGTTTCCACCTGCTCATGTGGGCGCTTTGCCTTTCTGGGACCCACTCTCGAGTGCTTGTGTTGCATTGACCAGCGCGGGTCTCAGGAACAGTCGGTGGGGATTCCCCATCATTTTTATACATCTATCACGCCATCGCTCCTGTAGACGATCCCGGAAAATCTTATGGAGGAGTGCGGGATTGACGCATACGAGTGGCTCGAAGGGACGGCTATCGCCGACCCGCAAGACTTGACTTCTCAGTATAAAACATCCCCGCGGCGCAGTGGAACGCTTCCAAATGGAAGAACAATGGTACGTGCAGTTTCTTGGTGAGACATCGCAGACAACGGATAGATTACCCGCCACCGGGCGGAGGATCGGGCGAATTGAGAACCAAGAAGCTGCGCACATTCATACCCTCGAGATGTGGTTACACGAGGACCCTGAATGAGAGTCGTTGCAGATTCGCATCAAACAGTCTCCTTTCTCACCGTTTAATGCTTGGATATAAATTCCGATGCTTCCCTTCCTTTGTTCACTCCCATCTCTGCCCCACTCTTGAAATTCGATTCATCTCGTCGATCGTCGCACGATTCACACCATCGCTGTCGCCTTCTGCTTCATCCCGTCGAGACTCGCGCCATGCCCAGAATATCTCACGGCGAGCGTTCTCGAGCAATATGCCCCGCCCAAGGTAATCGAGACGGGCAGAATGTCGCGCCTTCGTCTGAAGGCGAGCATGAACCAGGGCACGCTGAGGCCACTCGGCGGGAAATTCGTCCGGTGGATAACCACGCACATAACCATGCATACTTTCTCGCCCTCAGTCGCCCTGACGCGCACGTCCGCCCCACGACAACACTCAACTCCTCCACCAACGTAGCTACGGAAGCAATGTGGCGCATACCCAGAAACAGACACAAAGAAGGAAGCCCTTGGCGTAAGCTTCGCCTTTGCATAGTCGGTATTTAAGACTAACCATATGTACGACCAGGCCACTTTTGAAGCCGTACGACCGCGTTTCGAACTTGCCACACTACGGCATATATCGCGGCATGCTGCGCTATCGCGCGGCCGCACTGTGGAGCAAGATCAGTATAGGTAGAGTGCGGGCGTTCCGCCGCCTTAAGAAACCCAAGCCCATGAAGGTATGACAACAGCTCTCTAGCGTCGTCTGTTTACTCAACCTACGGGCTAAG
Source organism: Phanerochaete carnosa HHB-10118-sp (assembly GCF_000300595.1). Classification (NCBI taxonomy): domain Eukaryota; kingdom Fungi; phylum Basidiomycota; class Agaricomycetes; order Polyporales; family Phanerochaetaceae; genus Phanerochaete; species Phanerochaete carnosa. The sequence continues at coordinate 2,453,682 of NW_006767633.1, read as the reverse complement.
GTTACGTGTGTGGCATGCCGCAGATTGGTCAGAATGGCTGAGTCTCATCTCAAGCGACACCATTACGCTCATTTACCTCAACACCTGTGAGCCCTTCCGTTACTCCTGTCATATCCTAGCTGAAGTAATGCCCCGCAGTCGACCGTTCCCGTGTCCATTTCCTGACTGTTCCCGGAGGTTTGCTCAGAAGGGTGAGCGGGAGACGCATTTTCTGATACAGTCAGTAAATCGCCACCTTGTACGCGTGAGACAGTGGCTAATAGCAGCATGTCAGCCTCGATGAAGTTCCTGAAGAAGACAGGACGTACTGTGGCATCATCGATGAAGATACAGGGGAAGTATGCACCTGGCGGAACATTGACCCCGGGAGTGTGTCTACCCACCGCTTGGAGGGCCACCCCAGCCGGCAGCGGCCAACCCGGGAGGAGATTAAGGCACTACAAAAGTCTCGCATGTCTTCCAAGAAGCTCAGGCCCAAGAAAACCCTGGCGTGCCTGGAGGACGGAGAAATCTGGATTGAACCCTGGGACGGCTCTATGGACGACGGCTGGGGCCTTTCCGGCAGAGGCGACGGCAACATCGCAGTATTCGGCCGCGCTGAAGACGTCGACGACTTGCTGGCCTCCGAAGCGCAAATGATAGAAGATCCTGTGCTTCCGCTGGTGGCACAGCAGTTGACTGTTGCAATGCCGCGGCATGAAGAGGAGTACGAGGATGACGAGGAAGTGGATAAACTCGCAAATGATAGCGAGCTCTACTTCACCGACCTCACGAACGTCAAAACCAACCATTGTGTCCCAACTCCTCTTGTCGGCCCATCTAGAGCCGGTCCCTATCATCCGGCCGAGCCCTCGATGTCCTTCTCGTCAAGCTCTGATCGTATGCAGAGTTCGCTACCTACGGCGGTAAAGCTTTGCAAACTCCCTATTCCGATACTCCAGTCGCCAGAAGAGATGCAACGTCTCGGACGCTTCAAATCTGTCCCATCTCGCTTGATGCCTCCGCCACCGCTTCCTATAGACCCGCCACATGCTGCAGCAACGACGCCTTTGGGCTGGCGGCGGCTCGATACAGATCAGCCCAGTAGCAACAGAATAGCAGCAGCACATACGGCGCCACCACCAGTTACATCTCCTTACTCACTTCGTTCACCTGCCGACTGGGATCACCACTCTCCGTGGGACTCTTCTCCGCGCGAGTACTACACTGGCAAGCATTGGCGCTCTAACTCGTCAACCTCGATGACGTCTCCGCCACAATCCCGCCTAGGCTCCTCATACGAGGTACCGCCAACGGGAGAACAGCACATGCGCCGCTACGATCAAGACGTCAATTCATCCATGCTATCGCCATTTGCGGGTCGCTACTCAAATTTTTGCCATGCCGATGCAGCGACATACCGGCCCTGGACACGCCAAGATTATGTGAGCCCCTCGCCTCCGCCACCACCTGTAAAAATGCCTTTTGAGGCTTCTTCGTACCCTGATATCCCTCACCACGTGGACCCGGCACACAAGAACATCTCGCAATCGCCACCATCACAACGCCCACCATACGATTACACATGCTACCCTTCGTCGACTGGCAATATCATTCCGCTGTATATGTACCCCTCGCCTTCGGCGAAGGCTCCGTTGCCGGCTAGGCTACATCGTACGGCACCCATTGGACCTCTCTGCGAACCGCGAGAACCCGCCAACGAAGGTCACGACCGAACACGGGAATCTTTAGTGCTCCCTAGCTCTTCCCGACAGCCTTACCACTCGCATCCGCCGGCATCTTCGGTATCGACGCCGGTCCACCTACATGTACAGACGGCGCCGTGGGGAGACCGGATACTAGAGGGCTCTGCTGAACGTGCAAGTCCGATGTGTACTCGGACGGAACGTCGCCTGAGTTCGGACGAAGTTATTGGACTGGACAGCCTCCTGTCTATCGGGAATTCGCGTGTCCATACCTCTTCTCAGACAATCTCAGCACTGGGGCGTTCAGGTCAAGCGGCAACTGAACGCAGCACGCAGTCTGGCAAGTGGCCGGGCAACTCTCGCTTCGATTCGGACAGGATGTCGAAGCATCGCCGATGACGCATCATTGCTGTCTGCGCAACACAACTGGCTTACTCTCTCTCTCCCCCTTTACTTCTCTCTCAGTCTCCAATTTCAGGAGTTGTGCCAATGAATGACATAATTGCGACCAGTACTCTACCCTGGCTCTTGCTCAGCATGCGTATCGCCAGTTTGCACTCTTGTAATACACCTCTATGCAAATTCGATTTCTTCGTAAGATAATTCGATTTGTAATATTTGCAGAATGTGAGTTACCTCTCAGACTGTCGTCATCTCAGAGTTTGGCGTCGCAAATATTGCGGCTGGAGTATGCCGGTTGTCATGGTACCCATAACGCGGGCGCATCACCGGTGCACGTGAATGGCGCGCCTCGGAACCAACGTTGGGACGCGTTCGCACAGGCATCCACTGCCAGCTCCTCCCTGGGTGCATCGCCGTGCTATTTCGCACGCGCAAAATAACGTGTAGTTCAGGCAGTACGCTTCAGTGGTCAGCAGACGCGAGAGTTTACGCGCTCACAGCTGATCAAGGCTTCAACATTCAATCTGAATATCATGAGGATGTCAAAGGAAGACTTGGAGCTTGAGAAGTTCATAAAGACGCATTCAATAATTCCCGATGATATGTTGAGAATATTAGGGATGGCAGTACCAAAGTCAGTGAATGCCGCACTGTTTCTCTTATAGTCATAATGTCTGACATAATCATTTCAGATCGTTCCAGCCTGTCATCGAAGTTACACCTCCCAAGCCGCACAGCGAGGCAGCAAAGCGTTTGATTGCACGCTATGGAGTGGAGAAAGGGGAAGCGGAAATTAACATTACCACAAAGACTCTGTCCACATGTGGCACGGAGAATGTTTCAGGTGCGGTCTTGTATGATTGTTTCATTGTCGCCGTCAGGACTGACGATCGACACTGACAGAGAGATTCAGTTCTACACACTCTGATGAAAATGGCAAGCCACCTTCTTCTCCAGGTGTGACTACGCAAACTTTACCGGAGAAAGCTGACCCCATCCCCGCTGACGTTCCTCTCGAGAAGCCGGGACCGGCCAACGTCACAGAGGTATCATCCTGCGCTGCCAAGCCACCGTCCTGTGCTATCGAATCTCCGCCTGGACTTCTCGAGTCTCCGCTCAGCGCTTCCGAACCTCAAAGTCGATCTCCGCCTCTGGCAAGGTCGTCTTCTCCAGTCGCTCGCACTCAAGTATCCGAGCCCCATCAAAACCGTGAACTGTCCGCCTCAGCTGTATTACAGGCAGCCGAATGCACCCAAAAATCGTCGGAGACCTCGTGTGTCTCCCCGACCATCCAGGAACCGCCTGTCCAGCAGCTTGAACGCCACTCCAGCCAACATTTGGTAGGCGCCGATATTCCGATGGAAATTGATAGCGAACAGTGCGACGGTATTCATGAGCCGGACGACGTATCCATGAGCGACACTGGGCTGCAGCCCGACATGGACCAACAGTCGCCGACTGAAGCACCTGGTCCACTGTCACCGCAATCACCGCCTACCATCCCGCGTGTACCGACGCCACCATGGGGATACAGGCCATCCGCGGACATACGGCGGGACGCTCGGACGCTCGACAATCCTGTGGAGTCCGCGCTCACCGCCTGTCTTGCAGTGGCCGAAATCCGCTTGGATAAAGTGCTGTCGTCAGCACGGCGCGGCACGCCGCCATGGTACCCCCATACTCGCTGCGGAGCAGAGTGGCTGAGGACGTTCACCAAAAGAAATATGGCTCCGCAGGATGCGGGCACTACTGGTAGCACCGGGACGTTCCCAGACAAAACGAGTACGGCGTGAAGTACTACTTTTGAAGGGCTTCATAGCTGCCGACATGCTCCGTCGTGGACCTTTTACTGACATCGTTATTTTCTCTTTTTTGTTATGAATCTTGTGCTCCCGCTATGCATAGTACTAGTACGACCATACTGTATAATCTACCTTCCCGTATCTTGGATTACTCGTTTTTCTCCATGTTTTGGATCCTGCTAACTACTGTAGTCTAGTACAAACTACTCTGCGAAGTCTCGGGCTTCCTTGGATGCAAATTATCGTCATATTATAGGTTATAATTAGATCTTCAGATTATTATGAAGTATATAACACGAGAATGAGGTAGCGAAAACTTGGCTGGCAGGCGCGGGAGGCAACAAAAGAGTCTCCCAGGTTGTTTCAGGACAGAGATATAATATCGTCAGTAGCCATAGGAGTAACAACGTACTGTTATCTGACGAGTGAAAGACTCGTTGTGGTGCTTGCGGACATAACAAACGTCTCTCGCCACGATGGAAATGGTGAGCACCCTTGCTCCGCAGTCAACGCGAGGGAGCACAACTCATGCGCTCCTCAGGCTCTCAGATTGGTTCACTGTGAGACTACATTAACGAGTGGCGGGTAGCGCGGGGCCTTTGACGGCACCGTGAAAGATGGCTTTGGACCTAGTGGTCTCGGCGACCAAGATCCCGACATCAAAATCGACCACTGCTATATCTAGGGCTTGTTTTGCGGCCCTGGAGAGGCGTCCCTGACAACGGGCCTGTTGTGCGGTTGACAAGAAAAGATGGTCAATGTAGTTTTCATGATTCACGCAACGTACGGCAGATCTCGCAGATGGCGATGTCAATACCATTCATTGTTGCAAACGTGCTGCTGGTGCGTCCCGATCTGCTTTTGTCACAAAAGGCCCATCCACTCGTGCCTCCACATCGAAAGTTCTTCCCTCAGCTCTGACCGTCCGTACTACACTCTACCCATACCTCTCGAACTCGAGCTACATGAGCCGCAGCGTCCACTCCTGATCCCCTCAATAGAGACGCTGCAGCCCGATTGCTTAGAGTGTGGCCCGGGCCTTTCCCTTGCAAGTGACTGGACCTTCCCTGACCCGGCGTTCGGACCGCCCCCGCCCATATTTATGGCCGTCCGGGATGTGGTTCTTCCTATGCTTGAACCTCCACCAGCACATATGTCTCACAGCACTCTCGATACCCGACAGTTTCAGGACCTCCCCCTGTCAGAGACAAGTGCGCCTCCTCACTGGTCTGCGCGTCGTGCCGAGGAGTGGGCCTCAACAAATGCCGTGACGCCCAGCGCCACAGGGCCTCACAGGGACCGGGTGTCGACAAGCATGTACGCGGTCCCAAACACCTCGTGGCCCCCTCCTCCAGCCCAACTGGCTGAGCACAACACGAGCCGACACACCATGAGCTCTAGGGTCGCGACGACCGACAGCAGTGAGCGGTGGAACAATATCTACCAGCCGGAGCAAGGCTATGTGGAACGCCGCATAGGTATCGCTTCGAATAGATTCACCAGCTCGTCGTGCGGTAGCGCAGCACTAGCGTACACGAGTCATTTGCCCACAGCACCATCGCCGGCTTCGCTCTTGACGGGCCGTTGCATGCAGCCGACATCAAGTGGCATGAGGCCCGACCATCACCGGCCACCATCGCCGCCGAAGACGACTCCTCTCAGCAGTCCACACAAGCGGTCCTGCGACTATGGCCATGCCCTCTCTTTGACTCCGGCCGGGGGATCCACTTGCAGGGCCTTATCAGCCAAGGCACCTCGACCACCATCTTCCGCATTGTCGTCTGCCATCCCGCGAGTACCGACGCCGCCATGGGGATACCGGCCGTCGGGTATCATACACGAGGAGGCTTGGGTGCTCGACGAGCCTATGGACGCCGCCCTCGCCGAGCGCCTCGAGTTGGACGGAGCTCGCTTGGAGAACGCGCTGTCGCTGGCTCAGGCTCAGCGCGGCAGCCCGCCGTACCGCCCAGATATTCACTCGGGCACAGTGTACGCGGAGGCTCCGCCACCGCGGGATGCAGGCAGGCGGTCGCACAGAGACAAGTTCAGCGACGACGTGCATGATGTGGGTGCGGAGTAGCTGGACCTGGCGTTGCGACTGCCGATGAGTCTCGCTGCGGATATTTCTAATATCTCGAATGTCAACAATTTCTCACGCGCCTGTCATACTTCACGCTTCTCCTGTACAGAGAGCTGCTGCGATTACAGCGCAATCCGCTTTCTCGTGTCTTGGCTCGTACCTCATAGTACTAACCTTGCTACACATGCAAACCATTATTATAGCAAGTCTAGTAACATCGTACCGTCCTGCAATGGCCTTGTCGAATGCAACGTGTTGCGCGTCCTGCAAACATCGTATCTTCACAACATGCGCTAGCGAGCTGATAACCGTCAGCGTAGCACTCAGGGACTGATCGGGCACTGTCTTAGGGGTCTTCCTGGGGCTTGATACCGTAGATTTTGTCAGTGATTCACGCATTAGAGCTGTCTGAGGAGCATAGAAGGTGATCTGTGCGACCTCGAGTTACTGCAGCGAGCCTGCGTATCAGCTGCGTGGCTTGTCGATAGCTAGGGTCGACAGGATAACGTGAATGTCAGTGCCACAGCGAGAGTCCGGTCTTAAAAAGCGAGCAGAAAAGACACAGATCGAGGACAAGAGGTGGACAGAAGTGTGCACCTGTGGACGCCGGCGCGCACCGAGTTCCTGGAGGGAGAACAAAAGGCGACTCGAAGACGATCGCAGTCACGGTCATGGTAGCCACGGAGATTGGCTTGGCGCAAGCGCCCTTCCGAGGCCATGCCAGATCTTCACCATCATCCACGACCGTAGCCGCTGTTGTTTCTTCCCCACTTCTCTAGTCCACGCATGTGGCGCGCGACTACCATAATGCCTTTAGTGTAATGTTGCGAGAAGGAGGAGAAGAATGTCTGCAGAAATTCCGTTCTGCGGACAGCAGTGGAACTGCTACCGTGCACTGCAACAGCTCTGCTGATCTTCAATAGACGTTCGACCTCGACGGACTTACGCCTCCAGTTTGGCAGCAATACTTGAGTGCGGTTATCCTCCTAGTGCACATCCGTGATGTGGTACGAAAGGCCTATAAATGATACTTCGATAGACTCGGATACAGTCGCGCAAGTGATCTAGTCATGGTATGCCTATGTCATCATTACTCTTGGCCTAGCAACTGGTTTCAGAATAATGCGCAAAGAGTCTGGTGTTTCTTTCGATGGTTAATTCTTGTGTCCAAGTAACCAGGCGACTGTTCTGCGGTCGCCAGATGAAGGGTGAGTGGCCTATCGATATCGAAGACTGGCTTTAACCTGACATCCTAGGTTCACAGAATTCTGAAAGCTATACCACAGAGCAACGGACGATCAAACTTCACTCCACCTTTACTTTCTGAGCTACCTGCGGATCAATTTTGGCAGGCACAGGACTCGGACGCAGCGTCGAATCCCGTCCGATGGCCTATCTGAGCTGAGAATTCTCGTCAATCTCGTTAATACACCAGGAGCCTCGATGCCCGTGAATCCGTTGCGACTTACTGCGAGAGGTGCGCAACCATTGATGCCTTCGTTATGTGATACGCTATCAGTGATCCCGTTGCAGTCCATCTTCGTGTACTGTTACTGGGACGACACTGCGAAGGCGACCCGACGAATATCCAAAGGGGAAGAGCCACTCGGCTCGAAAGTTGTGAAGTCACCTTCGGCTTTGCGGGCTTGGTGACGCCCTAGCCACCCACAAGGACCTTGACACCGCCACTTCTTTCAAGGACTATCTCCTAGAGGTGGTCACGTACGATAGTAAAAGAGGTTGTAATGATTCCAGAGATGGAAGACCAACGGTCACGGAAGACCAGAGGAGTGGATCGACCACGTTCATTTCATTGGTTTGTTGATTATCGAAATGGCATTACGTTCAGCTCATCAACTGCCACTGCGCATAGACGCACCATCCAGCGGCCGTGGGCCTCCGTTATCCAACTCCATCGAATCCCGCGTATGCATCAGAGCTGTGTTTGTCAAAGGTTTGAGTTGGATAGTAGAAGAGTGCGTTTTGCGAAACGAATTTTAGAGCGTGAGATGGTGAGGGTGGCGGTAGGTTGGCCATGCTGTTTGACACCACCGGTTAAGGATGTCGATGGATGCACGAGACAAGTTATCAGGTCGTTCATCGTGCAATGGTGTATCGCGTGTGGAGGGGCAAGACCGAAGATGTGCAGTACGAGAGAGTAGAGGAAGTAGCTGGTAGTGTTCGAGCCATGACACGATCGAGACCGTCTGGGTGAGTTGCGTAACCATTTCCCGGGAGACTGCGGCTGAGAGTAGTCGCCGCCGCAGACACGCAGCCGTGATGAACGCGAGAACCAAGAGATATTCCTCTCTTCAGAGTCACCATAGGTATCGTACTACGGCCATATGCGAGAGTGGCCCACATCTGACCACCTGGTATCCCGAATGGCACTGCAATTCCACCTGGAATATTTTCTGGATTTCTTATTTCACCCTACAAAACAAGTCCACTTTTTGAGGGCTCGGGCTTCAGCCCGAGGACATCTTAAGTTCTCTGGCGGCGTGTCGAATCTCGCTCACCCCACTGATACCGTGAGTTCGCCCTAGTCCGTCATCAATGTATCTCAGTTCAGATTGTTCGCCTTGTTTCAAGCATTTCCATATGTTTTGCGAACATTGACGAGGGTTTGGAAGGTTTATCGGATTCTCGTAGGTGCGACGCCACGGAACACCCCCAGCATATAGGTCATAATATCTCCCTAACAGGACGCGATCTATTCACACATGGGCTGCATGCCCACACTTGATGGTGTCATCACCCCAAAACGCCACGGTCGAAGTCCCCTCAGATGCGGCGCTTGTATTCTATGTTCCTTTGTACTCGACAACGGCTCGACCGCAGGCTCTTTGTGAACGGACGGCCGGTACGGCATCCTTGGGCGGGCACGCAAGCGCGTGGCACTATATTACACCTGCCGCGCCCCAAATACCAAAAGCCAAGGGATGCGCTAGTTGCATATGGATCACTAGACATCCTGGACGACATCGCCACATACTAATCGAATATCGAGGTACTCGCGCTCGAGGCAGAAGCATAGGGGACACGCGGTGCAGATAACCAATCATCTCGTCCGCCCCTAAGTCTGTGGACTTTGTATGAGGCCTTGTCACAGCATGCCTTCCGTGCCGCGAAACGGGAGCGGCGGTGTCGTGGCTATTCGAGTCGAGTCCAGGCTGAGTTCCCTTCGGCTCTGGCGGTGGCGGCAACGGGAAGATGCGAGATCCTAACGATATCATGCATTGTGATCATACTAGACCAGTATCTTGCGGACGTCGTCTTTCTTCCGGATACTAACTTTGACGTGTCTCCAAGTCGCGGCGAATTTAGTGCGAACATCAGCGTCTAGTACTTCACCAACGATGCGTCTCCCTTAGGTGCTAGTATCTTAATAATTCATGTGCAGTGCGACGATAACTGCAAGGGTGTTGTTTTTGGTGGCGAAGAACAACGAATGCAGCCGCATTTTGTTGGTAACTGGGGCCGAAGGCTGCGAAGGGCGTCTAATTAATTGCATCGGGCGAGACACAAAGGGATTGCCATCCGCGGTACGTGGAACCATCTCGGACTCCGAGACATCCAGGGCGAGAATCTCACATATCGGGCAGATTTGCTGCTTCCTGATCACGATGTGTAATCTCCCTGTTTCGCAACCGGAGTGGCTAACCAACTTTTTGTATCGCAGACCTGTCGAGTCAGGGTGGAAACTCAGCAAACCGGTGCGGGATCAGGCAAATGGTTCCTCGACTTTTGTTTGGCCTTCCTTTGTTCAGATATAAAAACGGTCCCATCACTTGGGTCCTTGCCATATCCCCCGACCTTGCTCGCCACTCCTCGTCTCCATCTCTTTGTACCAACGCAGCAATGTCAAAAAGAACTATGGCGTCGGGGAAAATAAAGTGAGTACCGGTCTAGTACATCCATTCTCATGCATCTGACACAATCTCGTGCTTGAAGATCCTCGCACCAGCCGCACGTCGATCCCAGAACACGCGGCCACCACACATCCGAAATGCACAGCACCGCCCTTGTGTGGCTAGACAAGGTTCTACAGGACCTAGAGGAGAGGAAGCGAGATACCTCAAGGCCGACTCGGGTAAGTCGTTTGACGATCTCCGTGCATGTTCGTTTTCACCTGGTTTGAAGATCACATGTGGCGCATGTGGCAGCAGTTGTGCGAACAACAAGTCTTCTGTGATAAAACATGCGGATACACATCGGCCCTTTGAGCTGTGAGTATATGGTCGACGTATCCTGCAAGCTTGCCCTAACGTGCACTACAGTCGGGAATACGTGTGTCCGTATTGCGAGTATCGTTTTGGACAGCAGAGCCAACTTCTTTGTCACCTACCTGCTTGCCCAGAACGTAATAGCTCACAGTAAGCTCTCTGTCAAAACTGCCTGTTTCTTGTACTGACGAAATTGAAGCGATGTGAAGGATGTGGAGCTTCCTACCTGCGGAATTATACTCCTAACAGAGAGTCAGTTCACTTTCGCCTGCGGCTACACGAACAAACACGCCCGCAGCGTGACACAGCATCGACAGCGCTCCCACGGACAGTCTAACCTTCGCGAACGTCGCGAGGGTGTGCGGGGCCTAAGACCTGCATTAACTCATAGGCAACGAAAGAGCCCCAACACCATCTACGTCTGGATGGACAGAGATTGTACTGAATATAGTACAGCAGGTGTTCCTCAGGTTCACCTCACCGCAGTGAGGGAAGCGTTAGAAAAGGAGGTCGCCGACGCACGCTACTGGGCCAAGATCGCCACCGCGAAGAAGAAAGCTGCCGTAACCGCTAAGAAAAAGGCGAGGCAACCAAAGAAGCGCGATGCGACTCGACGTATTGCTGCAGCACTTGAAACGCCCACCACGGCTTCGTCACCTATCTCGCCACTCAATTCTCCCGGCACAACTTTCGAAGAGCTCTCCCCGGTGTCGACCGCCCTCACAAGCCCGAACCTTCCGCCACAGGACATGCCGTCTTGCCGGGATACTCCAGAGCGCCCATCATCCGAGTCCTACGAGCGCACCACTGCGCTGCCTGGCTTCCACGAGGCGTTCGGCGATGTTCCGTCCCCCCATCATGACGACCGGCCGCACACTCCACCGTCTCCCTCTGCCACATTTGCAAGCATTTCGAGTAGAGAAAACGACGTCATTGTGCCGGACGAGCATCGATACTACCGTGTTGGTCGTCAAGACCGAGCCGCCACGCCGCCACGCGCGGATTTCCGCCAAGCCTCTCGGTACAGGCCTTACGCAGTTCCTGGGACACACACTCGTCATGACTGCGGACATGCCGAGTCTCTGCAAGGATCCTCTAGAGATCCGTATGCCATGGATTGCGCGCTTCACGGTCATCTGTCTGTTGTGGGTTGCGACGTGCCCGTCCGCTCGTCAGCAACTCTGGAGCTGTCTTCTTTTTGTAAGCCAAGCGTGAAAAATATCACATCACCCCGTATGTCTCCTCATGTCCGTTGCGAAAGCTCAATTTTCCGTCTCAGGCGGGCTCAATGGTAGATACGGCGGGGTTGAAGTACCTTCATGGATATCAATCGGATCGCTACCTCTGTGCATATCGTCGTATATAGTCAACTTGTCAATTTTTGGGTATGATAGTAACTCAAATACCTTGTTCAATCTACTACACAGGGCCCCCGCGGACAGCATCCTGGGCACTATCTGCGGGATTTTGATAATCGTGTGACCCAGATTCCGATTGCAGCAGAATCTGAGCGCTCCTGTCCAAAATCCGTTCGATTTTTGTCTGATTACACTTTTGGCTCTGCTGTAATCACTATCAGCCGGATTTGGTATATCTCGCAATCCGATTCTTAGTTGAA
>NW_006767633.1:2438252-2440365 GCF_000300595.1 Phanerochaete carnosa HHB-10118-sp | reverse complement strand
CAATGAACACATATCCTCCAATTTCACCACACCCATTGCGAGGTATATAGCACGCCGTATTTGAGATGTCCTGCATAATCCGTCCCACGACCAGCACGATTTACGACCCATCTACGAAATATTACCTTTTTCCACCCCTCATTCCCGGCTCTTTCCCCCACCCTTGCTGTCTCTTCTGCATGCTTTGAGCCATACCTTCGCTCTGTCATACTCCACCAACATTGAACTCTTTCTGCTTATAATTCCTAATCTACCCTCTGCGTACTCTTACTCATCATGCGTCCAACCCAAGCCATCGCTCGCCCTCTCACCACTCGCATCATGCAAGGTGCTGCGGGACGCTACACGCGCTACCCGAACAAGCTTCACTCGCGCAGCATCATCACCTTGAAAGACCACCTGGTGTGTTTCGCCTGTTTTCACGTACCGCGTGGATCACGCTGACTACTGGTACGCGCAGTTCTTCTCGAAGGCTACGGCCTCTGGGCCGGGCCGTAACGGCAACGTCAAGTCTTTCGGTGATGCCCCCCTCGACCTGAAGATTTCCATGCCGAAGAATGCCGGTGGAAAGGGTGACGGCCAGAACCCGGAGCAGTTGTTCGCTATGGGCTATTCATGTGAGTACAGACCTCGTATTCAAGTGGGATGCACTATCCTGACAACGTGCAGCATGCTTCCTCGGCGCCCTGCAACTTATGGGCTCGCGTGCGGGCAAGAAAGAGCTCACAGACAAAGCTCAGGTTCACGCCACTGTTTACCTGGGTCACCCGACCGACCCGAATCTGGAGGGCTTTGGCCTCCGCGTCGAGCTTACTGTCGAAGGTTGCGAGGACGACGCCCTCATTCATGCCGCGCATGAGGTATAATTTACTGTGTCGGAACCTGTACCTGGTGCTGACTTTCCTTGTCCAGTTCTGCCCTTACAGCCGTGCTCTGAAGCACGGCATCGACGTCAAGGTCAACAAGGTCTAAGCCCTTGAGGATTTCGTCGTGTTATCATGCTCTGTCTCCCTTCACTGTATCCTCCCAATACCCATTTATCCCAATCACGCCCATTTAACGAGGCTTTATTGAACTGCCTAGATAAATTATGGCAACCTGAATATACAAAACATGTAAACATACACGCCTTGCATACTTGTGTATTTACAGAACTATATATTGTCGCGTTTCTCTTCGTGTTTTGCTCGGTTGGGGTTTCTTTCAATGGTTTGCCTTACCTGCTAAACGCCACAAAGCCGAGGCCGCCAGCTTCGGGTAGGCGCCTAAAATACGCCAACGTTTTCTGGATCCTTTCATATCAGAGGTATATAATTTGTGTAACTTAAACACCTAAAATTATATGTGGCAAGAAGCAAGAGGACAAGTGCGACATGCGTGCCTGCTACAGCAGACACCGAGGCAAGGATGCTTTTAGTGGTATCACGGGCAACCTCAGAGAGTCTCCGGGATCTGTATAGATCTAAAGCACCATGTGCATACTTCGCATTGAAGTTGGAGAAATCTGGGGCTCGTCAGTGCAGGAAGTATAAATGGTATGGGCGGTAGATACAAATCGGTACCTGTCAGTACTGGGCAGCACGCACTTGGGGACTCTTCGATGCACTATAGAGTAGGGTTACCTTTTTATTCATCGGCGTATGCCTGGCTGACGTCTCGGAGACTATTCAGTAGAGTACAGTGTCAGCACAGTACGGAAGGAGAGCTGACAGAAAAGATTGAACACGCCATGATCCGGCGATCGGCCAAAGGTTTCGTGAACACGCTTTCTTCGCAATCAAAAACATTCCATAAAACTAAGACTATTGGCTCTCTTCTCCTCAAGAGAGCGGCAATGACGGACCCTCGGTGCTTCAAGTGGAAAAGGCCTAGGATATGCAAACTCATGGAAAATGAGGACTGCACATCAGGTATCGGGCTCCTACCTCTATGTTACTGTGTTGCGATTCTATTTCAATGCGCCAATACGCAGCTGTCCTCACGGATTCGTGGATGTTTTGAGTGCTTGCGGATCCGTATTAGGAGCGACAGGTTCGGGAGGTGGAGGTGGAGGTGGAGCCTAGGATGTTTGTCATACTCTGAGCGCGAGATCTTCAGGAAGAGACGCGAGACG
>NW_006767633.1:2432932-2437648 GCF_000300595.1 Phanerochaete carnosa HHB-10118-sp | reverse complement strand
CGATGACGCCGGGATAGTAAGTATATTCTGTGCAAGGTGGCTGGTAAGGCGCTCAATCTCGAACTAATCTCGGGAGACCTAACCTCCCTACCACCATGGCCTCCTCATCATCGTCTACCGCGAGCGATTTGAGTAACGGCACCGGGAACATCATTGCTGCCCTTGGCACAGCTTTCAAGGCACAAACGGGCGACAATGTTTCCAACGACAAAATTGCGCAACTCCTCTTACAAAACATGCCCCAACTTAGCGAGCTCGCCAAGCAGGGGAAGCTGAATCCTCAACAGATCAAGCAGGTGCGAGGCCTATTCTTCTGTGGCATGCTCACTTGAGCCAACAATTTACGCATCGTCAGTTGAAAGAGTATGTAGATAAGTACAAAATCGCCCCCAACAACAAACCGGTACGTCTCGCGTCTCCTCCTGAAGATCTCGCGCTTACAGTATGACAAACATCTTAGGCTCCACCTCCACCTCCTGAACCTGCCGCTCCTAACCCTAATCTCAAAACTTCCACGAGTCCGTTCCTTAGCCAAAGTCCTGCAAATGAAGCCTCGTACCCCATCAGCGCGACTCCTCCGGCCGTTACAGGGACTGGTCCGCAGCAATGGCAGACAGCGCAGCAGGGCAGACCGAGTTTGACAGCTGGAATCGCATCAGGGAGGATAGCTGGTGAGTACTGTATGAGCTTCTCTTGAAGGTCGGCGTGCTGAAGCACTGCGAGACGTTTAGGAGCCCCCGCGCAGATCGCGAGGAGCGCAGACGACGCGTCATACACGTTTGAAGATACAAGGGCTCGCAGGAAAAATGCGCCTGGCGATCAGAGCATGCGGAGAACAATCCAGGATCTGGTCGCGAGCATAGACCCCAACGTGAAGATCGAGCCCGAGGTTGAAGATGTATGTGCACTCTTCAACCCCGCGAGTCATACCATGCTGATACCATTGTGTAGCTCCTTTTGGACATCGCGGACGAGTTCATCGACTCCGTCACAAACTTCGGCTGCCGACTGGCGAAACACCGTAATGGCGACACGCTCGAGGTGCGAGATCTCCAGCTACATCTGGGTATGTTCGATATTATTCCGTCGGACCAAGGGCATGACTCACGGATGGCTACGCAGAGCGGAACCACAATATTCGTATACCTGGCTTCGCATCTGACGATACCCGAATATCACTGTCGCAGACGGCGATAGCACCTGCTGCCACTGGTGGCAGCACGAATAAGAAGGGCACGCAGAGCAGTCAAGTTACACAACGGCAACAACGGCTGGCACAAGTGCAGCAGGCCAAACGGGAGGCGAAGCTCCTGTAGGTGTGCCAGTGGTGTTTTACCTCTTTCCATACCATTTGTCTTTTGCTGTCGTATGGATATCCTTTTGTAGCGCAGCTATTGTACTATTAATTTTGACTTCTCAAAAAGTCAGTCAGCCAAGATTCGAGCGTGAGTCAGAGGAACTGAAGATAGCTGTGATCGCCGTAACCTTCTCTTGCGATTGCTGCCTTCGGGGTGCTATGCCGAATGCATCCCTGAAGGCCAGCAGGTGCCCGAAAACCCTTTAAACCTTCAAATTTCAGCTTTAACTTCAACTGTAATCAACTTCGCAGCGCTCAGTAATGACGCCGCGGCTTGAAGGATCAGTATCGATCGAATTCAAGTAAGTGTGAGCTCTGTCGTATGTATTTGTGCGCAATTCTGTCTAGCTTTAACTAGAGCATGCGTACGAAGGCCGATATCAGATCTCCTGTCTTCAATTCTCAATGAAAGGCATAGTAGTGTATCTCTCTCTCCTCCGAGGAACCACGCACTGATTGTAAATTATCTAGTGCTCCGTGCGTATGCAGCAGCCGCGGAGACTGCGGTCATTATGCAATAGTGAACCTTTGAACCACGTGCTGCATTGCGTGGATGTCAGACTGCGCGCCATGACTTGGTCATTTTACTATTCGACAAGTACTGCGGTTCTTGCGCATTGCTAGACTTGTGCAACATTCTGTGGTGCTAGTCTCTGTCTCCAGCGATATTGTGAAACGCGCAGATCGGACTCGCTGCTGCGTACTGCGCTCTTCCAGCTGGGTGATATGAAAGTATACTCAGGTCGGGTCTTTGGCATCCTCCCGAACCATGAGCACACAAGAACCAATGAGCTCCGCACCACCAGCCACTCAAGCCGATCCAGCTACCCTATCCTTGACCGCGGCTGCGACGGACGCTCCGGTACTATCGCCACGCCCGATGACATACAGTGAGTTCGAGATGTGGAAGTCACGGAAACAGTCTTCTTCACCCAACTCTCCACAGCGGACGTACCGACGGCTGTGAGAACGTATGAAGCAGCCTTCAAAGGTGATCCGTCCCACCATTGGCTACGTGACACTTCAGCAAATGGGATTCACCTAACATCCATAGTGAACTGACTCGACTTTACGCAGGACTACCATGGTAGCGCACTACCTATGCTCGGCCGTCGCACTGAGATTTCCGCACTTTGGGGCTACTGCGTTACGAAGGGACTGGCGTGGACGATCGACAACGGAGCTGCTATTATCTGCTAGTGAGAATCTCAGTCATCGACGTTGATCATCTCTTACTATTCCGTTAAAGTGGCCCAGCAAAAAGTACTCTTAGCCGCACGGACAAGGCTGCTGTGTCCGTACTCGTCGGCGCTTTAGGCATGAATAGTAAGCTTACCTTTACAGCCCAGCAGAGACAGGTGATGATAGAAATGCATTTTTTTTACCCTGCTCTATTTTTGCTGATGCAGTCTCTCCAGCGAATCCAGGAGCTCAGCGTAAAGCGCGACGTCGCAAGCTCTTGGCGACCGCGAGGAGGAAGCTATTTACCTTCAGATCCTGGCGACTACTCCAGAGAAGCAAGGACGTGGATATGCGTCCGCGTTGATACGAACTGTCACTGGAATTGTGAGTGGATTGAGTTTTGAGCGACCTTCATACTGAGACCTGGGCAGGCGGATGCCCAGAGACGTGCTACGTTTCTGCTTTCAAGTAATCTCATCAACACTGGTTTCTACAACTCGTTTGGCTTCGTTGAGGGGGCGAAGATTGTTCTTGGTAACGACGACCCAACGTGGCGGGAGCCTCCAGTGGTGGTGCTGGTGGTGTGTTAGCTATACTTGTAACTTGACTGCGAGCTTATTCATCAGCGATTCCCACAGATGGTCAGGGAAGTGGCAACCTGTCCACGATGAGGAATGTTCAAATGCACAAATCGACACTTCGCAGCAGAGACACTTTCACTGGTACTCGTCATACACAAGTTCAAATTTATATCCTGTATATTACATCAAATCCAAATCCGACCTCGTAGAGGCAATTGTATAGCATGAAGGTACTTGAAAGGAGATACGGTACATTAGATGTCCATGCACTTCAAAATAAATTCATCCATCGATTACTTCGAGAACTCGACGGGGGTCGCTCAAGCTTCGCCCGCCCGTCCTTGATCCACTCTTCCTTCACCAACTTCCCCTTCTCTGCATGGTAGTGCCTATACACCAACTTGATTGTCGCCTCGCTCACTCCGACAACAACGCTGATGGCCTTCACGCCAGTGCTCCTGGGCTTGCCGAGCAGATGACACGTGAAGTAAATCGCGCCACCAGCGACGGAAATAGGTGAACGACCGAGCGCGATGCCCAGGTCGTGCGCCTTGACGATGATGTCTGAGCGGATAGGCTGGACGTTTGGCGGCAGGTATCAAGCGAAGCTTTCGCTTGTAGTTTATCTAGGCGCTCATTAAAGATAAGGGGAGAATCAGGAAAATCTGAGGGTAGATGGCGTATTTGGTCATCGCAAGCTGATGATCGTCTTTAGTTCGAACCTAGGCCTCTTTTTCTTCATCGATGTCTCAACTCAACTGGAGCAGCTCTGTCCGTGACTACCTCTCGAGTCTCGACTCTCGAGTTTCTTGAAGTATCTCTTGCCTTTCGGCCTCGATTCGATCGGTGTTCTCGAAATTTGGGTGTGTACAGCTCCTAGGAGCCAGACTAAACAAAACGGCTGGCTTTGTGCTGCACCACTAGATCACAGGCAACTACTCCTGACAGCTGAAGGAACGATCTGCTGCATTCCAACTAGAGGGTGCTAGCACAGAACATGTCATCAAACAATAACGTAGTACTGATGCGCTCGCAAAGCTAGCGCATTTTAGCTATAGTAGCAAGTCTGAGAGGCTCTGCGGCCGTGATGACTGGTCTAGAACACAATCGGACAACAAATACATGTATATGATGCCTCTCTAATGAAGACGATAACATAGAATTCTCCAAATAATTTAGCGACTGGAGAGAAGATAGAAGCTTATAGTGGTCGAGGGCCGACGTGAGACACATAGGTCGGCGGCCCGTACGGCGGTGGAGCATCCCCAGGGAATGACGGAAGCGGTGGAAGGGAGGGGGAAGGAGACGGTGGAGGCGTCTTCTTAGGGGCGTCTGCACGGTCTGGCGGGGACTTGTACTCGTAGCCGATCTCAGGAACAACGTATCCAGGAGGGAACGACGATAGCCTGGCTGTCGGCGGGTCGTACGGTGCATCTGAACTGGGCTGTGGAAAGGTGAGTAATGATGTGACACATGACCATGCAACTACTTACTTGAAAGGGCGGGGCGTCCGCGGTGGAATCTCCTAACTCTTCCAAAGGCTCATACTTCTGGGGTGCACCAGATCCCCCGTCTTTCTTTCTCTGCCGGTAGGAA
>NW_006767633.1:2428472-2432815 GCF_000300595.1 Phanerochaete carnosa HHB-10118-sp | reverse complement strand
GTCTCATGCACCTGCTTTAGACAAGAGATGCGGCCATTAGAGACATTAAAATCAATTTCATGACTTCTGAAATGAGCAGTCGAGCCGCTACCTGTTGTGGTTCCCAAGATACTAAGGAATGAGCGGGAGGTTCTCGAAACCCTCGCTTAGGGTTGAGCGAGGCGGAGAGGCGCCGTCGCTTATTTTTCGGAAAACCGAGCGACGAAAATAATTGTTGGGACATTTGCCGAGCTGCCGAGCACGCGCGCCAATAATTTGTGCCAGTCGCCTAGGGACGGTGAGCCTTTCGAAAGATTACGCAAATTCTGCTGACATAGACACAAATCCCGCTGACGTAGTATATATAAACGGTAATTACAAGATAGCCGATAATCACCCAACCCGATAATCCGCTTGAGAAAGGCTCCCGTCCCTTAGGCGCTGGTCAGGAGTCTGGATAAAGGGAGAATCAGGAAAATCTGAGGGTAGATGGCGTATTTGGTCATCGCAAGCTGATGATCGTCTTTAGTTCGAACCTAGGCCTCTTTTTCTTCATCGATGTCTCAACTCAACTGGAGCAGCTCTGTCCGTGACTATCTCTTGAGTCTCGACTCTCGAGTTTCTTGAAGTATCTCTTGCCTTTCGGCCTCGATTCGATCGGTGTTCTCGAAATTTGGGTGTGTACAGCTCCTAGGAGCCAGACTAAACAAAACGGCTGGCTTTGTGCTGCACCACTAGATCACAGGCAACTACTCCTGACAGCTGAAGGAACGATCTGCTGCATTCCAACTAGAGGGTGCTAGTACAGAACATGTCATCAAACAATAACGTAGTACTGATGCGCTCGCAAAGCTAGCGCATTTTAGCTATAGTAGCAAGTCTGAGAGGCTCTGCGGCCGTGATGACTGGTCTAGAACACAATCGGACAACAAATACATGTATATGATGCCTCTCTAATGAAGACGATAACATAGAATTCTCCAAATAATTTAGCGACTGGAGAGAAGATAGAAGCTTATAGTGGTCGAGGGCCGACGTGAGACACATAGGTCGGCGGCCCGTACGGCGGTGGAGCATCCCCAGGGAATGACGGAAGCGGTGGAAGGGAGGGGGAAGGAGACGGTGGAGGCGTCTTCTTAGGGGCGTCTGCACGGTCTGGCGGGGACTTGTACTCGTAGCCGATCTCAGGAACAACGTATCCAGGAGGGAACGACGATAGCCTGGCTGTCGGCGGGTCGTACGGTGCATCTGAACTGGGCTGTGGAAAGGTGAGTAATGATGTGACACATGACCATGCAACTACTTACTTGAAAGGGCGGGGCGTCCGCGGTGGAATCTCCTAACTCTTCCAAAGGCTCATACTTCTGGGGTGCACCAGATCCCCCGTCTTTCTTTCTCTGCCGGTAGGAAGAAAAACGAGACCATAGAAAGTATCCAAGTGGCAGGATTACTGCATGCAATAATGGCTGATGAGTCCGTGTTCCTTACGAGGACCTAACACATGGTACATACCTACGACGACTGACAGTACAATGACATACGGTAACCAAACGGCCATCGGGCAACGAGTCTGGTCTCCGTTACTGCGAGGTCGCAATTTCAGCAGTCTTTCTGCGCTGTTGAGCCGAAAATACCAACGCATTTAAACATATAACCGGCTGGCTAACTGAGTGGGAATCGTGGGAACTTGTTGACCGTGCATATGCGCTCTGCACGACGTAAAGCACCAACAAGATGGCTGTGCGATGCAGGGAACGGCCAAGAGCATGCATATCCGAGTTTGCCGGGGGAGGAGATAGCTAGTGGTCAAGCAGGGGAGAGATGCCCCTGACGTTGTATTGACTAAGTTAGTACTGTGTACGTCAGCTTAGTGTTTCACGGCCATTCCCATCTGTCGACATAAGTACGCCGCTAGCCTGTGTCTAGTTCGTGATCAAGTCGTGAATCTAAAAGGTGGACCCACCCAGCAACAGCACAACAAGCATCGCCTTCACAAGATACGTGAGATTTTCGCAGGAAAGGAGGCCGCATATACATGCATATGGCGCATCAATGCATCACTTTCTGATACCATCAGCGCATCCAGGGCGCTTCATGTACGTCTCCAACGTCCTGCACCATCATATCACCACTCACCATCTGTACATTCGATAAGCTCACACGCCTCTCAGGATCTCCAGCTTTCAGCACGTCGTCGTAATACAGGGCCCACGTAATGTCGCTACCTGCAAATCCTACCACAATGCATGTCAGAAGGGTCACTCTTACCTCGAAGAAGAACTGGTGGATGGGTACGTGCGCCCGGCCCTACCGCTCCGCCTGTCCACTCTAAGGTGCGCTGTAATTCTCGTAAACAGTCGAGCTGGACGAGGATGAGCCTCAGAGGTCTTCATCGGCTGGGCCCCAGCAGCAGGATGCACAGCAAGATTGGTCGAGAAACGAGCGTACTGCGAGTCCGAAGGTGAACGACTCTCGGCCCCTACTAGAGCAACGCGAGCTTTCGAGCGGCTCTCAGACGCATCGACCAGCATATCCTCATCGCTCAACTACGCGCACATACCATAGCACATCGATGACGCCGCACGCGTCAACAGCCGTGACAAGCATCTTCCATCCTCCCTCTCATCCTTCATCTTTATTCTCTTTCCCCACCCCCACCTCGTATTCTGCACCCCCTCATCCCACGCAGAATCTCCTGCCTTTTGCGACCGGAAGTGCCTCCGAGCTGTTCAAATGTGTGGTAAAGAAGCCCAATGTCGTCCAGATGGAGATAAATGGCGAGATGCAGAGCAACACTCGGGACGTGAGCGTTCAGTTCCTCGCGGAATTGCGCGTTTACACAACTCTCACTCGGCATCGCAACATATGCGCGTTTCTTGGCGCGTTAGAGAACGTTGGTATGGTCCTCGAATTTATCGACGGACGGACCCTCTGGGACGTCATCAAAGAGTCTACCTCCCCAGATACCAAGGCCCCGCTTACTCGCGTGAAGAAGATCGATTTTCACAACCAGCTTCTCGATGGCCTCACGCACTTGCACTCGTTCGGGCTGAGCCACGGCGATCTCTCCCTTCTCAACATCGAAGTGACGCTGTCTAGCGATACAATCAAGCTCCTCGACTTCGGTCGGTCGGTATCTGCAGAGTCTGTCTTCGTGTCGCCGGACGACGACCTTCAGTCTCCACCTTACATTTCGTCTCCCCCTTCGACGCCGCGTGCCCCGCCCGTCAACTCACGCTTTGCGCAGCGGCAATCGAGTGTGCCCGCATTTCCGCCGCCACCGTACGCACTGCAGCCGACACACAATGGCCGCCGTATCGAGCAGATCCACCCTGGCACGCGGCCGTTCTCAGCTCCAGAAGTGCTCCGCGGCGAATGTGCCGATCCATTGCTCGCGGACGCGTACAGCTTTGGCATGATCCTCGCTTGTCTGGACCTGCAGAAGCACGTCGACGTGCCGCCATGGGAACAACGCAAGGACAAGCTGCCGAAGGGCTTGTTCGAAAGCCTTGGGATATTCCGCGGCCAGTGCCAGAAGTACCTGCAAAGGGTCGACGAACGCTGCAGGGTGCTAAAGGAGGACGCTATCGATCCGAATCGAATGGAAGATGTCGAGATGAAAGATTGTGCTTGAGCAGCGTGCCGCGTCAATGTCAATGAGAATGAAAGTAAGAATGCATAACATACCCGCAATCGCATTGCATGTACTACCGCTCCGTGTAACATAGGGTTCGCCACCGTTCAATCAAGATGCGTTGTCCCATCCTGGATCCGTACGCGCGTAAATTGTGAGGGAGTTGTCTACCGCTCGGAGTGCGGCTGTATCACAAGCAATCGAGATCTTGCCCTATCCACAGCTCGATTGGCAGTGCTCTCGGCGCTTTACTGAAACAGCAGCGCGTCATACTGATAGGACCCAACCTTCATGGAAGAAGACCTGACCGCCGATAATCGACGCCTACTTTGCGGACATCCCGCGAACCGTGCGATAAACAAGCCCGGACAATGATGTGGGCAGTGGAAAGGCGCAGTGGAGGAGTCAGGCTATACGACGAAAACAGGTTGACTTATGAAGTCTCTAACAGGTGTTTAGGCGGCAGCCGAGTTTTTGTCCTGTCTTCCCATGCTATTTGCCGACAAAACGTTGCTGGATCCGATTTTGGTATTTAACGTGAACCATGGGAGTCTCATAATGATCCTGGTAAGCTTCATGAGTCGCTTAGTAGTACCATGATTGACGCGCCATGATGTATATAGCATGCCCGCGGTAGGACGTACATGGCGAGTTCCTCTCTGAGTCTTATGAGGATGTCTTACAGCTTGGCGGTAGCTTTACTTATTCTGGCATTCATTGTGCTAAAGCG
>NW_006767633.1:2418198-2428355 GCF_000300595.1 Phanerochaete carnosa HHB-10118-sp | reverse complement strand
TGCGGCTGTATCACAAGCAATCGAGATCTTGCCCTATCCACAGCTCGATTGGCAGTGCTCTCGGCGCTTTACTGAAACAGCAGCGCGTCATACTGATAGGACCCAACCTTCATGGAAGAAGACCTGACCGCCGATAATCGACGCCTACTTTGCGGACATCCCGCGAACCGTGCGATAAACAAGCCCGGACAATGATGTGGGCAGTGGAAAGGCGCAGTGGAGGAGTCAGGCTATACGACGAAAACAGGTTGACTTATGAAGTCTCTAACAGGTGTTTAGGCGGCAGCCGAGTTTTTGTCCTGTCTTCCCATGCTATTTGCCGACAAAACGTTGCTGGATCCGATTTTGGTATTTAACGTGAACCATGGGAGTCTCATAATGATCCTGGTAAGCTTCATGAGTCGCTTAGTAGTACCATGATTGACGCGCCATGATGTATATAGCATGCCCGCGGTAGGACGTACATGGCGAGTTCCTCTCTGAGTCTTATGAGGATGTCTTACAGCTTGGCGGTAGCTTTACTTATTCTGGCATTCATTGTTGCTAAAGCGCTCTGGAACAAACATACACGACCTGCCCCCTTTCCCCCAGGTCCATCCGCGAATCCACTGGTCGGTAATCTTCGGGATTTCCCTGTCAGTGACCCTCACCTAGGTCTCATGGAAATGGCCAGGAAATACGGTGCGCTTTGAGCAGGTATCGTGCAAGTTGACGGCTTAGTACCAGATATCGCAGGCGATGTGATGTACTTCGACATCGTGGGAAAACCTCTCGTCATTCTTAGCAGTCAAGAAGTCGCATCGGACTTGCTGGAGAAGCGAAGTGCAATTTATAGCAGCCGCCCACGCTTCGTTATTCACGAGATGTGCGTTTCGTGCCGCGTTCGATGGCTTCTGATCATGCTCACACCAGCTGCGGTAGGATTGGGTGGGCGGACATGCTTGTATTCCTGCCGTATGGAGAACAGTTCCACAAGCAGCGCAAGTTCTTTCAACAGGCTTTCAACAAACGAGGCTGCCTTGCATTCTGCCCAACTCAGCTGTCCCAAACACATGTGCTCCTGCAAAAACTTTTGCAAGACCCAAAGCGTTATGAGGACCATGTACGACAGTAAGGCTATAGCCAATCTCGTTTGTTTTGGGGTCTGACCATGCACCATAGATTTTCTACCGCAGTGATTATGGAGATAACATACGGACACAAGGTTGCTTCCGATGACGACCCTTACATCGACATCACGGAGGCGACGAACAAGATCCTCATGGAAGCAGGCCATAACCTGTCTATCATTGACTTCTTCCCTTCGCGTGCGGCATTCTCGTTATAGTCTGAATGATTTACTGACAGTCGGTAGTCAAATACCTCCCGAGCTGGTTTCCGGGAAACTGGTTCGGCCGCCTTGCAAAAGGTGAGCCATCCCTCAGACAAGTCGCTGTCTTCTTCCTCATGTGTATTCTACCAGATGCAGCGCCATTTATTCAGAACATGCGCGACATGCCTTTCGAGCGGGTGCGCCAACGGATGGCAAGTGTCTCATTCAACCTGCCGCTCTCCGCTTTATATTGAGCGTGATGCGCAGCCTGCCGGCGATGCCTCCCCAAGCTTTGTGTCGACGCAGATCGAGGATCTACAACGCAATGGAGGAGCAAGCTCCGAAGATTTGCAGACTTTGAAGGCTGCCTCATCGCAGATGTACGCGGCTGGCGCAGAGACGGTTTGTGTTTTTGCTGCTCGTTACTTCACTCTAACATTGATCTCGGCCGTAGACATGGAGTACGCTCATGAATATAATTGCGACAATGTTTCTCTACCCCGAAGCCCAGCGCAAGGCACAGGACGAGCTGGATAGTGTTCTCGGCGGAAAGAGGCTACCTGACTTCGATGACCGCCGGTCACTTCCTTATCTTGATGCGGTCATTAGCGAAGCGATGAGATGGCACCCGACTGCCCCGTTTGGTATGCATGAGTCTGCTTGATGGCCTCGTCAGAACGACTGGATTGTAATTTTCTCTAGCCACGCCGCACAGCAGTACCGCGGACGACATCTATCGCGGCATGTACATTCCAAAGGGTACTACCGTCTTCGTCAACAACGTGTATGTCTTCTAACTTTTGGCTAGTTCATCTGGATGCACTTGGCTCACAGTGGGTACGCAACAGCGCAATTTCCATGAACGACAAGATATACAGCAGCCCTACCGAGTATCGACCAGAACGCTTCCTCCCCCCTCAATCAGAGCCGCTGCCTGTAAATATTGGGTTTGGCTGGGGCCGCAGGCGGGATCCCTTTGTCCTCTAAGAACCGCAAGTTGGCTGACTGTTGGCTAGGATATGCCCGGGACGGCTCCTGGCTGACGCCAGCATCTGGATCGTCGTCGCATCGCTCCTAGCTGCCTTCGAAGTTGTGCCGGAAAAGGACGAAGAGGGACAAGACATAATCCCCGAAATAAAGTGGCTATCTGGTACCACAAGGTCAGCATCTCGTTGTTGTCATGTCCGAAGATGAGCCTTGCATAAGATGCTGACAGGGCCTCATCGACAGCCATCCTGCACCATTCCCGTGCGCAATACGCCCGCGATCGGACAACGCTGCGCAGTCGATTACTCGGCTCTGATCATGATGACGAGTCGGATAGAGACGTATGTACCGATGATCGTATGCCTTTACTTCGTAAACTATCTGGAGATACAGGTGTCACGATGTTGAGGTAGGAATGCTAAGCTGCGGCCTTGGCTTGCGGGGCGACGTGAAAATACCCGCCACCAAGCAACAGTTGATAGGAGGCGCGGTTCTAAGGCGTCTCGTCAGTCAATCTCACTATAGATTCGGTGAGCGATTCACGGGCGACGCGGGGCACAGCACGAAGGCTGTGCACCGCAGCGGATTTGGGTTCGTGACTGGTTTCCCACGAACTGACAGGATACTATGCATGTCATGAGTTTGTCGCTGCCCCCACTTCGTTCGCCTCATTCCTCCCACCACCTCGCCTCATCCTTTGACCTAGAGCTATTTCATCTGACAATGGCCTTGCGAACGGAAGACGAACTCCCTTATGCCAAAGAGTACCTGCGTCTCCTTTCGCTAACGGGGTTCCCGAAATATTTGCGCTTGCCGGCCAGACTGGACCCTGCCTTCTGTCATAGTGCATTGCAGATATCACCCGACGGGAGGAGCGTTCAGATCAGTATGTCGTTATGTATGGTCAGCCAACACAGTATTGCTCATCGCAGTGTAGAAATAGAACTCTTGAAACGACTTACGACGAAAGCTCCGAATCGATACATGTCTGCGGCCTCCGATTACAGGTTTCTCACCACGCCATTTTGCTGCAAGGCCTATTATTTCGAGATGACTGTCTTGGAAATTGCTCAAGGGTCGTACGTGACACTCGACCGCATTCAGTGGCATGCCGTATCTGAATATATTTCTTCGCCGTCTCGTGGGTATTGGGTGCGTGGCGTCGCTCGTACCACTCCGCTCGTTTGATGCTAACCGTAGGGATAGGCTTACCATCGATGTCGACTTCTTTACATACGCCACGTTATCATACTGGAGCGACGGTACCTTCAACTTCAAGATTGAAGGACATAGCGTGCATCACGATGTAGTTCAATGTGGGCAGACTTTCAGATGTAAGTAATCAATCTCCACATATATTATCGTACACTGATCGATATTGTTCATATACGCAGCCGGAGATGTGGTCGGGTGCGGATTTCGCGTGCTATATTGCTCTTTTTATATTACAAGAAATAGGATGTGTTCAGGTACAATGCACTTCGGAATAGCCTTGTTGTCACTCACCTTATTTGCTAGATGTGGTTCCAACGCCAGAATTTGGAATGTTCCTCGAAGGGGCTGTCCCACTCACTGTTGACCCCAAAGTGTACGCTGCCCATACGCCCAATGCTTGGATGGCGCTTCGTGTCAACTTCGGGCAGGAGCGATTTGTGTTTCCTATTACACGACTCTGCACGTCAGCCAACCTACAATCAAGTGCGGCTGCCTCACTTCCTCCGGAGATAATGTCCTTTGTTGTTCGGCATGCCACGGACGATCCGAGTCCACTTAGACATGGCAGCTATCAAGATCCTTCAGTTTCTAGCATTGGTTTGATCCGCCGGCACAATGCCTCTCTAGGACGCCTCAGCTTGGTGGACAAATATTGGGCCAAAATATGTCGGCCTATGATGCTAGAGCACGTGTTGCTGACGTCCGCAGATGCAATTCCAGTCCTGTCGCTCTTCATCCACAAACTACGATTGCTTGACGTCCCCAGGCCCTGTATCAAGCGGCTGTGGACAGCCACGCCTCAGGATCTGTCGTCTGCGTTTCGTATGCGGCTCCTCGAACGCGTGCTTCTATCATCGCTTCCCCGCGACGCGCTAAGCCTCGAGGAGTTGTCCTGTACTCTGACCAGCCGTTCATCGCGGCTCGTCTGCACAGACTGCCAGTGCGGATCCCGCGACACTATCTCCCAGCGCGTGTACGGATCGTGTCTCCCACCAAGAATAGCCAAAGCAATCCCGGCTCTTCTTCGCACACTCGGTACGGTCAAGTCCTTGCGGTTGTCGAACAGGGCGTTCAAGAGCGTTCGCGATCTTGTTCGGATTATGGGCGCGCTTCGCGGTCTGGCCTTCGTTTACTTGGACGGAATCTGCTGGTCTGATACATCGACCGCCGGTTATGCTCATCTCCCTACTTGGATACGTCGTCCGGCTAGTCTTCGGCGGCTGTATATAGCGGACCGGTGCGGTGGCCGTCGCAGAGACAATGCCTTCGTTATCGCCCTATGCTCCATCTTCGTCAGCACAGCTGGAGCTCGCACGGATCATGAAACCCCTTTGCCCTTGCAGCCTTATTTATCCCCGACTGACGCCACTGAGATCCTGAATATAATCTGTGGGTTTGTTTCTTCCCTGTATGTACACTATGGAGGGCCCATCGATATTCAGCTCAATGAGCGAGACAACAACTACTGTGGGAGGCATTTTTTATCATGTCTCCGGCCGCGTCTTATGTCGGCGCATAGGTACCCTAGAAGTGCGCTTCTCTAACACTCAGCCGCCCTTACACGCCGAATTCTTGTTCAGAAGATCTACCTCGATGAGGGACTATGCACAACTCGTCTCCGTCACCATATCGCTTGCTGGAAATCTCCCCACATACACATTGGCGGAATGTTTCGGCTCGATGTGTCGCAGCGTCGAAGGCGCACTCCGCCGGATGTCCAACTACCCCGCGCTAAGCTGCAGATTTCGCGCTACCACTGTACAACTCGCCAGCCGCGACAATAGCTGGCGGTGGATGCTGCAAATCCCGTCGTACATGCCACTCCTAGAA
This sequence comes from Phanerochaete carnosa HHB-10118-sp, assembly GCF_000300595.1. Classification (NCBI taxonomy): domain Eukaryota; kingdom Fungi; phylum Basidiomycota; class Agaricomycetes; order Polyporales; family Phanerochaetaceae; genus Phanerochaete; species Phanerochaete carnosa. The sequence goes on along the minus strand of NW_006767633.1, from coordinate 2,423,011 downwards.
GCTGAAGGAGTCCTCCAAATAGACCCCATTGTTTAGCCACTACGGAGCTGGCCACCCGGCATGCAGACTTCCCACTTGGTAGTCGCTTGTCCTACCACCTTTAGATGGAAGTGGAAGACATCAAGAGAAGTATCTCGAGAACAAATCACAAAAGTAAACCAATATCCCTTTCACTTCTCCTTTTTCTCTTTCTCTTTCTCCTTCGCACGCTTCTCCCTGTATCTCGCCCGTCCTGCAGCCAACAGCTTCTGGTCGAGGTCCGACCATGTGACCAGCAGTCCGTTTGCTTCATGCGGCTGAAATCGGATGTCGAGTTTCATCCCACCAAGCTTGCGCTTCTGTGTAGATAGCGGGCGGCGCGGCGACTTTGGCACGGTTGGCGCGTCCGGCGGGGGCGGCGTTATGCGAGATGCCTTTGAGGGCTCGGTGGGAGGTGCGGCAGCTAGCGCGGTGAAACGCGGTGGTCGCATAGGCTGCTTGCCTCGTGCCTTCTCCGAGAGCCCGCCGAGCGAGGAGACCTTCCCAAGCGGCTGGGCATCGACATGTTTCGCGGGGAGCGCGCCGGCACCTGTCGTCGAGCGCAGCTGTTCCTGCGCCTTTGTCCCCACTGTAGTGTGCGGCCGCGATTCCGCGCTCATCTTCGGGGCTCCCTCCTGCCTCTTACCCTTTTCCGCCTGATCCTGCTCAATTTCCCTCGCTCTCCCATTGCCCTTCTTTTCCGACTTCGCACGTGCAGGCACGACCTTTTTGGCAACTTTCTTCTCCTTCCACGGGGGCATCTCAGGCGAGGACGGGATTTCAATGATCTCCGTTGAAACCAGCCGTCGTTTTTTGGGCCGCGCGGGCGCAGAATCGGGGTCTGATGGTGCGCGACGTTTCAAGACAGGCAGGGGCTTCATGCTTGCGGCGGACGGGGAGGTGGTAGCTACAGAGGTGGGCAAGGTAGAGACTGAGGGGACGGCAGAGGTAGCGATAGTGGTAGTTGAGGTGTATTGGGTACGCGCGCCATTGGAGGCAGAGGCGGATGTAGAGGCGGCCAGCGCAGTACGCCCTGCTGGTGGCCTGGTCGGCGACTTTGCCAGAGAGATGAGAAGCGGGGTACCCCGGGTCGGGGACGATTTAGAAGTAGACTTTGAGGTCGATGGCTTAAGTTCCGGAATAGAGTCTCGAGCTTGCGAGCTCTTGGTTCCTTCAATGCTAGCTTCCACAAGTAAGTGCCGGAGAGCAGAGCTCAAAATCGCCTCTGCAGACTGTTTACGCATGAACGACGGTGCCTTCCACCCCTCGGCATCGTGATACATCTTCTCGGTGGCCTGCCCCGCCTCCTGAGCCACAACGTTACTTGGAGCAGGCTCCGTGACGTTCTGAACATCTTCTGCTTCCTCCGCCGCAGCCCCCCTACGCTCATGCACGATCGCAGCGTCACGCAGCCTATCGGTAACTTCCCTGAGAGCCTCGACGCCATTAGGATTCTTAGTGGTCAGCGGCACTAAACCGCCTGTAAACAGACGTTTGACGCTGCCCAAGATACGACTCGTGGTAGAGGTGTTCGCAGTTTGTGATGACACCTCCACAACCGGCCTGCCCGCGAGTGCAGCTTCGGGCAAGGGCTGAGCATCTGCTTCTTCCTCGCTATGTGCCTCTTCAGTTGGTGGGATCGCAGGTGCTGCAGCAGGGATAGTGGGTGACGTGTCCAGACTCTCAGCAACCAGGGCGGCGCGTATCTCCGCGACGACGCGCGCGTCGTCCGAGTCCATCTCCTCATGCTCATCTTCCGGCTCATCTACCTCATCCTGGGCCACATAGTCGCCAAGGATTTGCTCGTCCATGACACTCCCGGGTACCTCGTCGGTGTCCATCGTATTCTCCCAGTGCGACGACGCAGGCGAGCCCACAAGCTCGTCCGCTGCCTGTGCCTCGTCCTCCGCGTCCTCCTGAGCGTCATCCGCGATTTCGACTGTGGCTTCCCGAGGGTCGCCCGCGGCTTCAGCTGTAGCTTCTGGCGTAGCCGCCGGGCTCGGTGCATCGTCCACGGGGCCGCTCTCAACGCCATCGCACTTCGACTTCAAATCCTGGACGGTTGGTGGAATATGTTCACCTGACGGCAAGGCTACACCTTCCGCGGGCACGAGTACATCATCTGCAGCAGAGCCCTCTGGGTGCGGAGGCGCTGAAGCATCCTGACGGTCGCCCTCGCGCTGGGAGCCAGCCCGAACTTGCTCCTGCGAGTCTGTCGCATATGAGAGACTCTGCGCGACTCTGCTCTCCTGCGAGTCGACCTGCGCCTGCTGATGCGCGCCCGCCTGAGGTGCGTCCTGCTGGTCCTGGTCCTGACTCGGTGCTGCCTGTTCGGCCTCCTGCACCTGTGCGTGACCTTGCGCTACATCCCCGGCATCCTGTGCCCGAAGAGCGTCCTGCTGCCCCTGCATCCGACCCTGTGCCGCCTGTTCGGCCTCCTGCGATTGTGCATCGCCTTGCATTTCATCCTCGGCGTCCTGCACCCGTGCTTGGCTCTGCGGCTCGACCTGCGCCTGAGATGCGTCCCGCTGTTCCTGCACCTGCGCGTGACTTTGCGCTCCATCTCCGGCATCCTGTGCCTGTGCTCGACTCTGCGCCTCTTCCTCAGCATCCTCCACCCAAGCTTGCGCCTGCTCGGCAACAATGATCTGGCTCTCCGGCTGCGTTTGGCTCTCCTCCACGACCCCGACCTGCACCTGCCGCTCTGGGCCATCCAACGCCTTCAAGACATCGAGTCTCTGTCCCTCGACCTGTTGACCCTGACTCTGGCTCTGGCTCTGACTCGCCGTCGTCCCGCTCGTGTCCGAGTTCGGCACGAGCACGCGGCCCTGGCTCATGCCCTGGACGGCCGCGGGGAAGAGCAGCGTGCCCGAGAACGCCCTGTTCGGCGGAAGCGCGCGGCCCTGCCAGGCTCGCCGCGGCGTCGACGTCTTCGGCGGGCTCGTCCACGGCTGCGAGGCGTGCACGCGTTGGCTCGCGGCCGGCTGGGAGGTGCGCACGGGCTGGTTGAGACTCAGCTGGCTCGTGCCCAGCTGGCTCATGCCCGGCGCGCTCGCGGCCGGCTGGCTGAGGCTGGGTTGGCTGGCGGGTCCGGGCTGGCTCGGGAGCGACTCGCTTGTAGTCGGCGCGCTCGACGGCGGGAGTTGACTAGCGTGCTCGGACTGACTCGGGAGCGACTCGCTCGCGGTGGGCGCGCTCGACGGCGGGAGCTGGCTCGCGGGCAATGGGGGCGGCGGCGGCGCGCGCGCCTGCGTGCTGTCCGGCACGAGCACGCGCCCCGGGGTCGGCTGCGATGGAGAACGGAAGGACGCACGCACACGCTGTGCTGGCGTCGGCGCGGGGAGGCTGTAGCTGCTCGGGAGCGCCGCGGGTGACGGGACCTCGGGCGAGAGCGTGGGCGGGGGTGGCGTGCGTGCTGCGGCGGTGCCAGAGCTCGGGCTTTGCGACGAGAGCGGCTCGCCAAACGCGTCCTCGTGCGGGTCGCTCGACGGCTCGTCGGCGCGCGCGTCGTCGACGTCCATCAGCTCGTCGACATCTTCACCCTCGGCGTCGGCATCTTCGTTCTCGGCGTCTGCGTCTTCACCCTCAGCATCGGCGTCCTCGCCCTCAGCGTCCGCGTCCTCTCCCTCTGCATGATTCTCCCCGATAGAGTCGTCTGATACGAGGGCGCGACGTGGACTACGCCCATACACGGATGGTGACCAATGCGAGGGCGTCCGCGGACAATTATCTTCTTCTGAATCAGCATGGGCGGATGGAGTGCGTGGCTTCAGGGAGGGTGTGTGCGGTTTCGATGATGCAGGCGATGTCGAAAGGTCAAGGGCGTTGCGACCTATGGCGGACGTAAGGTCAGACAGAGAAGAGAAAGGAAGACACGTACGTTTGGGTGGCGTTCCCGGTGGGTCGCGCTTCTTCTCAGGCGCAGCTGGATTGCAAGGACTCGAAGGTTCGTGAACTACCAGAGCGTGTCGTGGTCAGAATCAGAAAGAATACCATGTTGAATCCAACGTACCGTGTTCTACATTTTTCACACCATCCCAGCTCTCTGGTGGAGGTTCAGTGCGAATCTGCGGGAGGTTGAGCCTGGCAAGGATCAGTTAGAAGAGGAGACTCTTACACGCCAACGTCGCTGGTGCGCCTTGACAGGATTTACTTTGCTCTTTCTCGGACGTTGAGCCGGACATGGCGGCTTTGGCTCAGGGGTTCCATCAGGAGAAGAGCTTCGTTGTCGTCGCCCGTATGTGAGAACTTCCATGGCTTGTGTATGAGCTGGTTGGGAACTACTTGAGCCGTCTGCGGAGTTTTCTGCTTGTTTCCTGAGTTTCAAAACGTTCCTTTCCCAAGGTTGGAATTCATCAGCGTCCCACGAGAAGCTGGTCTACGCACCCACCACCATTTCCCTCGCGTAGCCCCTGAACCCACAGATATATGTCGCTGCCCGTCTCGATGCCTTTCGGCGAGCCTAACATGCTGGCGCCTGTAGAGCCAAGCACATTGAAAGTGCAGACTTCGAGAACGAGGTGTCCGGAGCTGGACATGCCCATGCCTGGATTGGGCACACGGGCGAACATTGGTCGGAAGTCCTTCATGCTAATGATAGCAGTCTTGAATGACGATATAGAAAGCGATCCATACACAGGGTGTCTGTCGTTCGGGAATCGTGCAGGTTGGTCAAACAAAATAAAACATAGTCCACGTACTGTCTGTAGACCTTCATCGCCTCCTTACTGAATCGCACAGGAACGATATACTCGCGATCAGACACGTGGGCCCATATCCAGTTATCTTCTCCTTC
>NW_006767633.1:2395338-2404349 GCF_000300595.1 Phanerochaete carnosa HHB-10118-sp | reverse complement strand
ACGCAGCGCCGAGGAGAAGGAGGAGAGCGGAAGAACAGAGGGGATCTTACTACTTAGGTGCTTTGCGATTCCCCCTGGAATCGGTATCTTGGATTCGAGGTGGCAGGATAGGAGGTTGGACAGGAGCCTAATAGACGCGCGCCATTTGGCGCCCTGCTTTGCCGCGCCGCGTGCGCAGGTGCGCTGCCCACCCAGCCAACCGGAGGTTGGCGGTGGGCGGCGCAAGCTTGCGCACGATATGCTTTGAGACCTGGTGCATGAATTGCAATGTTGTTTTATGTTGTAATCTCGCCTGCAAAAGCACTGTAGTGCTAACGACGATGTGGATAAATGGCATTACAGCGCTATGTACAGCAGTCCATGGCAGGTTTGGCTGTCCCAAATATTTCTCACTTATGTATCTTCTCCTTGGGACGGGAATCGCACCTCGGGCGAGCGCTGAGCTCGCCATCACCGAACACGTGGTGTGTCCGCTGGAGTCACGGTGATATAGCGCGTACCCAGCAGCGCTAATTACAAAATCCCGAGCCCCGCCGGATTTTGGCGTCTAATAGTCCGCGCGCCGAGTCACCGAACAAGTGTTTAGACGTCTAAGGGCGGTCCTCTATGCCTTCTTGAAAGTTCCCTAGTCCACTCGTATTAGGGCCAGTTCCGATGAGCACCTCCAGAAAGGCTGAACACAAGGGCTCCCGCAGTACAAGCGGCGCATCCAGGGCCCGCCTCTACGCCTTGATACTGTCTGAAGAGCAGGAGCAACAACGCAGCTCAGAAGAGGCTGCTGCACAGGAACGGCAGAAGCTCCGTGTGGCTGCCTGGAAGCATGTGTCGCAGCTCATTGCAGAGATGCCTAATGTGCCGGCAAGGGCGGTTGAAGCGCAAGCAAAATGGATGCGCGAACTACGGGGCCACTTGGTGCGTAGACTTGGGAGTTCTGTGCTTCCTCAGCTGACAGGCAGTGATAGGATACGCTGGAGAGTGAGAAGAGTGGTGACATACTGCGTTAACCTGGCTGACGAGCGGCGCATTCACAGGGATTCATGACGCACCAATTGCGCGACCTCACACGCAAGCTCACACTTGACGCCGCACACTCGCTGTGCGAACGTACTCTCGCAGGCGAATTCGAAGACGACACGCAGCGGCTGATCACGCTGACCCTTGAGTTGCGTGGCTTCGGGGTGGATAATGATGAACTTTACAATGTGGTGCTAGGGGAAGAGCCGCGGGTATCCGATGAGGGAGATGGGGCGCACGCGTCGCATGATGGGGAGGTGGCAAACGCAAACAGATCACCGCCACAGGACGTGGAAGAAATGGAGGCACAGGAAGCACCACCGCTTCCCGCAGTACCATCGACCTCCCGCGGTGGAAACCCGAGTCAGGTATTAGAGCGTGATCTTGACCTGGAGGACATACCTTCTGCTGTGTGCTCGGTGGCTGTAGCAGGTCAAGGTCGGGGCCGAGGACGCGGTCGAGGGCGTGGTAGAGGGCGTGGTAGAGGACGCGGCGTTGCACACAATATCGAGATCACTGCTCACCGTAAGCTCGTAGAAGCGGAACGTATGGCCGAGTTTGCGAGAGAACGCGAAGACGACATCCGTCTTACAGGCGACACTACGGTACGTGCCGTTGCCATGCATGTCAACCTAAATTCACTGGCATCCCTTGGACTAGTGCACATATTGTATTAGCTCGGGCCGCAAGGAGTGTGTTTTCCACATTGGTGGCTCAAAGTGCACTGCCTGCGCCGTGAACAAAAAGGGCTGCCAAGGAAGCGAGAAGAACAAAACCACAGACTATGTGCCGGTCCAGGCTGTCGACGACGAAGAAGGGCCGGCAGCGTCAAAGCGCACGCGAGTCAGGAAACGCGGCTCTCCGAGCCCTCAGAGGACAGACGGAAACAGTGTGTGCCACTACTATTTCTCGAGGTCATCGCGCTAACGAATGTGTGCAGAGCGCCCCAAAACCGTGGCGTTCTCGCTTGTCGCCGCAGAGCCGTCTCGTGTCCCTTCATCATCGACGCAGGCTGGTAGTTCCTCCCGCATGGGCGAGTCAGTAACGTCCGACACTCGCACACTTTAGGATCTAAAGCTTGCCAAGGTCGGGCGCATCTGTTCGCAGGAGAAGGCGCTGATATCCTAGATGGGCTAAAATTTATGCGGTTCTTAGGGATTAGTCCCTCCGGGATGGCTGTCGATTCCAGATAGGATATTGCTGCTTTTGCGAGTTATGATCCTCATCATCTCAGAGAGGGCCAGTCTCACTATACGCACAGATGTTGGCCTGTATGGGACGTCTTCTTTCAAGTTCGTTGAACATAACTTCTTGCTTGGCGAGCTGGCTAGTAGACGGAGCAGATTTAGTCGTGAGTCTGGCTCTGGCTCGCGTTGACCTGTTCCGATATGTGGAAAACAAGCTGTACGTGACATCCGCATGGCGTCAAATTGGTACTGCAGTCACTTGAGGAGGTTGATGCCTCTTGCCAATGCATTGCTGTAAAAATAAGATACCAGACGGCCGAGAGCATGAGACTTTCAAGGCGATCCTGTGCTTCACCTTGCAGGGTACACCGTTGAATTGGGCTCAAGTCATACAAGCTGAATATTTCGGTTTCTCAGTCGGCTTGCCAAAATAAAGCCATGTTATCCCTACCGGCAGAGTACACTGTCGACGATATCACCATTAATCTCGGCACCACCGAACAAACCGAACGTGATGCCCAGAACAAGGAGGATGAAGGCCTGCAGCAGGAGCTTGTAGTTGCGTGCATGGGCAGAGCATTCACGAACGCGAGCTCTCGGACGGTGACTGTGTCGCCCGTGAGTAATGGCTCCCCAAGGGTTTCTATTGCAGATGGCCAATGGTATTGGGGGGGTTGTCCGGACGTGGATCTTCGATGCGCAGGGCGTGAAAGGCCGCCACAAAACACGGCAGGGTTCATCGGCGGACTCCGTGGGGAACACCTGAACGGGAGCTGAAGCATCATCGCCGTCGTGCTCAGGGGATGCTCTCGTCACATTCGACAGACACGCCCAGTATTCGTCTCGAAGGGTAGCTTGTGTATTCGGCAGAACGTGCGCAAATGTCAGGTATGCAATTATCCGATGAATGGGGGATACAATTACTTGTGGCGGGAAAAGCAAAGCAAAGCGGTTCTAGTACATCACCAAAGAAAGCAGTCCAGGTATTCCGCCGTATCACGACCCCTGGTTTTGCGATGGCGGTGGTGGCGGGGGCGCGTCCGCGTTTTGTATTGGTGCGCTGTGTTCAGCCTCCGCAGCCTTGGTCTCCGCTTCTATCCGCTCACGCGCACGTACGATTTTGGACTGGAGGTAGTGTGACCAGTACTGTGAAGTCGACTTCTTGCCCGGCTGCGGTTTTGGCGGCGCCGCAGGTGGCGAGTTCGCTTTGAAGAGGTGTTCGCAATGCTGGCGGGGCAGCGTGTTAGTACGTATGTGCGCAGAAAGAGAGGAGAACGGGCGCACCTGTAGTACTGTCTCCATAGGGTCCTCTTTCTTCGCATTCAAAATGAGACGAGCCTCGTCCAAAGTCATCAGATGCTCCCGCGTCAGACGGTCGGTGAATGAGCCTGAGGTCGCGTTCCGCATGCCTGCTACGTCGCCGCTGATAGCTTCTGGCCTGTATTTTGCATCTACACAGAGTAGGATTGGTTAGCTGAAGCCACCAGAACAGTGCGTAAAACACGCACTTGCGGCAGCCTGCCTTCCGGCCGCAAGGAACGCCTTGCCCAGTATTTGTGCGCCAGCAATGGCAATTTGTACGATTACTTTTGGTGAAGACTATTTGCAGTCAGTACCACGGCATAATATTTGTATAAACGCGGAACGCACCATGGATGTGACTAAGAGATGTGTGGATGGACAGAGTAAGTAGCTGGAGGTCGGAAGAATGTGAGAGTTCCCGCGGCACGCAGCGGACAAGAGTTGATGCGCCCGCGCGCGGTCCAAAACCAAAATTTCGGCTCGCAACTTTCGACCCCCACCGCATTCAGCTTGTGCTCCTCCACCGCTTCTTGATTTTCTTGTGCTCTGCTTGTTTGAATAATATTGCTATGTCGCAAATATCAGAGCACAAGACAAAAAAGCGCAAGCCTGCCGCAGCAGCGATGGCGGACGAGTCGTCTTCTAAACGCTCAAAAACGGAGAAGGTAAAGAAGGACAAGACAAAAGACAAGGAGAAGCGGAAGGGCAAGGAGGTGCTGGACTCTCAGTTCCGAGTTGTCGAGGCATCACTTCTGCTCTCAATAGCTCCTGTTTTCGCGAACAACTTGCGAGCAGGTGCAGAGGAGATGCTAGACTCAATGCTGATGAGGTACGAGGGCCTATGTATATGCCCCATGCAGACAATAATAATGAAACAGCTTGTTCCGTGTGAAGATATATTCCTGCGCTGCAAGGTGTTGTGCTTGCGCACCACAATCTCCGGTTCCTTGACTCGAAAGCGGCCATTAAGGCCGACTGCCCGTTCGCGAATTGCAATGTCAGCTTTGAAGCGATCGTATGGAGTCCGTATGTGGGCCAAAAATTAGGTCCGTCCAAAGCATTCTCGTTTGCATCAGACATGATATTTAACGCGGCGTACAGTGGGCAAAGTCAACCTCTACTCGCCAGACCACGTCTCTCTCCTCGTCCACCGGACATTCAACGTCTCAATACCACGGCACCACATACCGACTGACAACTGGGAATTCGAGTATGGTCCTGCAGAGGATGACCCCGAGTTTGGCGCGGAGCAGACCTCCGAGAGCCCTGAAGATGCGGAGATACTCGAGGAAACGACGGAGAGCAGTGGGCGGTGGGTACATAAGCTGACGGGCGACAAGCTTGGAGGCAAGAATGGACACCTGGAGTTCACTGTGACTGGGTGTGTCATGGCTTAGATCGCCGTCGTGTTTCTGCTCATGAGCTTTCCCTACAGTCTTACGATCGCGAACCGGATGCTCTCTCTCGTTGGGTCCATACAATCTGATCCTTTCTCTCCCGACCACGTACCAGATCATTCTGTGTACACCACTGCTTCGAATTCTACTCAGCGGAAAGTGCGAGAACGCAGGCCGCCAGTCGAGGTTCCCGAGGTCGTGGAAGAAGAGGCAGACAGCGACGAAGAGGACACCTTCCAGGCCCTGGGTCGGCTGGGCGACGAAGCAGCAGCTCGCGAAACGGCACAAAAGGCGGAAGAGCGGGCGAAGAGCGAGAAGAAGCGCAAGCGGAAGGAAAACAAGGAGTCTGCACAAGACGCAGAGGACGAAGAGCAGGCGGAGAAGAAAAAGAAGAAAAAGAAAAAGACGACATAGCACTGGTTGCGTGGATGGTAGCGAGTTGGGCCTTTTTCTGGTATCTTTAAAATACATTCCCGCCCGCGGGTTTTTCACTTCATCTTCTAGGCGTGTCTGTACGTCATGGTATCCACGCATGACCGTCGCCGTCGCTCAGCGCTCAGCACTCGCTGGTTTACCTTAACTGAAACATCAACAGCATGTGGCGCTGGCTGAAGACCCTTATGGCGCGGGCGCATCAGCCTCATTGCATCCTGGAGCCGTTGTAAGCCCTTGCTGTCGCGCGGTGATTTGCATGTCCTGATCAAGCTTAGACTCGCGCCCGTGCTTCGCACACAGTATACGGTGCTGTGAGATACTCTACAGCGGCACAGCGCTCGGACAGTAAACACCGTTAGGACCCTCGCAACATCGCTTCGTGCGGGTTTGGGGGTGTCTTCCCCTTCTATGACGGGCATCAGAGAACAAACTGCTAAACCTTCTAATGCGGTGCGAGTTAGTATATTAGGGTATGATTCAGGCTGGTTTGGGAGTTCAACCCCATTCCTGCTGTCCCCTGACAGCCATGTCCTACACTCTTGCCATCTTATTCTGCCTGCTTTTTCCTGTAATCAAAATTTTGTGGAACAGGAGTACCAGGCCGGCCCCTCTTCCTCCAGGCCTCCCTGCCGACCCGCTTATTGGCCACGCTCGCGTCTTTCCTCGAGACAATCCACAGCTTGGCCTGATGAAGCTGGCCAAACAATACGGTAAGTCGCGGCTCTGTCTTCACTCAGCCTTGACTCACTAAAAGTGCTCCAGGGGACGTGATGTACTTCAACATCCTGGGGAAGCAGTTCGTGGTCCTCAGCAGTCAAGTCGCTGCAACGGATCTCCTCGAGAAGAGGAGTGCCATCTACAGCAGTCGCCCTCACTTCCCGATGCACAATTTGTACGTACATCTGCGATATGTCTGGACTATAAAGCTCAGCACGTGCTGAGCTTGCGCTTATCCAGAATCGGCTGGGACGATATGATGTCTTTTCAGCCTTACGGCGAAGACTTTCACAATCAGCGCAAGATCTTCCAGCAGGCATTCACTCGTCAGGGCTGTTTGCTCTTCCGACCTATACAGCTTTACCAGACCCATGTGCTGCTGAAGAATCTGCTACGGGATCCAGAACGCCATACGGAGCATACTGGGCGGTACGCCTATGCGTCGGGATCATGTAGCATTGTATTCATGCATCGCGTTTGTCAGCTTCTCCACGGCAGTCATCATGGAGATCGCTTATGGCCACAGGGTCGTCTCTGACGATGATCCCTATATCGGTATTGCTGGAGAAATCAATGATATCCTTACAGAAGCCGGAGATTTCCCCTTGGTAGACTTCTTCCCAGCATGTAAGTGTGATACGCCTCGCAAGCCAGCTGTTCACCCCTGACCACAGATTCTAGTGCGACACATACCCGCTTGGTTCCCTGGTGCAGGCTTCAAACGTTTCGCCCAACGTTTGTCCGGTTATACGCCTCCAAAATACCCTGCTTGCTAAGTTTACCTTCAGGTGCCAGAAATACTATCAGAAAGACGCGTACTCTGCCAATGGACGAGATTCGACGCGAGATGGTGAGCGATGTATTTCCTCTTCTGTTGCCTGTTGTATCATGTCTCGTAGGCAGCAGGAACGGCTCAGCCGAGCTTTTTGTCCATGCAGCTGGAAGAACTAGAACGTGAGGGTAAAATGAATGACGAAGAACTGAATCTTCGGAATGTATCCGCTGCTCATATGTACGGAGGTACGTTACTGCGTTGGACGGTATCTTGTTTATCAGCTTCTCATCCTTCGACAGCTGGGGCAGAGACGGTGCGTGCGACGGGAATTATGTCCGTATACTCTGGTCTGATGGCTAGCAGACGTGGTCGACAATCCGCAACTTCATCGCGGTCATGCTTATGCATCCTGATGCGCAGCGCAAGGCGCAGGCCGAGATAGACAAGGTCGTAGGATCTGGACGCTTACCGGACTGGCCAGATCGTGAATCTTTGCCTTATGTGGATTGCGTTATGCACGAGGTGACAAGGTACGATCATCTCCCTTAGCATGGACTAGACACCGAATGAAAACGATTCATAGATGGTGCCCAACAGTGCCTCTAGGTTCGTTTTACTTTTCTGATCATGCGACTTTTATTCCGTGCTGACTTGACTAGGTATACCTCATGCATCCACGGCCGATGACGTTTACAATGGCATGTACATTCCAAAAGGCGCCACGATCATCTCCAATGCTACGTAAGTCCTTTTTCCAGTATCTGACTCTTATACCCCTAACCCTATACAATTACGTACAGAGCTATCGCGACGGACGAGATGGCCTACAAGAATGCATCGACTTTTTATCCTGAGCGCTTCCTCTCCGAGAACGGCGAGCCCCTTCCAGTGAACTCTGTCTTCGGTTTCGGGCGCAGGTAAGATACGGCGGGGTCGTGCTGGCTTCTTTGTCTCATTTGCTTATTCACTCATAACGGACCTTCTAGGATATGCCCCGGACGTCACCTAGCTGACGCAAACGTGTGGATCGTCATCGTGTCTATTCTCTCTGCCTTCGACATCGCGCTGGCAAAGGACAGTCGTGGTAACGAGATCCCCCCGGATATCAAGTTTAGCACGGGAATGACCTGGTGAGCAAAGGAGTTCACTTCATGCAGCTAGTGACCAAGTCCATCAATACAGCCATCCAGAACCTTTCAAGTGCAGCATTCGCCCTCGCTCTCAGAATGCAGAGCGGCTGATCCAAGAGTTGCACGTGTGAAGAGATACAAACTCGTGCAGTCATAATGTTGTCTACGCTCCATTCTTACAGTCATCGCGGCGCCAAGGACTTTACATTTTAAACAGGTCTTGCTTCGCTTTATGCGAACAGGGCGAGAAATCGTGCCGCGGACAGTAGGAAGAGCGGCGTCTCTAAATAAAGTTTGTGCCATTCTCACCTGCCTGAGAATTGCAATCAGGCGTGATCTTTACTGCCGTGGTCTCGACACCGATAGTATGTATACGTGTCAGGTGTCATGCGCTGATGTCGCTTCGTGGGGATAATTCCACTTTGCAGATTAAGTGCCTGACAGCCGCTTATGGTGAGTTTATCGCACCAATCTTCACGAGAGGTGTCGCACTCACACAAAGTTCTAACGCACCAGCGAGCTCAAGATGTCGTATTACAAGAATACCATGTCCTGGCAAGCCCCGGCTCGACTCCTTACGAAATATATTTGCCTCAAGTCACGCAATCTTGGCCGTCATACGTGCTCATGTTGGGTCACCGTCACTGGCTACACAGGTGTCGATCGTGCAAATTCCGTATTTGGTTCAGGAGAAGTAGCTAGGGTCCTGCCTTTCCCGCCGCTATGTATTACTTCATTGATAGGACGGGTCGGAGTTCCCGCCACTATCGAGCCTTGCATGCACTAAGCCTGGACTAGCAACCGCAGTGGGAGCCTTATATAGCGGGCCCACAATATGATGTACGTGATACGTTCCTCTTCTCTACCCACGGTCTTGCGGTGATGTCACATACTTTAGCCGTAATTATACCCTTCCTGGCGATTATCATTTGCAGAGCACTCTGGAATAAGTACACGCGACCTGCCCCGTTTCCTCCAGTCCGCCTGCAGATCCTTTAGTCGGCAGTCTTCGAGCCTTCCCTATCCACGACACACCCCGTAGGTCTATGCAGCT
>NW_006767633.1:2366546-2395190 GCF_000300595.1 Phanerochaete carnosa HHB-10118-sp | reverse complement strand
CGAAATATATTTGCCTCAAGTCACGCAATTTTGGCCGTCATACGTGCTCATGTTGGGTCACCGTCACTGGCTACACAGGTGCTGATCGTGCAAATTCCGTATTTGGTTCAGGAGAAGTAGCCAGGGTCCTGCCTTTCCCGCCGCTATGTATTGCTTCATTGATAGGACGGGTCGGAATTCCCGCCACTATCGAGCCTTGCATGCACTAAGCCTGGACTAGCAACCGCAGTGGGAGCCTTATATAGCGGGCCCACAATATGATGTACGTGGTACGTTCCTCTTCTCTACCCACGGTCTTGTGGTGATGTCACATACTTTAGCCGTAATTCTACCCTTCCTGGCGATTATCATTTGCAGAGCACTCTGGAATAAGTACACGCGACCTGCCCCGTTTCCTCCAGGTCCGCCTGCAGATCCTTTAGTCGGCAGTCTTCGAGCCTTCCCTATCCACGACACACCCGTAGGTCTTATGCAGCTGGCCGAGAAATATGGTGCGTCTCTCGTGCACGTCCCTCATACTGACGGCTTATAGCCAGACGTCTAGGTGATGTAATGTACTTCGACGTCTTTGGGAAGTCTCTTGTCGTCCTCAGCAGTCAAGAAGCTGCCTCCGATCTGCTAGAAAAGCGAAGTGCCGTCTATAGCAGCCGTTCATCCTCCACCGTCCACGAGATGTACGTCTCTCACGGGCTCGGTAACTGATAAATGTGCTTATGTATGACAGGATTGGATGGGCGGATATGCTTACACTCCTACCCTATGGAGAACAGTTTCAGAAGCAGCGCAAATTTCTCCAACAGGCCTTCACCAAACAAGGCTGTCTTGCGTTTCGCCCGAGTCAGCTGTCTCAAACCCATCTGCTCCTGAAAAGAATTCCGCAAGATCCAGCGTGTTACGAGGATCATGTGCGGCGGTACGAATTTAACGAAGAAAAGCTCACCTATCTGGGAATCTGACCATATGTTGCAGATTCACCGCTGCAGTTATCATGGAGATAGCATATGGACACAAAGTCGCATCGGATGACGATCCTTATGTCGATATCGCAGAGAGAACGCACAAAATTCTCATGGAGGCCGGCCATTCCCTGTCTATACTCGATTTTTTCCCTTGGCGTGTACATGCCCTTATCTATGCTTTGGACAACTCACTGACAGTCTGCAGTCAGATACTTGCCTAGCTGGTTTCCGGGGAATTGGTTCGGTCGTTTTGCAAACGGTACATAAATATCCATATGTTTGGCCGTTCTGCGCCTCATGTATGTTTCCCAGATGCAGCATCATTTGTTCAACACATGCGCGACATGCCTTTCGAACAAGTACGCCAACAGATAGCACGTGATTTGTTGAGTCTGCTATCCTATGCAGTTTATTGAGCGTAAGGTGTAGGCGACCGGCAATGCTGCTCCGAGCTTTACGTCAATGCAGATCGAGGAGCTTGAACGAGATGGAGGAGCAAGTCCTGAATCTTTGCAAACCTTAAAAATCGCCTCGTCGCAGATGTACGTGGCTGGCGCAGATTCAGTACGTGTTTTCCATCACCTGTGTTCTAGCGCTGATTTGGGCCGCAGATATGGTCTACGATCTTGAATGTCATCGCCGTGCTGTTTCTTCACCCCAAAGTGCAGCGCAAAGTACATTATGAGCTGGATCGCGTTCTCGGCGGGAAGAGGCTGCCTGACTTCGACGACCACGAATCGCTTCCTTATCTCGACGCAGTCATCCAAGAGACGATGAGGTGGCACCCGACTGCTCCGCTCGGTATGCTCTAGTTCGATCAACCCTGTCAGGATGGCTGAGTTACGGTTCGCATCAGGTATGCCACACAGGAGTACTGCAGACGACATCTATCGTGGCATGTACATTCCGAAAGGTACCACAGTCCTTGCCAATAGCGTGTATGCCTCCTACCCTTTGCGATATGCACCTAGCCTACCGTGGCTGTGCGTTCAACAGCGCGATGTCCATGGACAATACGGTGTACGGCAGTCCTACCGAGTTCCGGCCAGAACGTTTCCTCCCACCTCGATCAGAGCCACTGCCTGTAAATATCAGTTTCGGCTGGGGACGCAGGCGGGCACTCTCGCACGATGTAACTTAGGAATCGCAGGCTAACCAGCTGCTCATCAGGATGTGTCCGGACGGCACTTGGCCGACGCCAGTGTCTGGATCGTCGTCGCGTCGTTGCTTACCGTATTCGAGATTATACCTGCAAAGGACGACAAGGGGCAAGACATCATACCCGAAATCAAGTGGCTCTGTGGTATTACGAGGCCAGTATTTTGCTACCACTGCGTCCAGTTACGGATTCTGATGCGCACCCAAATGTTGTGGACAGCCATCCCGCGCCGTTTCCGTGTGTAATACGTCCACGTTCAGACGACATGGCGCGGCTGATCGCTGGGCTCTGATATCGCATACACAGTGGGCAGGTTGCACAAATGCAAAAGTGTGCGCGTAACAAATACCTCCCCTGCGAGCATCTTGAAGAGCTGAACGGTGCAGGGATCCTGCCTGCCGTGAAAGGGGAGTAGCGTCTTCGTCGCCGCCCTCTCAAATGAAAGTTTTACTCATTCTCCGACATACCTGCGCAATAGCAGCGATTCTTTTAATACATGTATATAAAGTACGATAGTGTATCTTACGAAAGAGCCTTCCTCCTCAGTCCTTCCCGAGACGCTTATGTAAAGATTCCTCAAGCAAGACAGGAGGGCGATCACCTGCGAACCGCGCCAAGAGTTTGTCATAGAAGTAGGGTAGGGTGTGTGATACACTAATCGATGTTCAGCGGTTTGCGGTATCCAGGGTATTTGACGGATGGTGGTCGCTTCACGAGACCCCGGTACCCGGTCCTACACCTGTGTCTGCACACTCTTGTCCATCGTGCATCAACGTACGATATCTTTCGTCCACCCCCTTTCCGAGTATTCGACTCGGGTCACCTCAGTTCCTCTGTTATCTGTAATACCTACAACGCTCTCACCTCGCGCGAGAGTGTGATTAAGGTCTGAGCGTGTACCCTGAGGTCTGCGTGCACTGGTTGGTTGCACATGTCAAGGTGTCGGACGATGGGTTTAAGTCTGTGACTGTTACGAATGTCCTACCGCGGGCAGCAATAACAGAAGACGCAGCCCCGGGTGTATCATCCGTGAATCGCATTACGAAACTCGGTAACTCAGGGAACAGCGGCTTCCCTCGCCACATGCACAACCGCATTACCACCGGCGTTCAGAGTGCCCTAACCGTCATCGCGGGATTATGAGACGACTCTTTTCTGTGCCTGACAAGTTTCCGTGCAAAGGCTTGAAGCCGGTGATAGTAGATGCGGAGTCTTCATATCACTCCCCGCCGGTCTGAATATACACGGTATGTTACTCACACTTGGGTTGTCCTGCGACTTCACCAGCATGTCGTACAGTTCAGTCATGTCTCTGCTCTTCCTAGCACTATCACTCGTCATTGGTAGGGCACTTTGGGATAGATTAAATCGGCCCGCTCCCTTTCCCCCAGGCCCGCCTGCAGACTTGCTGGTCGGCAATGTTCGCACCTTTCCTGCTCATGACCCGCATTTGGGTCTCATGGAACTAGCCAAGAAATACGGTACGTCTCTCGAAGAAAATTCGTGAGCTAGCTGTTTATTAAGCATTGTAGGCGATGTGATGTACTTCAACATCTTTGGGAAATCCGTGGTGATTCTTAGCAGTCAGACCGCTGCCTCGGATCTGTTAGAAAAGCGGAGCATGATTTACAGCAGCCGTCCACGGTTTATGGTCCACGAGATGTACGTCCTATAGCTTACTCGATAGACTCGCTATGCTCACAGTGATGCTACCACACAGGGTCGGGTGGACGGACATGCTCTCGTTTTTGCCCTATGGCGAGCAGTTCCACAAGCAACGCAAACTTTTTCAACAGGCTTTCACAAGACAGGGCTGCCTCGCCTTCCGCTCGAGTCAGCTGTCACAGACGCATCTACTTCTGAAGAAGATCATGCAGTATCCAGCGCGCTTCGAGGATCATGTACGGCGGTATGACCGTTACGAAACTAGTTTAGTCGGGTGTTTAATCATACTCTACAGATTCTCCACCGCGGTCATCATGGAGATAACATACGGACACAAGGTCACGTCAGATGACGACCCATACGTAAACATCGCAGAGGAGACGAACAGAATTCTCATGAAAGCAGGCCATTCTCTGTCCATCATCGACTTCTTTCCATCGCGTGCGTATGGTGTCGCTGTTATATTGATGGTTCATTGACAGTCTGTAGTACAATATCTGCCGAGCTGGCTTCCAGGGAATTGGTTCACTCGCTTCGCAGAAGGTACGCTCTCCTTAGCATAATATGTTGAGCTTCCATGCACGATATCCCATTAGATGCGGCACCGTCCATTCGGAATATGCGCGACTTTCCTTTCGAACAAGTGCGCCAACAAATGGTATATCTCATCTATTAGACGTCTGATTCTCTAGCTGAATACGTTACGTAGGCCTCTGATAATGCGACTCCAAGCTTTATGGCCATGCATATCGAAGAGTTGGAAAGAAACGGAGGTGCAAGTCTAGAGGATTTGCAGATCCTGAAAGTCGCTTCTTCGCAAATGTATGCGGCTGGCGCAGAGACGGTCCGTACCTTGCTCAATCTCTAGTCCGGAGCTTACGTTGTCTGTAGACGTGGTCCACCATTTTGAACGTCATTGTGCTGTTGCTGCTCAACCCCGAGGTCCAGCATAAGGCGCAGACAGAGCTTGATGGTGTCTTGGGGGGAAGAGGTTGCCCGGCTTTGACGATCGCGAGTCACTTCCCTATCTGGAGGCTGTTCTCCAGGAGTCGATGAGATGGCATCCGACAGCCCCTCTGGGTACGATCAAGTTCCCTCAATAGCCTTGTCAGCGTGATTGAACCATCATTCATGGCAGGCGTGCCTCATTGCACCACCGCAGACGACATCTACTGTGGCATGTACATCCCCAAAGGCACTACTGTTCTCGCCAATAGCACGTGCGCACTATTTCCCTCAGTCGTCAGCCTGCATGTTCTCTGCTGACTGCGATTACCCCTTCGGAAGTGCACTTGCCATGGACGACAAAGTGTACAGCAACCCCACCGAGTTCCGGCCGGAACGCTTCCTTCCGCCCCAATCAGAGCCATTGCCTGTAAACATTTCTTTTGGTTGGGGGCGCAGGTCAGTGCTTTTGTATAGCGTCTAAGCACTGCGATTTGATTATTCGTCAGGATGTGTCCAGGACGACACTTCGCAGATGCCAGCGTCTGGATCGTCATCGCCTCGCTCCTCGCAGTCTTTGAAATTGCCCCAAGGAAGAATAGTATGGGGCAAGACAACATCCCCGACGTGAAGTGGGTCTCCGCGATTACGAGGTTAGTATCCGTTGGACTCCTGAGGTAGGCACTAACGAACGTTTTACCACGGCACGCATTTCCGTCGGACAGTCATCCCGCGCCCTTCCCCTGCATAATCCGCCCGCGAACAGAGGACTCTGCTCGGCTGGTCTCTCGGCTCTGATTATATTCGCCCCACCACCAACCCTGCTCCTATCCAACTATCGTCTCCCACGCCACAAAGCGATCCTTAAGCGCTGGAGTGTGTGTTTTGCTTGAGACCCGAGATCAGGCGTGGGAGCCACTTTGATAGCAATACAGTAAATTTTGTACGGTAATCCGCCCGCGTCGAGACCACTTCTGGCCCGTCTATCGGAATGGGCTGGCAGAACTTAGCTACATCGTAGAAACTAGTACACGTCCCAAGAGCGAAGAATACAACTGTGACCAGGGCATGAAAAGCGTAGAGAAGCGGGTCACTGAATGGGCTGCTGCTTCTCGAGTTCCGCGTCGTCGATGCTCGACGCCTCGCTCGCCAGGTCCTCGCCGACGTCGCCTTCCCAGCCGTTCTCGGCGAGGTAGGCCATGAACTTGCGGTCCTCGTCCGCGAGGTCGACGCCGGTCATGTCGGGCACGAAGAAGTAGGTGATGATGATGCCGGTGACGCCGCAGATAGCGGCGATGATGAACGTCCACTTCTTGCCGAGGTTGTTCTGGATCGGCGTGAACGCCTGCGTGCCGATGGCGGCGCCGGTCTTGCCGACCGCCGCGGACAGGCCGTAGCACGTCCCGCGCACGGCCGTCGCGTACGACTCGGCGGAGACGAGGCCGAGCATGTCGCCCGGGCCCATGTTGCCGAAGGACTGCATGAAACCGTAGCTGTGTGTGCGCGCGGGGTCTGTCAGCGCACGCGCTGCGGGAGGGAAAGAAATAGAGGCGAGGGGGGTCACTCACAATATGACGAAGAGCGGGATGATGTTTGTGATCCTGTCGTAGGCGCATCCGATGATGAGACCGAAGATGAGGTATCCGCTGAAGCCGAGCATCATGGTGTTGCGGCGGCCGAAGCGGTTGCAGAGGAAAGCACCGACAAAGACACCTGGGAGTGCGAGGGTGCCGAGCAGGAGCTGCCACTCGGCAGTGCGCCTGATGCTGTTGTCATGGATGACGCTGCTGATGATCGTGCCCGAGAAGACACCATTCGGGAAGGTGACGAAGTCGTAGAGGAACCAGGCGCCGCAGGTGCCGATGAGAGCATGCCAGTAACGCTTGATGACAAGCCGGTAGGGGACGCGATCTATGAATACAGATCAGCTATCCTCTATGGGGGAAGAGAGTCTAAGAGACTCACGCTTGATGGCACCCTTCTTGTACAGCACAGAGCTGAGCATCTTCAAACGGAAATAGAATACGGTAAGAGGGAGGATAATGCCAATGCCGAAGCAGACACGCCAGACGGTAGGCAAATGGTCCTCGCCCGCAGCGGATAGGACGATGAGGAAGATGGAGACAGCGAGGGGTCCGCCGAAGCTCAGCACAAAGTTTGTGACCATGATGAAGACAGGCCCGCGATTCGCGATCATCTTCTCGTTCGCCGCCTCGCTGGCAGATGTGGAGGATGCGGGATATTCACCACCTACACCCTGAAGAGCTCAGGTCAGGAACGAGCGGCGAAGAAGCAAAATAGTACGTACAATACCAGTGATACCGCGAGCGAAGGTTAGGAACCAGAAGAGTCCCTGAACGCTGCCATTTGCACCATGGGCGGCGGTTCCGAGGATGGCACCGACGACGATGAATAAGGTCGTACCGATCAGAGCAAATTTACGGCCAATACGGTCGCAAATGATACCGACAATAATCTGACCGATGATAGCACCTATAGAACATCCTCAGAAGGTATAACGACAGTACAAAGGAAGGCAGCTTACCGACAAGGAGCGAGTTGGACACGCGGGTCGATACATCCGAGGTATAGGCTGTCGGGTACAGATCTTTGAAGACGACCTGAGCAAGGTATTAGCGTAAGAGTATACTTTTGGCAGATGGGAAATTACACACGTTGGCCATGGTCATGACGCTGTTTTGATCTTGTGATATGAGTGAGTAATTCCCGATTACTGGGATGATGGGTCACACTTACATCCATCACTGGCAGAGCAATCAGCTTGTGAAAGAATACGCACACGGAGCAACAAACTCACCTGATGAGACCGAAGGCGGCAGCAGCGATGGTGAAGTATGCACTGATAGTCTGTTTCTTGCTGAGGACCTGCCGTTCGTGGACGGAGCGACCGTGGTGCCCTCCGGCGTCGAGGGTGTCGAGGACGACTCCCTCCTTCTCGGTCTGGACGTCCTCGAGGGTGTCGTGCGATACCTTGTCTGCGGCCATGGTGGGCTTTAGCGCGTCGGAGCGGGGGAAACGCGGGAAGGGAGGCGACGAAGCACGGGCTCCTCATGGCGCCGCTTGTGCAGTTTATATAGAGGAAGAGTGTGCACCTGCCGGTTCCCAGGTCTGCCCAGCTGCGTCCTTCGAGGAACGAATTCGGCGAAGGAGGACAGATGGGAAATTGAAGAGGAGCGCACGTGCGTGCGATAGTATGAGCGACATGTGGATGCGTATGGATGAGGTGGATGATGGCCCGACATGCCCACGGTCATGGCTGTGCCTCGCCGACGAAGCTGCACAGATCGGGCGCATTCACCGCCCGAGGCCTGACCTCTTCTCGCCTCCAGGCCTTCAAAGCTTCGGAGCGGATAGCAGTACAGTCGCCAAACGTTCAACCGTGCGGCCATGCCTCGTGTGCACGATGCCAGATGGCCGAGTATTCAGAAATGATCCATACACGTGTCGGCGCCCGCTGTACCTGAAAACCGCTTCGTCGTTCGTTGGAGACTAGTCGACTGGGTATTGAGACGGGAAGAAGATATTTGGCGAAATCTCCAATCCCTGAAACGTCAATGGCGCCTAGCCGCAGCCCGTAAAATGGGAGTGATATTTGGTCTCCTCGAACGTTCGAGACAGGAATAGCTCGTGCCAAGGTGTATGAGACGAGCTAGAGAGGTTGTGGAGGGCTGTGGTGATTGTTGCCACTCGGGGCGGACTTTGGCTCAGAGCTCTGGACCAAGGCAGCTAGCGCACATTCTGATGCGCCTGATGCGCCCGATGTGCCATCACGAAGCAGATATTCGAAGAGCGCGTGCACACTGCACACGACCGGTCATGCATGATGCACGCGACATCTCACAAGTCCAGACCCGAACAGGTTGCCCAAGAAACGACAGACGTTATAGCCATCGCGTGCTAGGCAGGCTGTGCAATTCCTGGTTTGTCAGGATGTTCTCCGGCTTTGACAGCTGAGCGATGCCAACAGGACGCGCGCTGGTTTGCGTGCTGCACACCGTAGATATCGGGACCACGGGTGACATCCTTCTCGCGAAACTAAGTAGGAGATGGCTCACGCAGCTCGAATACCACGCTGCTGACCTCTCTATGAACAGCGTGCGGGGAGCCCATAGGCCAGGCCTCGCCCATGGATAACCTTGCCAACGGCATAGCATGCAGGCGCGGTGCAAACACGACACCGACAGACGGCGTTGATCGGTACTAGATGATGTCTCTCCTAGCGGCCTTCTGCCAGGGCACAGAGCTAGATGTGCAGGGCCGTTGTAGTCATCACGGCCACCAGGGGAGACGGAATGAAGCGAGTGTCAGATGATATGTAGCTGCGTGGTGATATTGAATAAACGAGGGACTTACGATCGTGGCAAAGCCCAGAGTTTCGCAATAGACGCCAGAAGGTTCAACAGCGTCCGCCGACTCGCAGTGACCAGTAACCAGCTCATTCTTTCCACCCATCTCTCCTTCTCCGTCCTCGCCTCCTTTTCGTCGTACGCATCTCATCTCTCTACACGGCTCTGGAAAGCCCGTGCCTCGACGACAGCGACGACCGCCTACACCATCTGCTCTAGGCCCACGAACTTGACGAAGTCACCACGACATAGTATAGCGACCTAGCCTACCATTACAGTTTCCCCTCACCAGGTCACAGGCACCATCACTTTTCCAGAGAGCCATAGTTTATCACGAGCGTGAACTTGCCTGACTGTCCATGACCGCGCTCTCCTCCAATGCCATGGCACAGAACATCCCCGACCCCGCCGTGCTGACCGAAAATCGCTTTTGCCCTGGGTGCAAACAGTCAGTGGTAACAGAGAACGGCGGTGTAGTAGTTGCCTTCGGGTACGTATTCGTGCACTCTAGGTCAACGTGAAAAGTCGTAATGTGAACACGCCGCAGTCAATCATACTTCCATATCGACTGCTTCAGGTGTGCAAAGTGTCACGAACAAGTCACCGCCGACACAAACCTCCTGCTGCTCTCCGATGGTTCCCCCGTATGCGCCAACTGCTCGTACTGCTGTAACGTCTGCGGGCAGCCCATCCTCGACGAAGCGATCATGACCGGCGACGATTCGTATCACGCGCACTGTTTCAACTGCAAGGTCTGTAAGAAGCGTATAGAGGAGCTCGTGTTTGCGAAGACGAGTCAGGGTATATACTGTATGCCGTGTCACAGCGAGCGGGTGGCGAGGAGCAGGCGACATCTGGAAAGAAAAGAGCGGGAGAGAAGGGAGAGGGAGAAGCAGGCTCAAGCTGAGGCTGCCGCCGCCTACGATGCTATCACAAACAGTGATGCTGTGAGTTCAGAGGCGGTCCAACAGCTCATTACACCTCTGACGAAGATTCTCACAGGAGCCGAACGCGTCCTCAAAGGCCAGTACCCCCTCCGCTGCGCCATCGTCTGCATCGCGATCGGGCACACCCCGTATGTCAGAGTTTGCCACTAATCACGTCCCATCGGCATCGAAGCCCGCAGAGACAGTGCAACCATCTCAAAGCCCTCGACAGCAGCATTTCGCCTCACTTGCCCCACCAGCATCTTCCGGCACCGCCCCACCTGGCACGTCGTCGACTGCGCACGGCCCTCCTTATAGAACGGCGGCGTTGCAGAATGGCTTACCCTCTGCACCCAACCAGTACACCCAACAATACCGCGAACGTGAACGCGAAGGAACCGCAACGCCTGACAATATGCGCTCGACTCCCCTCCCCCCGACTAACAGTGACACGCTCGCTGTACCATCTGATGGGCTGCAGCAAACGCTGCAGAAACGTCGAAGCTTTGATCATCGACTAGCAGGCGCCGTTACCAGCGAAAATGGGGGAACAGAGTCTGCCTCAGGCGCGCCGAGTCTGCCTGGGCTTCTCTCTGCCGACGGCCCAACGCCTCGCAAAGCGAAGCGGCAGTCGATTAACCCGAACCTCGTGATGTCTTTCAATAACCTTCCGCAGGGCCCAAGCCCACCGTCGACTTCTCCATCGACCCCGCACGCACCACACATGAATGACAAGCCGCGCTCGCCAATGCACGAGCAGTTCTTGAGCGAGATGCCTGCATCTCCGCCCGCGTTCACACAGGCGGACAGCCGGCAGTCACCTTTGATACCCCGCAGTCAGCTCGATGCTTCTGACAACATACACGACAAGCAGTACACGGGCCGGACCCGTTCCGCGTCGAGCAGCGAGACCCAGCGCATGGCCCAGCAGAGCGACATGCTGCAGCGCGAGCGTTCGAAGTCGCCAATGCGCTTCAGCGTTACGCTTGACCGTGTCCCGGCGCGCACGAGCAGCCGGCCGGACCTCCGTAGCGACACTGCACCGCCGAGCTTTGCGAGCGAGACCGGTCGGCGCACGCCGCAGCTCACGACCGAGGGGCGCGTGTCCCCGCTGACAAAGCAGCTATCACTCGATAACAGACATCGCAACAGCACTTCCTCGCTCGGGCAGACAATTGAGCTGCCACCGCACTCGGGCAGCGCGTCGCACCCCACGTCGCCAGCACACGAGGTTGATGTCCCGCACAGTGTTGAGAGCGGAACCGACACCGAGGCTGAGACTGAGGAGGAGTTCCACGCCCATGGTGACTCGGATCGTGACATCCTCACGCCACTGCCCCCACCGAAAGAGGCCAAGGGCTCAAAAGCTGGGATGCGGCCGCCGCAACTGGAGCTCGCATCCTCGCACGCGTCTGACGAGCACGACGAACCCGACGAGCTGGGCCAGGTCGACAGTGCGGACGTGTCCGAGGAGTACCTGCACGACGAGATGCCAGTCGAGAGCACCTCCCATTCGACGTTCATCGCGCCTGCACTGCCCCCAATACGCTTCAGCATGGGCGGCGCCGACTTCGCAGAGCTGCTCAAGTCCGTGGGCGGCCCCGACGGCCTGAAAGCGTTCGACAAGCTCACGGAGGACCAGGTTCCGGCTACCCCACCCCCCTCGGCAGCGCAGCCTTTCACGCCCACGAGCGCGAAGGACCTCAGCGCGGACGCGACGCCCGTCAGGCGGCGTGAGCCGCCGATCAGCCGGAGCCAGTCCCCGCACTCGATCGCGGTGAGCTCGCCGTCCGAGGCGGGGCTGCGCCCGCCGATGCAGCGGTCGCAGTCGTCGGAGCCGCACGACGGCCGCGCGGTGCCGCGCCCACCGCGGTACGATGACCAGACGGTGTACAAGCGCGAGCGCGTCGGCTCGAACGCGTCGCTCCCGCCGAACGGCAAGGCGATCATCACGCTCACGACGCCCGAGAACACGACGTCGAGCATCGGGCGGCCGGACACGGCCGACCTCGTCCGCCGGCGACTGCAGGAGGCACTGAACGAGACGACAGAGCGCGGCGCGGCGTACGTGAAGCTCGACCCGGAGTTCATCGGCGCCATCGTGATGCTTCTGAACCAGCGCCAGGAGGAGTTCGTGGACATGAAGCGGAGGCTGGATGGCATGAAGGTGAGGGGGAACTGCTTGGGGGATCGGGCCTGTTGCGCGTGCTGACCGTGTTTTGGTGCAGCGTGCGAGCCAGCAATACGTCGAGGGTTTGACGGTTGCGCAGACGGAGTACGACAGGGAGCTCAAGGCGAGGCGAGATGCCGAAGCAGAGGTAACGCGCCTCCGGGTCCTGCTCTCCAGCCAGGCTGTTCGCCTCAAAGCTATGTCCGGCGATACCAAGAAGCAGGAGGTGCAGAAGCAGCTTTCTCAGGAGCTGACAGAGAGTCTGTCGACACTAGAGCGTGATTTGTCCAAGCTCAAGGCCGAACGAGACATGACATTGGCGGAGGTTGAGGAGTTGTCGGCATCAAAGAGGTACGGAGGGGTTGATTCCCCAGACATTTGTACACGCTTGCTCACTTTGTACCCCTCAGTTCTAACAGCCTCTCGGACGACCCCGATGCGACTGTGCGCCTCAGCAAGGCACTGTCTGTCCGGTTCGATAACATCAAGAATCAGTATCAAAGCGACCTGCTTCCGCTCACCGCTCAACGAGAGGCTTTGCTCAGGGAGATCACCGAGATGCGGGCATCGCGCGACGCATACCTCGAGGAGACGACGATGCTCAGCGCTCGCAACGAGGAGCTCGCACAGCTGTACGCTCAGTACCTCCGGCGGATGGACGCCCAGGGCGAAGGCATGATCGAACCCAGTGGACGCGCCTCCTCCTCCCTCGACAAGGCACGCCCACAGGGCCTGACCCCGTCGCTTACGTCAGGCACAACCCTCTCGGAGGAGTCTGTCGACCAGCGGTACGTCAAGGTCATGAAGTCGGACGCGGCTGAGGTGCCGACGCCTCAGCCGAGAGGCAAGTTCAAGTGGCCCGGGTATCGCAACCAGCAGGCGAAGGAGCACGCGACGCACATGTCCGAGTCTGGAAGGGCGAAGCCCAGGATTGAGCACAGCTTCCAGCAGGTCAATGGCTTGCGCGTCGCGCGGTGCGACAACTGTGGAGACAAGATGTGGGGTTCTATCCTGCGGTGTGGAGGTGAGTGTTTGGGGGTAATGAAGGATACCCGTGCTCAACAGTGTCATCTCACAGCTTGCAACATCTCCGTGCATCATCGTTGCCTGCAGCTGGTCCACTTGCCGTGTTCACAGCAAGTCATGAACGGCAAGGAAGAGCGTATTATGCCGCTACCGGCAGGTCCATCTATGTTTGGGCGCGACCTTACAGAGCAAGTCCGCGCGGAATCGAAGGACGAGGAGCGTCTTATCCCTGTCATCGTGGAGAAATGTATCGACGCTGTGGATACTCTTGGTAAGAGCTGCTCGTTGATCTTCGCAGCAGCACATGATCTGACCTTTTGGCGTATAGCTCTCGATTATGAGGGCATCTACCGTAAGACTGGCGGCTCCGGTCAATCGAAGACCATCACGCAGCTCTTTGAGCGCGGGGATTACGCTTCGTTCGACCTGCGGGACAACGACCGCTTCAACGACATTTCCAGTGTCACATCGGTGCTGAAGACGTACTTCCGGTCACTGCCCGACCCGTTGTTGACATACAACCTCCATGACCAGTTCATCTACGCCTCGAGCATCAAGGATCCTGCGCAGAAGAGCCAGGTGCTCACAGAACTAGTGTCTGAGCTGCCAAGAGAGCACTACTATACGACAAGAGCGCTCATGCTCCACCTTCACCGGTAAGTCTTGTGCCAAGAGACGTGAAGTTGCCGTACCAATACAAACATCATATAGCATTGCTGAGCGGAGCGATAAGAACTTTATGCACGCGAGAAACCTTGGTGTTGTCTTTGGACGTACGTGCCTTGCCACCGTTTAGTACATGACGGACGCTGATGCTGTGCATGTAGCGACATTGATGCGCTCTCGCGACCCGAATGCCGAGTTCAGCGACATGGCTGGCAAAGCCCTGTCCGTTGAATGGCTCGTCGAAAATGCACCCGTAGTCTTCGAGCAAAACGCCACTGACTCGCCATAGCCTACAAGAGACTTGTTTATCAATCACTTATAATATTCCCGAGGGTGACATTCCGGTCGTAGCCCTTCCCGCCGCAGCTGAACACAACCTTCTCCTTCTACATCTGTATGTTTTCGTGTTCAGTAACACTTTCCTTTCTTGCACTGTCATTTTCGCTTTCATCGCGCATTCATGACTTGTGTCACCGTTCGTTTCAACTTTCTGGTGAAATGTGGTTCTTCTCAGCTGTTGTTCTCTCTCTTCCCGCTTTCTTTCTTCCAAACACCAGCCCTGGTCATTTGCTTAACGCTTAAACGCAACAGTCTTAGGAGTCAGTATGTACTCACAGCTATCCCTTTTCCTGATGGTCAGCACTTATACCCGGGGCTAGCTGGTGTGCGGTGTCCCCTCGTTGAATATGTATATCATCATATATTCGGTACATTATACGCAGTACATCTTGCATTGGGTCCTCAATTATAGGTGTATCTATCTCTGCCAGCCATCTACCCTGTCCGGCTCCTCTGCTCTTAACGGATCGTCCTATCCTCCGAACGCTTCGGCTTGGCCAGGTTCTCCACCTTGAGCGTACAGTAGAGGAAGTGCCGGCGTGGACCGGTCGTTGCGCCTGCGACCGCCGCGACGCGCGCGCCGAGAGGCTGAGTATCTATCCCGCTGCCACGCAACCCTAGTGAGAACATCCTGTCGAAGACTAGTAACTGTGTCAGCATCTGCCAAGATCAGGGTGTAGGGCTCTTACGTGTAGCAGTGAAGGCCTTGGCAGTGGTCTGACAAGCGAGGTGGGTCAGCGAAAGTGGGGGCGACACAGCCTCCAGTGTACGCAGGTATCGGAACACGATGGACGGCTGACATGGGCCTGGCAACGTGTGTTGTGAGACGAGGTAGCAAAAGTCGTGTCTCGCTTGATGACTCACCAAAGCGGAACACTGCTTGGTATGCTTGTCTCCACTTCTCCTCAAGAAGTCTTGCACAAGTCGGAGAATCGGGACAGGTAGAACACTGAAGATGATGAGTAATGGCGGTGCATATGATCAATAAGTAGAACCATTCTTACGCATTGGTATTCCTTGGCAACTTGAGTAAGGCCCAGCTTGAGAACGCGTTCGAGAAACCACGTCCGTCTGCGAGCGTCGGTTAGCGCTAGCGACATGAGTATATGCGCATATCTGCACCTTTTCTCCAGTTTAAGCAGAGTCTCCGAACTGAGGGTGCTCAGTTCTTCCTCGGCCCAGCCTCCAGGGTTGTCTAAGACGAAGCGACTGGCCTCGCGATAGAGCTCCTCCTCTTCAAAGAGCTCTGCTATTCGCATAGCTTTGATGGGCTTGCCTGCAGCGTGCGTGAGAAGGAAAGTCAGGCATTCGCGTTGTAGCGCTGGAACTGTCAGCTTGTGTGAGATATTGAAGAGGCCTTCGACATTATTCCAGGTTATGGTGCAAACGAGGCTGAAAAGTGGAAATGTTAGTAGATCGTAATAGTACGATGGAATGTTGACCGACTGTGGATAGACGTATTTTAAGAAGTCATGGAATGTGCTGGCCTAGATGGCAAACCGCAGCTCAAATAATAGGAAAACAGCTATCCGCCCTAGGACTCACTTTCTCTTCCTTGAGCACGATCACTGCATCAAGTCCCTTGTGACGAGTCCTGTGCTTCATGGATGGCCCGGAGACACCAAGTGCACGTCCCTTTCCTTCGTCAAACGATACAGAGGTGGGGCTCTGAAGTTTGTTCAGACTCTCCAGGCGCGCCTTTTCTTTCTCCTGCTCATCCGTTGAATCCTCCTCCTCCTCGCTGTCGCTTGCTTTCGTATCCGACTCGGCTCCATCGTTCTCTAATTCTGGTTCGACTTGCACAAGAGTAGCCTCGGAAGTCTGCGGCGGTAACGACGAGTTGCTCTTGGGGACGGAGGGCGGCTGCGAGATCGTGATGACAGAAGACATGGACTGCGGTCGACCCGTCTCTGCCCAGTCTCCGCTGAGCGCGGCCTCAAAGAACGGCGAGGCAAAAAAGAGCACCTCCTTGTGGGCCCTGCAAAGGAGATACATACAGCAGCGTTCAATGAGCTGAGCACACGTCGCAGACAGCGCAGTGCGCGCGGAAGGCAGCGACAGACTGACCAGAACGTTGTGCTCTCGACCACGATCTTGACGTTCCCCGGCAGCTTCATGTTCTTCGTGAACGTCGGGTCGATGTCGATCGCGTCCTCGAATTCGTCCATGCTCAGCTCGGACACCGAACCGTCGGTCTCGCAGCCCTCGGATGACCAGGGAGGCGAGCCCGCCGAGCGGAATACGCCCGCGGCGGCAGCATGAGTCTCCGTGGGCGAGCTCAGCGTCGCTGACGGTCCGCTGAGGCCACGGGAGTTTCGCGCGATAAGGATATGTGACGGGTTAGGCATTAGTTGGTAGTTCAGAGACAAGCAACTGCTAGTGGTGGCGGTGCTACGGGGTCCTGCACGGGTCAGTGGACTCTGATTAAGTTCCCACCGGCAATCATCGCTTTCACACGACGTCCGTTGGCCAATGAGAGCACACCAAGCTAGAGCCGGCAACCCAATCCAGAACAAGTCTCGTGAGACATTTATCAGAACGGTCGCAAAAATGAAAAAGCCAGCTCGGTAACCACGAGCACCGATCCGCGAGCACGCCAGGATCTGAAGAAACGACAAAAACAAGATGCAATCATTCAATGTATCTACTTCCCGTCATCGGTAGTCATAGCAAATGGCATGAGGGCTGTGCGAAAGATCTTCCCACAAAACCAACGTTCAGCTATCATAAGATTCGTGAATAAAGCTTGAGAAAAATAAGATATGAATATATGGTGCCGCATGTGTGACATGGCGAAGGACAAACAACAGAAGAGGGAGACAAACAGAAGATGAACACAGGGTATGGATCGGCAAGAGTCTTCACGCAAAAGGCCCTCAAGATGGTACCTGACGGAAAGCTTTTTGGTAAGTAGACGGAGCATGCACGGTTGTATCGTGAGTGGGTGAAGGAGTGTGTGGTAGGCGCAACACGACGCTGCACCGACGTTGGATAATGGAAGGGGAATGCAAGACGAACGGAACGGGATTGTCCGAAGGGAAACACAGCAACTTGAATAGAGGTTGCAAGGGGACGACGATTAGCAATTGGACGCGATGCGAGGGGTATATGGAAGTTGGGTTGAGAGTGACAGATGGAAGGGTCGAAGGATGTGAGACCAGGAGCTCCTAGTATGCACAGCAGGCGCCTCAAGAAAAGGGCGAGTAACCGTGAAGATGCAAGGATAGGATAGACGAGACAGGCGGGAATGCGCCACAAGAACGATGGTATGGTATAGACGAATCAGCAGTCCGTGAGCGAGATCCGGACAATGTAGGGGTAGCAGACTCTATAGTCCTCCATCAAGGACTTATTGCTCCGTCAAGGACACCGCGCACATCATCTACTTGCCCAAGATCAGCAAGGAAGGGGACCAGGTCAGTGAGCTCCGTATCGTGGGGGTCGTTGAACCATGATGATACGGGAACGGCGTTATTGGGATGGAAGATATAGGATGCTGGTGAGTTGTCTATGATTATAGTGTCCGCTATTGGCCGTCCGAGCTGCGATAAGTCCTATCAACTCACGTTGTTAGCAAGCGCAGCATACGGAACATGAGATTGAAACGCACCTTGACGTAATTGCCCCTATGGTTGTAGCAGCTTTCTCGGAAGAGACGGTGCGCGACAACACGGTTCACATCCAATTTGTCCAACACTGGATCTGCGTACTGCGCGATAGAAATCAGCAGCGGTCAGACCGATCGAACGTGCGCTCGTATACCTTGCTCAAACTCGCAGTGAACACGACGACTTCATAAATCTCGCCCATCTTCTTCAGGAAGTTATCTACACCGGGACGCTTGATCACATAGACATTGTGCCAATGATACTCGATTTCCACCGGCACGACGTAGTCCGCTTGCTGTATTGACTGGTTGTCGGAGATAAGACGTTGCGGAACGTATACATAACGGGAGATAATGCTCACCTTGAAACTACTGTGCACCAACGTCTCATCCAAATCAAGCACAAGGCATTTCCTCCCCGCAAACTTAGGCGATAGTGGTGGGAGTAGCGGCCGAGGAAGTCCGTCCTGGCAAAACCAACATGTATGTTAGCGCTGAGCAACGTCACCCCCGGAGAGATATACGCACTGGTCCTATGGGAATACCAGCGCCGCCGTTAAGGATCAGTCGTTCCTCCTCATCTTCGACCTCATCCATAGCGTTGGCCTCTTCGACGTCCTCCTCGTCGGTGAAACTCGTTGAGCCATCGGACTCATGATCGGAATCCCCCTGTCGTTGCTGCTCTTGTGCGGTCTCGTCGCCCGTCGAGCCAATGGGTTGCACCGACCCGGACAGCACGCCTCCACCCTCCTCTGGGGGTAGCAGCAACTTGGTTGGTGTCGGCGGCACGACGACCGAGGGGTCGTCTGATGGAGGGGGTACGTCAACCGGTTGCAATGGGGGTAGTACTGGCGTACCGCGCGTCTCTTCCTGTTCAGACGGTTTAGCAGCTACCTCAGACGTAGCAGGGGCCTCTGAGGTGGATGGTTCAGGAGGCAGCTCCTCTGCTTCCTTTGCGGTCTGCTTCTCCTTAAGCTCGGTCGTCGCGGGGACTGAGGGTTCAGGCTGGCGAGGCTTCTCGACGTCGACATCAATCTCGTGTGCCTTACTCGACGGTTTGGTACAAGGAACAAAGACGTGGAAAATCCTGGTAAAGAGGGAACCCTTCGTCTTGCTGCCTTTGGGCTTGGTCTTCTTGGACGAGGTCTTGGATTTCTTGGGTTCCTCAACAGCAGTCGAGGCAGTGTGCGCCAGCTCTGACACAGACTTGGTCTCTTTCTGTCGCGTAGACGGACTACGAGCGTAGGTCTGCGTACTTGTGTTCAACGACGCACGGTCCTTCTCAGCGTCTTTGGGTTTCGCTATTTCATCCGCCTTTCCTCCTTGTTTCAATGCCGGCGTTGAGCCGGATACATCTGCTACTGTATTGTCAACCTCAGCGGCGACCTGCGCTGTCTGGGCCGATGTGGACGGGGCGGAGCCCGCATGGGCGGTGGTGGCTGGCTGATCACCCGACGCGCTCACGGCGCCATTCGGAGTCTCTTCGCAGGTCTGCTGGGTGATGACTGAACCTTGAATCGCTTGAGTGGTATCATTTTGAGTGCCTTGAGCCCCTGCGGGCTGCGTAACCGTCACCGCCGCCTCTGGTTCCGTTCCCTTCGAATCCTGTGCGCAGTTCGCTCGACTTGTTAAAATCCCGTATCATGCGGAGATGTAAGAGGAGTGCTTGCCTGCTCCTTCGTACTCGCTGGTGCAGAGTCTATGGACGCCATGAGTATGGCACTTGCAGAGAGTGGAAGGGTATAAAGTGCAAGCTCGTTCGCCTCTGCCAACTCGACGTCGCCCAAGCGTGCCCCGCCTGTTTGCACGTGTTGTCGTGCGAACTTTGCATGCCGATTCAGGAAATCACGCCTGTCACGACCGGAGACTCTTGCCGCCGTGACATAGCCTGATTGACGCCACACGCGGGATGCCCAGCTCGGCGGGCGACGGTGGCTCAGACGTTGCGAGCGGCGTACCAATCATCTGAGACGTCAAAATCAATGCGCACTCTGTGACGGCGACGAGCACAGATAAAGATCGGACCTGATCGGAAGAATGAGACATAGGAAAAACATGTGGGAACTATCGCGCCGCGATCCTCCGGTGAAACTGAAATGTCTGAGACAAGTCATGGGTGTGAGAGGTTGGAGCATATCGAGCATTGCCTTGTATTCCTGCGGAAGCTACACCAGGAAGGCGTGCACATCTCCGTATACAGTCACTTCTGCATACGTACGGCTTGTGAACAAATGACTGGCGGGAAACTGAGTCGGTCCTGGTCAGCAAATAGAATAACATGCGGCCCACTGCTGCTTGGCACATATCGTGTAAGCCTTAACGGCAGAAGACACAGATACGTACCTCAGATGAGGTAAGCAAAGTTAGCGAGCAGAGCACCGCACAGATTAGCAGTGTGCGCCACGAATAGCTCGCAATAGAATTCCCAAAGACGCGACACAGCAGGATATGAGCGTGACCTGAATGCATACGGTCCAAGGCGGGCATAGCAAGCAGTTTAAGGGCCAGGCGAGCTGATCATTGTCCGACAACTCCCAGAGCCGCCGAGGGCGGGTAATGACTACGGCGGCTCTGGGTAATGACTAACCAAAACCTGGCCGACCATTGGCCAACGGCCAAAGTGACAACCGGCAGCCGCAGAGTAAGCACACGTACGGTGTGATCATGTAAGCGTAGCGCTGCACCTTGTGGCGTACGGCAGCGAGCGATGATGCATCTGGTCGAAGCTCGCGAGGCTGCATTTCCGGGACTTGAGAGGCTGCGGAGGGACGCGTCCTCGCATCGGCCCTGGAAACCATCAAGCGTCCACCCAGCTGAGGTGATCGCTGTTAGCAAAGCAGCGAGCTGTGCGTACTAGAATACCTACCGAACGACGCACGCCTTGTACAATGAACGGCATTATACGAGCTTGAATGATTGAATCGCAGGAGATCGCAGGCAAGTTAACCTAGGTTCTATTGTGCCGTCGGGCGAAATGGACACGCCAGCCACTAGGCCGACAGCGGACCATATGGGGGAGACCGAACGTAATCTTCCATGGAATGGGTTGCGTACCAAGAGATTTGTCAGCACTGACCCAGGCACGCCCCGAGAGGCAGAACCTAAGTAATCCCGGAAGACAGGCCAGGGCCTCAGAGCGCGTGTCCATATATACCATGCCCCGGACGGAGATGTGCTGATGTACATATTGCCCACCGACACCCCCGATCTCGTGCGATATTCCACTGGCATACCTCGACGTGCTGGGCGTTGGATGGATATATACCAACTCATCCATCCGACAGAGGCTACGATCAAGACAGAAGAGCTGCACGTAATGGAGGAGCTAGACAAGAGATTCTGGGAGAGAGGTGAGTACACAAATGCCTTTGACCCACCTCCCTTTCTTCGTCGCGTCCGCCTGCGGCAGAGCGAGGGTCGGCGAAGCCGCAGTGCGAGTCGGTTGACCGTGGCCGAGCGTGCCAGTCAGGGCCGCCGAGGACCGGGGCCCGGGTAATGCCGTGCCATTATTGCCGGTGGAGGGCCGGCTCCGGGGCGCTTACGTTCGAACTCCGCCCTCTTAGTAAGACTCTGTTGAGTTTTGTTCGATTCACGCTCTTTTCCATGCTCGCAGCATCTTCATACCATCAACAGCAACCAGCGTCACAGCAGAATGCGTCCCAAACTGTTGCACCGCCCTCAACGGTGAATCCCTCGGACACATCGTTGTCTCAGCCATCGTCCCAACAGCACCAGCAACACCCCGGAGGTCCCTTCCAAACCATCCTTCGACTACACGATGAGCTTCCTTCCGGCGCACAGACCGCCCCTAAGGCGTCGCGCAAGCGAAAAACGCCGCCAACAACTCAGGAAGCACAGCCCCCGCCACCTCCAGCTGGCATGCACCCTCTACCCTCAGGTGTGATGCCGCCGCCGCCGCCGCACTCCTTGATGCACCCTCCGCACCTGGGTCCGCCTCCAGGGATGCCGTACACGTACATACCTCATGGCGATTACACTCCTGGAGGCATGTCGCATCCCCCACCACCCCCGCCACCACCAACCGGTGCACCACCCTCCGAACAGAATCCTCAGCAGCTGCCGCCCTTGCCGCCTAATAGACAGCTGAGCACAAGTAAGCGAGCAGAACAGAATCGGAAGGCACAGCGCGCTTTCAGGGAAAGGAGGGACCAGTAAGCACTCACGTCATGTGTTTCGCGTGTCCGGGTTTTCTGACCGCATTGCAGACACGTGAAGGCATTGGAGTCGCGATCACAGCTTCTCGACGCTGCACTCGCGTCGGCAGACGAGGCGAATCGGAGATGGGAAGACTGTCGGCAGCTTGTAGACCAGTTACGCATTGAGAACTCCGCGCTGCGTGCTGCCCTCGCTCAAGCACAGATGATGAACCCGGGCTCTGTGCCCCCACCCCCGCCCGTGCTCCCCGATCAACAGCCTCCACCCACACGACCCAACGAGTCTTTGGCGCCGCAACCGCCGCAACCACAGTCTACCAATAATGGAGGCGAGGAGGGTGCCAAAGAGGACTCGAGTACTTCGAAACCGTCGTGATAATCATTCGCGTTGTGTTGCTTGCCCTTTCCCCGGTCGGCACGTTGAGAGGTACTATTCGGTGGAGGGGTAGTCGGGATGTTTATACTGTAATATGCGTGTTCAACGTTCCAACTTTCGCCTGCAGACATTTTGTAGTTTTACCATACGTCTTTATGATCATGACTTCGCATTTTGATTGCACATTTCTATTGTCGTATGGTCCCAGCTTTAATGAGATCTGAACATTAATCCGGTGTATCTGTTCGCTAAACATGGCATCTGTGGGGAGAATACGTGGAGGATCCCGCGAGGCGAGATGGGGGTTGGTGGGCATCAACCTTTGGGGTGTTCGCACCGCGGACGCTCTTTCTCCGGCAAATTTGTGTTCTCCTGAACGCCCACCACTCATTACGCTCTCCCGAACACATTCTGCAGCGCAACCATTGAAGAATGGCAAAGATAGAGGAGTGGGTGTCTCCCAAGCCCGAGCCGGCACGTGGCCCTAAAGGTGCGTCGTACATGCCACGACGGTAGACGCGCCGCACTGACCACGTCTACACACACTTCCGTCGTCCGGCACAGGCCCGTCTCCGTTCCTGAAGGCCTACCTCGTCGCCTACAACCTCGTCAACGCTGCGGGCTGGCTGTACGTGTTCGTCGGCGCCGTCGCGCACCTCGCCGGCAACGGCGGTGCGCCAACGGGAGCATCAGCCAGATTCGCGTCGCTGTTTGCGCAGGCGCATGCACTCGAGCAGTACGTGCCGGCATCGCTCGTGCCGTTGCTCAGGCGTGCGGCGACAACACACAGCGCCGTCGGAACGCGCACGATAGTCATTCAGACGCTCGCGATCCTCGATGTCGTGCACTCGCTCCTCGGCTGGGTGCGCAGCCCGCTCGTCACGGTCGCGATGCAGATCGCGAGCCGGCTCTTCATCGTGTGGGGCATCGGCTACTTCTTCCCGAACGTGCGTGCTTCTCCGTCTCGCCCCGCCCGGTTCACGTGCTGACATGGCCGTTACAGACGTATACACATCCGGCATACGCAAGCATGGTCCTCTCGTGGTCATTCACTGAGGTCCTCCGCTCCGTGTTTTACGCATGCAACCTCCTCGGGAGCGAGCCGTACCCGCTGCTCTGGCTGCGCTACACGACGTTCTACCTCCTCTACCCGACCGGCGCGTCCTCCGAGGCGGCGCTCATCTTCAGCACGCTCCCCCCGCTCTCGACCTTGTCGTCCTGGGGCTTCATGGACTACTGCCGCGGCGCGATGTTCTGCATCTGGTGGCCTTGTGAGTGTGCTTGTGCCCTCCATGTGTGCTACGGTTTTGCTCATGGCCTCAAAAGCATTGTATGTCCTGTACACGCATATGATCAAACAGCGCCGGCGCGTCCTCGGCGTCGGACCCGGGCGCACGCTCGGTTCCAAGCCGAAATCACTCTAGAAAACCTAGCCGAGGGCACCCTAGAAAACCCCCCTGCTCGGCCCCGTGCTTGCACACTGCTATCTCACATCGACATGTTGTTCTGCTCGCACCATGTACTGCGCCTAATCGATGCATTGTCGAATGTTCTGCTCAACGGCTTTTCCATCAATATCAGTTCAAAAGGGTATCACATTGCTGGGTATATGCGCTGCTAACGATTGTTGATGCTCGGAGCCAGCCCGAGCCGCGAGCCTGCGTAGTCGAAGGTGACGTACCACGACTTGAGGAAGACGTCCCCGATGATGGCCAGGTTGGCGGGCAATCCGTAGTCTGAGCTGATGCCGATGATCCCACCTACGCAATCACTGAATCGAGCACACCAACGCCATGAGCTGTTGTAGTATCCGAACCGAGCAAAGGCGGGTACGCACTCCGAATCGTCGCTGAGCTTGCCCAAGTTCATGTCGTCCTGGTGTATCATGTACGGCCGGCCAGAGAAGACGAGGGAGCTTGTCACAGGACTTGCGCACGGGTAGGTGTAGAATCCGCCACCGTACGTCGCGCTTGCATCTTGTGCACCAGGAATCTGTATACGTTAGGTAAGTGCTTTCTAGTTGGGAGAGACGTCGTTAAAGAACCAACTAGTCCATAGAACTGTCTGGCTACGTCATCGGAAACAAGGATGAGCGAGGAACCGGTGTCGACTGCCTGTGTACCCCGATCAACGTCCAGATATTAGAGTACTGGGAGGAGACGCACCGCAATGATGCTCAGAGGCTCCGTGCGGTTCTTACCTGCAGCGAGACCGTCCATCGCCACAGTCCAATAGGTCTGAAAACAGGCTACTTCAACCATCTTCAATTTCCTCTCATCACCCATGGACAAACCTTGCTTGTCAGGTTCAGCCACTCGACCGGGCCCGTCGTCTTCGTCAGGTCGTAGCACCCGAAGCAGATCTGGCTCCCGTCCTCGGCGCCGCGCGTGAGGTGCGTGCTGAAGATGCCCGCGGCGAGCTTGCGGCCCGCGAGGAGGCCCTCGAAGAAGGTCGGCGCGTCCATGCGGCTGATGCTCCGGAACGCGAGCCCGAGCAGGCCGCTCGACGGGTAGTCCATGAAGTCCTGCGACTCGGTGCGCACCGCGACGAAGCGCTGCGCGTCGACGCTCAGCGCGCCGAGCGCGACGGTGTCGCTCGCGACCGTCCCCGCGACGCGGCCCGCGCCCTGCCACACAAGCCCCAATCGTCAGCAGTTCTCGTCGATGGCGCAGAGGAGCGCGCGGATGGGGGAGGAAGACGTACGTAGGTGACGCTCGCGCGCCGGCCCGTGCTGCGGAACGTCGAGCTCGCGGCGGCGTCGAACTGCGCGTTCGAGCAGCCCGGACACGCGACGGGCACCCAGAGGTCTGCGCTGCCCGTGTCGACCGAGACCGTGAGGGCCTGCGCGGGCGTGCCGAACTTGAGCGGCCCGTAGTACGACACGTCCATCCCGCCCGCGACGTCGTCCGTGAGCGGCATGAGCTCGAAGCTTGCGTACGGCTCGTCGGGCAGCCCCAGGATCGGCTCCGCGCCCGCCGCTGCTCCGCCGCCGCCGTCGCGCGCGGAGAGTGGCTGCGGCTGCGTGAGGAGCGAGGACGGCTTCGAGGCGTTGGCGAAGTACTGGAGGATCGGGGTGTCGTTGAAGGGGCCGTACCCGGTGTCGGGCTGTGTGTCGGGGTTGAGGCTGATGCCGTTCAGGAAGTCGGAGGCCATGGAGTATTTGCCGAGGAGGCCCTGGACTTCCATGTGCTGCGCGACACCCCGTCAGCTGGCAGAAGGTACAAGTCAAGGAGGCTTACCACCAAGGGAGCGTCAAAGACCGGCTGAGTACCGTTCTGCAGCTTCACAGTGGTACTCTGTCTACGCACGGCGAAGCTGTTCCTACGGAGGTTAGCGATGACATGCCTCTTGTCGCGCCCAGGCTCGCCTAGTGGATGCGCGTTCGATCCAATAGCAAGGATGGAAGAAAAAAGAGCGACATGAAGGTTCATCATGGGGAGTAGAGGTGGTGCACCAGGCACAATCGGGTAGGAACAGGATGGAGTAGAGGGTGATGCACCGATTTGTGGCGGTTTGAGTCCTGCAACTGACTGGAGGCGGGCTGACGGTCAGCCTAGATCAAGTTGCGGCAAGCGACAGCCGCTCTCTTTAGGAGTGGGAGGGCGGGAGCACATGAAACTTTGACTGTAGACCGGGAGGTGCACTGGCTACTTCTGCAACTTGATCGGCGACTGTGCTGAAGTGTGGCTCCCTCGGGCTGAAGGACCGTAAGAATCACAGCATCCCAAGCTCAG
The DNA here is from genome assembly GCF_000300595.1 of Phanerochaete carnosa HHB-10118-sp. Lineage (NCBI taxonomy): Eukaryota > Fungi > Basidiomycota > Agaricomycetes > Polyporales > Phanerochaetaceae > Phanerochaete > Phanerochaete carnosa. The sequence goes on along the minus strand of NW_006767633.1, from coordinate 2,369,076 downwards.
GGGCCAAAATGGGGAAAAATTATTCTATAAACTTTCGACTCAACGCAGAGGACATGGTGTTGTTTTTTATGATGCTCTCCCTCGTGTTGAGTACCAGTGGGCACCGTAGAATCGCCAGAGTCGAATGCCCGGATAGTAAAGGTTCGGCGCCTGCCGCGCTGGCCTGAGTGCGCATCGCCGCTCGGCGCTCGCCCACGACGTTAGGATGGAACGAACTTATCACAACACTCTCAAGTACTTGGAGTTGAACATAGCATATGAAAAGACGGTATGTCAAGCCGTTGTGTCTCGGAGGTAAGAGCGGTGAATCTACCCCTTGCGAAGGCCGTGAGAATAATCCGCCCCGAACCAGCGGCCACTTAAGGTTATGCCTTGCTTCCCTGACTCTACTAGTACTCGTTCAGCGCGCAGCTACCATGTCGCGTCTCCCTGCTACCACCCCGCGACGCTGTTCAACTTGAAGCTCGAGCAGTGAGTCGGGCCAGGACGCGAAACCACTTCTCGACGCTTCGGAAGACTCGACGATCGAACATCGAAATCCTGGTAAGACGACAGGAGCTCCACCCAGTCTTCTTCGACACTCATACAGGAGGCGCAGGACAACGAATCGGACGGGGGACTGCACCCCGCGATGCCAGCCTCTGCCGGCGCCGCCACGCCGATGCACAAACAGCTTCCGCTCGTGCTCGCCACCACCTGCTTCTTCGTCTTCGCCGCCCTGCTGTTCGTCCATCCCTACCTCCGCGCCAGCCTCGCCAGTCCTTACCGCGTCGTGTACGACCCATACCAACATGCGTACTTGTTATGCTTATTTTGTGCTCTCGCTCAACACCGTCCTCACCCTTGCCTCGTCTGCCGCCAGAACCACCTTTGTCCTCAAAGACAAGTACGTCGGCAACGACTTCTACAACGGCTTCCAGTGGGAGACCCTCGATGACCCCACCCACGGGTGTGTCAACTACGTCGACCAGAACACGGCAAAGAACAACAACCTCACGCAGGGTGCGCTTTCCCGATGTCAACCCTCACACGCTTTGCTCACTGCACTCCCCTCTGTGGTAGCGACGGACACAAAGTTCTTCATGCGCGCCGACACGAACAAGGTCGTCGGCAAGAACGCCCGCGGCCGCGACAGCGTGCGCATCTCGTCGTGGGCAGCCTACGAAGACTCTGTTATCGTCCTCGATGTGCAGCACATGCCCGAGGGGTGCGGGACATGGCCCGCGTTCTGGACGCTGAGCCAAAAGGGGCCCTGGCCTGCCGGCGGGGAGATCGACATTCTGGAAGGTGCGTGGCTCATGTGTCCTGTCCCGCCACACTCGATCGACGCGCCCCCTGCGCTGTGCAGGCGTGAATCTGCAGAGCAACAACATCGCGACGCTGCACACGAATCAGTACTGCACGATGCCGCAGTCGCGGTACCAATCAGGGTGCGTCTGTCTCTTCGTCTACCCAAAGACTCAGCTTTACGTTTCCCTCCCTCTCACGCAGGAGCGTCACGAGCACGAACTGCGACGCGAACGCGAACTTCAACCAGGGCTGCGGCGCGCAGGCCACGGACGGCTTCTCGTACGGCACGCTCTTCAACAGCGTCGGCGGCGGCTACTACGTCATGTCGCGCACGCCCGACGACGGGATCAAGGTCTGGTTCTGGCGGCGCGACGACCCGGGCGTGCCGCCCGCGGTCACGCAGAAGGGGTTCTTCAACGACGTCTTCGGCGCCGACCAGCCCGTGCTCACCCTGCCCGACCCGACGTGGGGCCCGCCCCTCGCGTACTTTCCCTTTGGCGACTTTTGCGAGTACGGCGGCCACTTTGACGCCCACATCATGGTGTTCGACCTGACGTTCTGCGTGCGTCGTCTTGTCTTGGCGTCGTGCCGCTGTCGTCCTTGCTGACCCACGGTTCGTCTCAGGGTGACTGGGCCGGCACGGACTTTGCCTCCGCGGGCTGCGGATTCAGCTGCGACGACTGTATGCGCTTCTTCGCATATATTCTTCGTTTGGATGCTAACGTTGCACGTACAGTTGTGAGGAACAGCCCTGATGCGTTCGAAGACGCCTATTGGGAGATCAACTCCTTGCACGTCTTCACACCCAAGAGCTGAATATGGCCTTGTCCCATCTCCACCCATATTTCTAGCATCTGCAATCTAAATCTTGACGGACTCTGGTTTTGTATCCAACCCGCGCTCATACTGTGTCTCTACTTTTCCTTGTACTACACCCTACCCTGTCCTTTCTAGCCGGCCACTTTAACTGCACTTTTATCTCGGACTCTCTATCTACTCACAAGTCGTACCTCGGAATCATTCTGACAGTAGCTGGGTAGCCCAAAACCTCATGTACCTGTACGCAGTTCAGTCATATCTAGATTGAGTTGTTCTGTAAGTTATACAAGAAACACGGTTACCTAGATGGCAACAATACACGATAGCAAGCGACAAATCAATCCGGGAAGACGATAACGAAAGATGAGAAACGCGATGGTGAAAGCGGGCAAACCAATGGACATAAATCGTTATAAGATAC
>NW_006767633.1:2337817-2361329 GCF_000300595.1 Phanerochaete carnosa HHB-10118-sp | reverse complement strand
GGTCATGTTCTGATCAAGTGACATGCAAACTTTCTCCAAAACTTGGATTGCACTGGTGGCAAGCACTCGAGGTATCTGGCCAGAGATACTATAACAAAGCACAGCGTTGGTGTCAGCTACTAGCTAGATTTGGAGCCACTCGGCATGGGCGTACTACCGTCCATGCCGAGTAGTTGCAAATCCAGCGTCATATACTGCCATCGAAGAAGGCGACAATAGACGATAATAATATATGCAGATTGATCTTGCCTAGGATAGAGACGAAATACACACTTGTGAAACATCACAGATAGCCAAATATATATGTCAATCTGTCAGCGCAGCTGAACGAATTAGAGTCTCCGCTCCTGGAAACCGCAGAGTGAATCGGCATTTGAAAGGTTTCGGCGTACTGTGTGGTTCATCTCAGCACACAGGCCTGCAGTCAAGCGTCCGTCATTCGCTCACCTAATCAAATGGGGAGTTGTCTCTCCCTTCGGTACAATCTCGTTCCCGTTATTGTCCAGAGCGCGCTCGATCTTGAAGACGGTAAGGATGTTTGCAATGGCCTGCCACAGGATATCGTGCGCAAAGTGGCGACCGGGACAAATTCGCCGACCGTAACCGAACGCCTCGATAGGGTAGGGTATGTCATCCCTCAGCCCGCCATCTTCGTTGAGGTATCGTTCTGGCTTGTAGGCTTCGGGGTCTGGGTAAATGTCCTCGTTGTGTAGTATAGCCCTTGACACACAAATTAGACACATTCGGAGGATGCAGTGCTAGCCATACCAGGCATTACCAAATATCACGGTCCCAGCTGGAATGTGATATCCTTGATAGTCGTCGTCAGTAGTGGTCCGATGTGGGATTCCTACTCATGTATGGTGAAGCATTAGGACAAAGTCGAAGAAAGCCTTCACCCACCAAGCGGCGCCGTTGGATGCCAGCTGTATTTTGATGAGCGACACGGTTCAAAAGAAAGAAAAAGTGTACGAACCGCATGACCTCGTGAAGGATAGCAGTGATGTGGGGCAAAGATTCCCGATCTTCAATTTCAGGCAAGCGCCTCCTGCCCAGGACTCGATCAAGCTCTTCATGAGCTGCGACTTGTGTCTGAGGAAACATGGTCACAGCTAACAGGAATGTCGCGAGGCCCGCCGCAGTCTACATCGCGTGAGCCGCAATCCACACATTTTGTGTTGTGCTACACACAGTATCAGCTCCGCCTGCATGCGACGAATATATTAGCGTGCCGACCTTCACGGTGTGCGTCCTGCATACCTGCGTAGGCCGCCCCAGTCACACTCATAAATACTTCGTCCAAGCGCGTCATATCCTCGTTCGTTTCATCTGCTGAGAGCAAAGTGGCCGTGAAACAAGGCTCTGCATGGCCTTTTCTCTGCGATACCAACGGGCTGGCTTTAGCTAAGGATCACACCACAATGGCAGGAGCGCACCATCGATGCCTTAAATTGACCGTAAGGCATCTCATGCATGTCGTCGACCAAAGTTTTCCACTCGGCAGCTTGACGCTTGAAGCCAGCTCCGGGAAACCAGGACGGGAGATGCCTTACTATTTCGTCATCATGTTAGGTGCGTATCTCTCAGGCGACGTCAAGTTGACTCACGTATAGGGAAAACGTCCACTGCAGGTGTCGATCAGGACAATGCATCTGTAAGGAATTGTGATACACACCTAGGTATACACCTGCATGCATAATTTCCGTTGCGGTACGCACTGCCTTCTCGACGAGTTCAATCATGGGGTCACCTGGCCGCACGTCGAACGCATACACAACATCGAGTATTGTGGCTCCTGTCAAGCTAAGACAATTTCAAGATCAACATAGTAGCCCCAGCATCTCGAGTAACCTGAGCTTACAATTGGATGTGCTCTACAAATTCTTCCGGGGAGTCCAGTAGCGATTGCAACAGACGATGAATGTTCTTCGCCTGACTTGAATGATACTGCGGCACAGTTAACGGGCGAAAGTATTGGTGAAGCAGCCTGCGATGCTCTTTCCAAACATCGCCATATTTCATGAAGGCGGTGTTACGACCCCAACCAGTTCTATACCTCGGTCAGAGCGATCGCCCTCTATTATGTGATAGTACTCACAGCTCACTGAGCATAACCGACTGCTCTCTGCGAGGTCTATTGAGTGTCACTGCCACTTCGCAGCAGACGTCATATCTACCTATCGGAATAAATGCTAGATCTCTTCTCAAGAAGATCTTTCACAGCCTTCGCGCTGTTCAACGCTACGATGTGCGATCCAAACACCTCCAAGTGTATAATGTCAGACCCTAAGAGACAGTCTATTAGCTAAAACAGACTTTTTCAAAAGATGATCAAACGCATACCGTATTGCCGTCCGAGGTCTCCGTATGTTATCCAAGCATAATCACTGGGTACGTCGAAGAAGTTGCCCACGATGGGAAGTCCCTTGGGGCCCGGAGGGTACCGCGGCCGCTTCTTAAACCGAACGGCGAAAAAGCAGACGAACGCGAGGCCCACCCACAGATACGCTAGGGCAGAGACTGGGAAGACTGGGAATGGCATTCAGCAGGCTCTTTTGGGTGCAGCTGTTACGAGAGCCGAGCTTTGTCGCCACCCAATTATAACGTGCAAAGCGCAGTAGAATTTCTCAGGCGATAAGTTCTGCTGGTACCTTGACAAGAGAGCGCGCGCTGTCACCTACCTCAGATGACTCCTGGAATCTTCAGATAGCAAACCAATGAGGATAATCCGACTCTCACACCCTAAGATTCGACATGCTGACTGCTTGATGGCGTAGTAGTTCGTCTTCCAAAATGCTCTCGACCGTATCTCCATGGGCCCAGAAGATCTTCACGTGAAGGTCACTTGACGACATCTAGCGCACTGGCAGTGATGCGTGAGTATTCGCCGGTAGGTGGAGTGCAAACTGCTTATCTGCATACACGTTCACGGACCTCACGGTCAGCGACGAACCATGCGTGGCAACATAGCGTCCGAGCGCCCCGCGCCCTACAAGAATAAGCGCCATGCGATGCACGGAAATCATCTTTCATCTTTGATATCGTCGTAACCTAAGCAAAGGGGCAAAATAAAATAAAATAAAGCACATTATGTGGAACATGATTCAAGGCGAGCTTTCGCTTTGCCAATCTCAACAATGAGGCAAATTGTATTATAGACGAAGCCTACGGAAGGCTCGTTGCCGTACGCCATGAACGCGGTCTCTGTCTCCTTCACATCGACGGGCTTGATATCCGTCGCCCCAATCCACATCGACGACATCGAAATCGTCTTCGTCTTCCGAGTCCCCGCCCGTAGGAAGCTCGACGTACTTTGCCCCGCGCTGTCGCAGCTCGGAGATCAGATCCTCCTCAAAGAGCTCCTGACCCTTGCGGATAGGATTATCGCAGAGCGTAATGCTGCCTTCAGGCAGGTGGTACAGGAGCCGGAGCTGCGCCATGAGGGAGACCACTTTGCAGACCTTCATGAGGATTGCGTCCGAGCCTTTTAGCGATTTCCCTAGGTGCCGCAGGCCGCCGGAGCGTCTTTCCGTCTAGATGGGATACTGGTGGCGAAGTCCGAATCCAATCTTCCCTCCTTTACTGAGATAAGAGGTGTCGGCGAGGAGCTTCTTGAACGCGACTGCCAAAGTAGTCTCGTAGGCGCCTGAGACTCCATGATATCTGCCTTCGGCAAATCCTCGAGGTAAAGGTTGAAGGTCAATGTCACCCGGTAGCCAGATTGCATCTCGGTGACCTCATGTTCTACATCGCTATAGAACGCGGCAAAGCCCACGCAGGGCATGGCAGCTCTGGAAGTCGCAGCGGCGGAGTCGAAGGTGTACTCGAGGTCACCGTGGCGAAAGACAAGTGCGCCTCCCTAATGGACGGTTGGGTAGATGACAACAAGGGAAGCAAACATGTTGTCGCCGCGAGGGGTATCCTTGTGTGCTTTGAAGAATGATCCAGGACCTTCCATACGAGAGCATCAGAACCGGAATTATGGTGGTACTATCAAGAGGAACAAAGGCATACCGTAGATATTGAGCTTGTAAAGTTCAGCTCCATGCCCCTCTCGCAGCACATCTCGCAAAATGCTCATCAGGCCATAGCTAAAAGGGTCGGGCTTGGTTGCAAAGTATGCGGAATCGAATTTCTCAGCTTTTCTGTAGGTTGTATCCAGTACGTTCTCCTCGTTGACCCCAAACGTTGTCGCGTCGCAGATGTCGGAGAGGGATTTAGAGTCTTCATCTGAAACGGACGAGAAGTCGAGGCGGCTGTGCCAAAGCGCATTTAATTGTCAGGATAAGATTGATACTTATATGAATGAGCCCTACCTGGAGGAGTGGGCGGCGTTGTCCTTTCCGTAGAATAAGATCAAGTTTTCGCTCTTCACAGGAATGACTCAAGTAGAGCATGGCAGGAGCTCTGAGAATAGAGCCGCACGCAAAGCTTCAAGATAAGGTTGCGAATGTTTTTGGGGACCGGATGAGCTACTTTCTGGTGTCGACATCGAGCAATCCGGGGAGTACCAGTAAAATGTGTGGGGGATCTGGGTGGTCGACGTGGCACTAGCGGTGGCCTAATAGAGAGCAGTATGCTCGGCAGCAGCCAGCGTATATCTGCATATAAGCGCAATCGGCTCATATCCGCATGAGGGGTCTCTAGCCAAAGAACACGAAGCGGCGAGAGGTCCCACGTCGAGTCAGCAAAATGGAACTGTTTCCAAAACGGGATAGCTTTGTGGCGTGGCATGATCCGAGATATTGTATCCTTTCACGTGACCGAATCGCGGGCGCGACAAGTCGCGTGTGTTCGACTGTCTTTAGCTTGCCCGACATGTTCTCAAGAGGAAACAGATTCCCAGCAGTGAAACGTATGTCATCTGCGACAACTGTAGACTCGTCTCTACTGACGCAAGGTGATTGTAGCACCGGAAGTACCTGGCCCGAATGCTTACAATGTCAAAGGTAAGCACTTCATCTCTTACAGGACACGGCTCGGCTTGACGCATCATCTTATACATTTGCGCCTGTATGTGAAGATCCGGAGTATGATGCATACAAGCGTGGTGCTTTTCTTGAGAAGCAAGACCGTTTTAACGACGACGAACCCTCGGACGTACCAGGTCATTACCGTCTTTCGAGCTATGCCACTGTCTCCTGATCTTGCTCTATAGGGCCAGGTACATACGTCACCGATGATAAGACTATGGGGACCAAACCTGCTGTGTCTCGGACTATGAACGACAGACAAGCTGTCCTACAGAGGAAAGTCGAAGAGCTGGAACGATTGCTGGCTGAGAACAAAAAGGCGGTAAGTAACCCTTCGCCGAGCAAACATGTCGTCAACCTAACTTTAAATAGTCTCAAGCAGAAGTAGAGCGGATCAAGACCGAACTCGGCCTCGTACAAAGGACGAATGCGGAACAAACCGAACAGATCGGCAAGCTCAAGAAGCAAAACGAAATCTACGATGTCAGACTGAAAGGGCTCAGGCACGTCAGTCTCTCTGACCAGTCGGAGATCAAGGAGCTCCGCGCAAAGCTTCGTGTTTCTGAGCATGAACGCTCCCAGCTCGCTTCCAAGCAGGGGAATGCGGGAGACGCGAAGAAAGCGCTGCAAGCCCTGGAATTACGGCGCCGGTCGGAGAATCAAGAGAAGGACAAACAAATCGAGGAGCTCGAGAAGGCATTTGCAACCGAGAAGAGGCGTAACGGATCCCTGGAGGCCCAACTAGGCGATGCCAAGGACGAAGTCGACGCCGAATTGGTGGAAGCACGCTTTGCGAGGCAAGCTCTCGAGGCCGAACTACAACAAATTCGTGCTGAATCAGACCGGACGAGATCTTCTCTAGCATCACTACGCTCACAGGCCTCTAGCAATGAGGACGAACTCCTGCAACAACTCGAGGATCACCGACGTACGCTCTCTCGCGTTGCGCAGGAGTACGGCCGCCTGGCCTCGTCGACTGTGCCAAAGACCGTCCACGACAGGGTGAAGCGCGATGCGACGGCCCTGCAGCTCCGAGTCAATCGCCTGGAGCGCAAGTTTGCAAATGCGGAGGGACAGGTCGTGGAGCTGGCGCAGCTCATCCGTCACACTATGGAACAGAATGACTTCTTATCGCATCAGCTAAAGGAGGTGGAGGAAGAGCTGTCATTCTACACTGACGAGCTTGCGTTTGCTTTCTCAGAGCGAGACGACGTGAACGACGACAGGGGCGCGGAGTGCCTCTCCCGAGGCATCGCGAAAGACTTTTATGACTCCGAGCTACTTCTGCGCATTACGCTGGGCGATGACAGAGAAGTTTGGGCCCACTTCGACCGTCTGCGCACCGATGAGCTCTTTCTTCACTCGGTCTTCCTCCTCAAGCACCTCGACGGCGCACGGCACGACGCTGAAACGAACCTCAAGCAGGCTGCTGCTGCGGAGAAACAGCAATCTGAACTCGTCCGCCAGCTCTCCGCCGCCCGCGCTGAGCATGGAAACTTGCAGCTTGAGCTTGCAGACACCACACGTTCGATTGAGCAGTCGCGTGCAGGCGAGCAGTCGCTTAAGCGGAAGCATGAAGCAGAGCTGCAGAAAGCCCGGTCGGAACGGACAGCGCTCGAACAGGCAATGAGACGGGAGAAGGACGCATGCGAAAGGCTCACCACTACGCTACAACAGAGCAAGGCTGCCGAGGACGCGCTTTCAGCCGAGGTTGACCAGTAAGTCTGGATCTATCCGTACGCGGAGAGTCATTTCATTGAGCAGGGCATTAGGCTGTCGAGGGAGCTCGCCGAAGCGGAGAAGTACGAGCAGGCGTACAACGGACTCGTGGACGAGGTCGACGCGCTCGTCCGTAGAAATGCGCTGGCAGAGGATGAGGCGCAGAGGCTGAGCCGATTCAACGCGGAGATACTCGGGCACCACAATCCCGCACAACGCATACAATATGTCGACAGGATACGGAGTGAACTTCACGACACAAAGCAGGTCCGTGCCTGGCTTCGGCATCGTGACGCTTAGAAGATTGACCTTTTCTGTTGCAGGATCTTCTGATGATGACGAAGGACCGGGATGCGTTTGCAGCCGAAAACGACGATCTTATCCGTGAGCTGCAACTGTACAAGTCGGTCGCTGTACCGGCGGACTTTAAACCGAGATCCACGTTGACTCGGGTCGCCCGCAAGCCGCTGACAACGCAGAGCTTGAACGCTAGGTCGTCCGGGAAAGGCTCGCGCCTGGAAGCGACGCCGGAGCACGACTACAAGGCCGGCGACATGACCCTCGACGAAATCTTATAGCCGCACACTGTACCCTGTGTTCTCGATGGTTATGTATTTTGTCCATGTACTTGTACCACCTCTACCACCTAATCCAGAACAGCGTACTTCTTCAAATGCGCGGGTATTGCGTCCTCGAGACCCTTTGCTTTGAGCCACGCTTTCGAAAAGAGCCGGCTTTGGTAGCGGTACGCGCCATCCGCGAGGATCGTGGCAACCGTGTGCCCAGGGCCGAGCTTCTGCGCGAGCTCGACGGCCGCGACGACATTCAATGCTGAGCTCGCCCCAAGGTAGAGACCCTCGGTGTCGAGAAGATCATAGACCATCGCAATCGACTTCTCATCCGCTATGTGCAGCGCGCCGTCGATGTGGCCGACGAAGGTTTCGAGGTTGTTCGTGACGCGTCCCTGGCCGATGCCTGTTGTGGAATTCAGTGCACAACACCACGGCTATGTGCGCGAAAACTTACCCTCAGTTATAGAACTGCCGGTCCGCTCCTTCAATTTGCCCCCGCTCGTGAGATAGCTGTGAAGCACCGAGCCTGGCGGATCCGCAAGCCAGACCTGCGCCCGTCCCTGACTCTTCTCCTTCAGGAACTTGCCCGTGCCCGCAAGCGTGCCGCCTGTTCCTGTCGCACAGACGAACGCATCAACGCTCCCGCCTGTCTGCTCCCAGATCTCCGGGCCAGTCGAGAGGTAATGCGCATCTGCATTCGCGGTGTTGTCGAACTGGTCCGTCCAGATCGCATTGTCGAGCTTCTTCGCAAAGTCACGCGCCTGGTGGTTGTAGTTCGCGGGGTTTTCGTACGCGACGGCGGGGACGGGGTACACTTCTGCGCCGAGCATGCGTAGCAGGTCGATCTTCTCCTGGCTTTGTGTGTCGGGCATGAAAATGACGCACTTGTAGCCCCTAGATCTACAGACGTGTGCGAGGCCGATGCCTGTGTTCCCTGCAGTGCCTTCGATTACGGTGCCTCCAGGCTTAATCCTAACGAAAGTGTCAGTGGTCGCACCAAGCGCAATGAGCACGACGCACGTACAGACCCTTCCTCTCTGCGTCTTGGACGACACCAAGGGCTGCACGATCCTTCACGCTACCGCCAGGGTTCTGAAACTCAGCTTTTGCAACGATGTTGCAGCCCGTCCTTTCAGACCATTTCGTGAGTCGGATCTGATTATCTCGAATTAGAACCACGGAGCGAGACGGTGGCATCTGAGACTCACGAGGGGTGTGTTCCCGACAGCTCCCACAAATCCATCGACGGCACGAGTGGTGAAACTTCGTGCAAGAGACTTGGCCAGTACAGCGGACGACATGGTCGTGGAGGCAATAGTGGAAGCGACGGCAAGCCGCCTGGAGGTACCTCATATACATGCCAACCTCAAGCACCTCATCATGAGCACCGCGACGCCTTATGTAACGACATTTCGAATTCAGAGACTGACGTGGGTAAGAGAGAAAAATTGTCCGTTGGCGACAGGCTGAGTACATGGTACAAGAAAGAGTGGCACGGAGGACACCCATCATCGAATTAAATGTATGTCAGGTACATAACCGTCGGAACATTGAGAAATTCTTGTACTGTATTAGACGCTTAGAGCGAGGAGGGATGCCGGATAACAAGCAGAGGAATGAGACATGTGGACCAACAGTCCGTCGTGCGATGCGTGCGTCATGAGGGCCATAATAAAGAGATGCCGCCGGATATACTGGAAGGGTATAAGAGAGCAAAAACAGAGCGATCGAAAGAAAATCAAGTCAACGCTTGAGTCTCAAAATCCTATGGGTTACGCTTCTTGACATTCTGCGAGAGCCATTGGAGACCCTCGAACAGGCCTTCACCGGTCGTGGCACAACTGCAGCCATACAGCATTCAATCTCTTTCATCTGTACACGATGACGCGAAAGCTCACCTAGGGTGGACGTACCACGACCGGTCGCGCATACGGTGAAGCCCAAGCTTCTCCGTGACTTCCGCTGGGGACATGGCTGCGGAGAGTGGTTATGTATTTCAGTCCTTTCCGGAAACGTCTCAGCCGCTTACCTCCGGGTAAGTCTTGCTTGTTCGCGAAGACCAGCAACAAACATTCCTTCATCTCTCTGTCGCTCAATATCCGGTGGAGCTCTTGTTTCGCCTCATCTATCCGCTCGCGATCCTGCGAGTCCACCACGAATACGAGACCCTGGGTGCCAGTGTAATAGTGCCTCCACAAGGGTCGAATCTTATCCTGGCCTCCGACATCCCAAACGTTGAACCTGACATTCTTGTATGTGACAGTCTCGACATTGAAACCGACTGCAAGAGGGGAAAGGTACGAGGAAAACGGTCAGAGGCGGGCGGTGAGTTCGAGTATGACGTGACGACACACCTGTTGGGATTGTCGTGACAGACTGATTCAACTTCAGCTTGTACAGGATGGCTGTGCAAACGTCTCAGCAAGGGTCGACGAGCAGACGCTGCCGTCACTCACTGGTTTTTCCTGCAGCATCCAGGCCCAACATCAACAGTCTCATCTCCTTATTCCCAAAGAGTTTCCCTGGTTGTCGCCTCAACGTTCTGTGTCGCGGACGGCCAATTCGTCTGAGACTCACCCATTGCCTTCGACAGGTTGGCACCCATTGCTAAAGATTGTGTTGAAAGTAAAGAACGACGGGAGGTGAAAAGTGGTCCAGCGGAGAGAAGAGGCGATGTGAATGGCGCCCCAGACCACAGCATAAACCTTCTCCGTTCTTCGACGCCCATCACCGTGGTAGGACCTCGAACACTCCACCTTCTACTTCCGCGCTTCCGGAACCATTTTGCAACCTAGCCCGAGTTCCAGAATATCTAGCATACTGTACTACCAAGTACAAATGTGAGCCGCGTTGCCGTCCGTGGCTATATCCAATAATTACTACACATTGCACAAAAAGATCCTATCCAGACGCAACGGGAGGAGATGAAGTTGGAGATGCCATGTGAGACTGATTGAACACCTTCAGCCAGCCGTCACCCATATCTGACCGCAGAGCCTCAATCCGTGCCCGGAAGGCCTCGGCTTCGCTCATCTGTCCGTTATTCTTCTCCTCACCGGGCGGCGGCTCGAACGTAGTCGCTGATACACGCGCACACCGAGCCGCCGACCTTGATGTCATTGTCGCAGATCGCTTGTGCGCAAGCCCACGGCGGTCTACTAGCGACGAAGACTCCGAAGGTGGCGACGTAGCAAGTGGAGAAGCGGGAGCAAACTCGCTCTGGCGGCGGGCGTGCCGCGAGACGAATTTGGGCGGTGGGACGGGCCCTGATGACAGGCCAGCCGGCTCAGAGTCGCCGGTCGACCTGGACTGTGCAGTAGCCTTGAAGGCAGACGGCCCTGGCTGAGAGACTGGTTCTGAGTCCGTCTGAGGCAGCTTAGCAGAAGCCTTTGGCGGGCTGGTCGCATGCCGGGGCAGTGCATCGGAGCCCATACGGGCATGAGAGGTGCTTCGCGAACTGTTTGCTTCGCTTCCTCCATCGAGATCGACAATTCGCTTGGTCTTCTTCCTCCGTCCTCGTCCGGCAAGAGCGGCCAGCTGCGGCGACGCAGTCTGTGAGGCAGAGGCTGAAGTCGTAGGGGACATGCCAGGGCTGCCTGGAGGCGGAGAAGTGATAGGTCGGATGTGAGGGACATGTGCATTCACGGCGACGATGGGAGGAGAGTTGATTGTCGCCGCAGGAGTTCGAGTAGAAGTCATCTGTTCAGATGGACGCTCCGTGAGGTATCGCTTCTCGTAGAAGCTGGGTGGTGTGCCATCGAGCAAGATAGACCTGCCCTCCTTCCAGAACAAGTCGAAGCAGCGGATGCGGTAACCCTCCTCGATTTCCGTCAGTGGATTGCCTTCAACCCAAACTTCTGCAATATTTGGCAGAGCAGCCAGCCTCCCAATCTCAGCGCTCTCCTCAATCAGGTTATGGCGTAGATCCGCTCGTTCCAAGGCTTTCAGCCGCTCAAGTCCGCATATGGATTCCAGACGATTGCGCAGCAGGATAAGGGAAAGGACCTGGCCGAGCATGGTGTAGATACCAAGTACTGAGTCGATCATGTTGTCCGAGAGGTTGAGGGAGACAAGATTATACAGGGCCGAAAGACCCGGAGGGACCGACACCAATAAGTTGGACGAGAGGTCGAGGTGTGTCACCGAAGTGAGATGCTCAAGTGGAGCGGTGGGGATGAATGTCAGAGCATTTTCAGCCAAGCAAAGATGCCGCAAGGACGACCACATTAATGGCGGAAGCTGGGGTTCGGGAGCTCGAGGTACTTCATCCGCAATGGGATCAGGCTCCTCGACTTTCGGTGTGGTCACGACCTCATTTTCATCCTCAGAGTCCTCTGGAACGGAGGCGGGCAGGCGAGTAGCGCGAAACGAACCCTGACGGGACGGTGGGACTCGCGGACGCTTTGCCTTCGTCACGACCGCCCGGCCCTCTCGTCGAGCCTGGTCATCCGCTACCGATCCAATTAGCACATCCCCGATGTCTTCCAAACCGCTTCGTCTGATGGATAAGCTCCTCAAGCTTACCGCAAGCCTGTCCCAGCCCAAGATGATGCGTGGGTCAACATCCTCAAGCTCCAGGATCTGCAGCATCTTGAAAGCGTCCAAGCACAATGCGCGGTCGAGCTGCTCGTTGGCCATCTCAGCTATCAGCTTCGGCTCAGGAGCGTGAAGGCGGAGAGCCGGAAGCACGGTGAAGCGGGAATAGATGAACTTGAGTTCTCCGTCAACGGTGGGCGGCGCAGACTTGCCCCACCAGCTACCACCCAGAGAGAGCTTGGAGACGGCAGAGAATGTAGAAGCGAGGGACATGAACGACATCGAGTCTGATTTGTCAGTACCAGGAATGCTGATGTAGTTCATAGGTCGCGACGCGCTTTCGACCTTGACGTCAAGGCTTCCGACCCCGTCAAGTCCGACGGCCTCCATGCGTATGAGGAGATAGTAGAGGTGGTGTACATCGAATGAGAGGACAACTGGTTTCACGTTCTCGGGTATGGCTGCAGGATCTGAGGCGAACCAACCCCAAGGGATTGAATATGGAGGGTGCGGGGTCGCCGTTCTTCGAGCGGCGGCGGGGCTGCAGACCAGCAGCAGCGAGGCCCTGTTCGTTGTTGCGAATGTATAATGCTATACGACGTATGTAGTCGTCGCCTTTCTCGTGCTCCATGTCGCTGTAGGTGATAGGGAGGACGTAGCAGACGATGAGTAAGATAACCTGAGGTGTCCTGAGGCGGAGGAGCCTCGAGTTGCAGGCGTTGAAGGAGGCGCCCATTTACCCACGTGGGGAAACGGCAAACTCCGTGCTGTTCACTATTGGAGTATTCGCGACGCGCGGCGCTGCTCCCTGTTCTTTGCCTTTGTCTACTCTCTCGCACAGGCTCTCTATCTTCCTTTTTTTTTTCCTTTCATTTTGGGAAATTTTGGCCATGAAGATCACCGTGAAAACCTTGCAGCAGAAGACCTTCCAGGTGGGTCTGGCCACAGACCTGCTGTCTGTGGAGTCGCGGGTCATACACTGTGCTGACATCCTAATCCAGCTCGATGCTGAACCTTCGGAAACTGTAGCCGATCTGAAGAAGAAGATTGAGGAGGGACATGGTCATCCTGTTGCAACTCAGAAACTCATCTACTCAGGTCAGGATCGCGCCATCGCAAGGTGAAGCACTGGGTGCTGACTCTTACGCAGGTCAGGTCTTGGGCGACGATAAAACTGTGGAATCATGCAACATCAAGGAGAAGGGATTCTTGGTGCTTATGGTAGCAAAGGTATGTTCTCTCTACCAAATACCTACGCGATTGTTCTGACTTGTGGCCGATAGCCCAAAGCCGAGCCTAAACCTGCTGCTGCTGCCACTCCTGCTGCTGCTGCTGCTGCTACTTCTGCTGCCCCAAGTAACCCACCTGCCGCTGCACCAGCCGCCGCTCCCGCTCCCGCAACATCAATACCCGCTGCTGCCCCACCTCAGCCCCCAAATGCCCCAATTCTCACACCCGCTCAGGCTGCTCCCGTCTCCACACCAGCCCAATCCGCCCGCGCTATCAATGACGAGAACGCATTCGTCACTGGGGCAGACCTTCAGACAGCCGTGCAGAACATGATGGAGATGGGCTTCGAGAGAGAGCAGGCGATGCGCGCTCTGAGAGCAAGTTACAACAACCCTGAGCGTGCCGTAGAGTACTTGTTTAATGTCAGTACAGCACTCGCGGGTATCACCGATAGCGCTGACTACGATGTTGCAGGGTATCCCTTCTCACCTCGAAGACGTTGCCGCAGGTACTCGGGCGCCTCAGGCACAAGCTCCCGCTACCCCCGCTTCTGCTCCCGCCCCTGCCCAGGCAGCCCAGGCGCCAGTGCCCATCCCTGTTGAGCAGCTCCCACGGGCTCCTCCCGCGGCTGGCCAACCGCAGAACTTATTCCAGCTCGCTCAACAGCAACAGGCTCAGCAGCCCGGTGCCGCCGGTGCACGCCAGCCTGGTCAGCCAGGACTCAGCCTCCCGGGGGGTGGCGGTGGCGGTGGTGGTGGCCTTGACATCAGCCAACTGCAGAGCCAGCCACAAATCCAGCACCTCCGCCAGCTCTTGCAGCAGAATCCGGCGCTCATCCAGCCCGTGCTCCATCAGCTCGCGCAGTCGAACCCGGAGCTTGCGGAGCTCTTCACACAGCACCCCGAAGCTATCGCCCAGGCGATTGGCTTGACGCCCGATGACCTTGAGGGTGGCGGCGACATACCTGAGGGCGCGCATGTCATTCACGTCACTGAGGAGGAGCAGGCGGCAATCCAGCGTGTGAGTCCTCTTTTCTGTGCTGTTACACAATGGTGGTCACTCATAGGCTTTGATAGCTCCAAGATCTTGGTTTCTCTCGAGCAGCTGCTATCGAGGCATACTTTGCTTGCGACAAGGACGAGGCGATGGCCGCGAATTACTTGTTTGATTCTGAAAACCAGGCCGATTAAGTATCGTGTATTAATGTGGATCCGTATGTATGTGTAGCAATTTCATTGTGTACCACTTGTCTTCCTTAGTTCGTGTTGATGCCGAACATTTATGAATAATGATTGCTCGTGGAGCCTACAGTCCCAAGGTACCCAAACGAATGGAAGATTTGGTGGGTTTCAATTCGGACAAGACGTATGGGATAGATGTAGCTATCATGGATCATGTGAACCCATGTAAATGCACAAAATAAGAGGGAATCTTAAACGCAATTCGTGATCCCGGGCTCGTCACAGGTCCGGAAGCCGATCATCCCCCTTAATATTGGTCTTGGACCGCTAGAGGTCCGTATCGATCGGCTGTCCACTGTAGAAAGTCCGACACGAGCAGTACAGCCTTCTCGTATGATTCTGATGATGAAGATCTTCGTTAATGTGTGTCTGGGATACACAGTTAGGACTTCCGCACTGCCCATGTCTTTAAATTGCCTACAAGAGGAGATTTATTGCCTGTGCAGCTGGGCGCATTGTGCACCTTGCCCATCCGACGTATGACTAAAGCTTAGCGACGAATTGCGCCGCATTGTCTGAACGCGGCCGTATCACGCATGGGAATGGCGCGGGATGGCTGGGGAAGACTGAGTACCCATCCTTAAGTATCAGTAGCAACGGGACACCGACCTCGTAAGACCAGGGAGCCAGTCGAGCTCAGGGATGATGTCTTGTCCCTTGGCATCTTTTGCCGGTACGACCTCGAAGACGGCGAGGAACGATGCGACGACGATCCAGACGCTGGCGTCGGCCAGATGTCGTCCCGGACATATTCTGGCAAATAGTAAACCAGCCTGCGGTCATCGAGAGACATGCGAGGGCGCGTACCTGCGTCCCCAGCCAAAGCCAATGCCCACGGGAAGTGGCTCTGACTCAGGCGAGAGGAAGCGTTCCGGTCGGAACTCCGTGGGGTTGTTGTACACCTTGTCGTCCATAGACATTGCGCTGCGGGAAGGACATCCACAGTGAGTTATGTCCGTAAACATGAACATCCCGCGCGCCGAGACATACATGTTATTAGTCAGGACAGTGGTGCCTCTAGGGATGTACATGCCGCGATAGATATCGTCCGCGGTGCTACTGTGTAACAAACCTGCGGCGAACCGTAATTTAGTTATTCTGGCGATGCGAACAATTGGGCTGAAGCATACCGAACGGGGAAGGTGGGTGCCATCTTATCGTTTCCTGAATGAAGGCCTCGAGATAAGGAAGTGACTCGCGATCATCGAAGTCAGGTAGCCTTTTTCCGTCGAGAACATCGCCAAGTTCGTTCTGTGTCTTGCGCTGGGCCTCAGGGTTGAGAAGAAGTATCGCAATCACGTTTAAGATTGTGGACCATGTCTATGGCTGATATTAGTGTCAGGAGAAACCATGGGCAACGGAAAATACGCACCGTCTCCGCGCCAGCCACGTACATTAGTGATGAGGCGACCTTCAAAGTCTGCAGATCCTCGGGACTGACTCCTCCGCTTCGTTCCAGCTCCTCGATCTGTATCGACGCGAAGCTCGGAGCGGCGTCGCCAGCAATCTATACGCCACACTCAGTACTTGCACGGGATGGTAGACTCAGCGAGATACGTGCCATCCGCTGGCGCACGTGCTCGAAGGGCATGTTCCGCATGTGCCGAATAAACGGCGCCGCATCTTGTGGCACATACATGAGGATCAGGATGACGAATGGTTTTGAGTATAGCCTACCTCTTGCGCGCCGGCCAAACTGGTTCCCCGGGAACCAGCTAGGCAGGTATTTGACTGCGGACTATCAGCGAACTGCCTAGATCATAAATAAAAATATGCGTACGCCAGGGGAAGAAGTCAACGATGGACAGAGCATGGCCTGCTTCCGTGACGATCTTGTTCGTTCTCTCAGCCATATGCACGTAAGGGTCATCATCAGAGGTGACTTTGTGCCCGTACGCTATCTCCATGATAACTGCGGTGGAGAATCTGTGATACATGATCAGACTCTTAGACAAATAAGCTCCGTTGTGGGGTGTCCATACTGCCGCACGTGATCCTCATAACGCTCTGGGTCGTGTAAAACCTTCTTCAGGAGCACACGGGCCTGTGACAGCTGACTGGGCTGGAATACAACACAGCCTTGCCTTGTGAAAGCCTGTTGGAAGAACTTGCGCTGCTTGTGAAACCGTTCTCCGTACGGCAAGAATCCGAGCATATCTGTCCATCCAATCCTGCCACAGTTATCGTGAGTACAGTCGAATGTTCCTGAATGCGACGTGAGGCATACATCTCGTGGATGACAGAGCGTGGGCGGCTGCTATATATTGCACTCCGCTTCTCCAGAAGATCCGACGCAGCTTCTTGGCTGCTGAGAACGACGAGGGGCTTTCCCAAGATGTTGAAGTACATTACATCGCCTGCGACATTCAATGGACCGTCAGCCTACAGGCGGCGTACGGAAGACGTACCATATTTTCTGGCCAGTTCCATAAGACCCAGGGGCGTGTCGCGGGAGGGGAAGGCCCGAACATTGCCAATCAGTGGATCCAGAGGCGGACCTGGTGGAAGCGGGGCAGGTCGTCTGTACTGCTTCCAGAATGCTCTACAAGCAAGGAATAGCAGGAGGAGTAGAGCCGCGACGATGACGCGAGACATCTTGGCGAGACTGTGGGTAGAGAAGAACGAGCGAGCGATGTACATCATACCGCGGCTCCGCTATATAGTGTCCGCATTAATCATTGATTCATTCGTGTGTGCAAGGTTAAGGAGCCATGGGGGTTTCTATTTCTCGCGGACCGTATGGGCGTTCTTTGCGAACAAGCGAATGCGTCCAGCGATAGCGAGGGGTGGTAATTAAGCGCGCTTTTTTCCGGCGTAAAATTGGCCAAAAGCTGATTGAACAAGGCCCCAACTTTCTTCGGTTTTCACCTGAAAAAACCCGAAGGCAAAACTGAGTTTTCCGCCAGTTTTACTGTGTTTTAGACCATGATTTTGGCTGATTTTGCACCAGTTTCTCCTCAGTTTGCATCGGCGTAGAATCGAGGAATAACTGGGCCTTGTTTAGCCGCTTTTGCCTGAGTTTTAAGAAAAAAACTGCATCAGGACCGTGTATGGGGTTTGAGACGGATTTTCATGGGGGTTTGGCGAGACACGCTCACTGCTACTTTAAAACTCTGCGCACTTACGGATAAGCTCAACTGACAAACGAGCATGCAGATATAATCTATTAAAGAACAAATTGAGGTCGGTTCAAGTCAGCTAAAACTCTACTGGTATTTCCTGCTCTGCCTTGGTGACATAGCTATGGATGCGATGGCCTGTGTGGCCCGTGGCACAAAATGGTGAAGCCAACGCAACCTTGACCTTGAACGTGGATACTTGAGTGACCGCAGTACCAATCCAACGGCACGTAGAGAAGCCGCGGCTCACGATACGTAAACTCGTTTGTTTCGCGCACCAGCCACTGGTCAATCTGACGGGCAGGAAGTGATGCTCAGCAATTGAAGATGATATGTAAAGATTGAAGTCTGCATATATCGGGAGTAGTCCTCTCCGGGCATGAGGATACGCAGGAGCGGCAACGCAGGATTGAGGCCTCTGCGCTGCTCGCCCCTTCAATTGCCAAAGCGCGGAAAGAGGACAATTCGGCAGTTTGCTCAGTTTACTCATCCGACGCACGGTCAGAGCCGAGCGACCAATTGCACCGCATCACCCGAACGCGGGCGTATCACGCAGGGGAACGGCGCAGGATGACTAACCACGACTGAGCACTCATCTTGGACACTGGCAGTAACAAAACACTGACCTCGAAATACCAGAAAGCCACTTGAACTCGGGTATGATGTCTTGTCCCTTGTCATCTTTTATGGGCACGACCTCGAAGACGGCGAGGAACGACGCAATGACGATCCAAACGCTAGGGTCGGCTAGATGTCGTCCCGGGCATATCCTAACGAACAGTCAGCTGACCCGCAACGTGCAGCCCTCAAGAGATGCCGTGTAAGAGCGCATACCTGCGTCCCCAGCCAAAATCAATGCCCACGAGCGGAGGTTCAGACTCAGGCGAGAGGAAGCGTTCCGGTCGGAACTCAGTGGGATTGTTGTACACTTTGTCGTCCATAGACATTGCGCTGTTAAAAAGGCAGCTACAGTGAGACATATCCACGAAGATGAACATATCAGTGCTGGTAGACACACATGCTGTTGGCAAGGACAGTGGTGCCCTTGGGAATGTACATGCCGCGATAGATGTCTTCTGCGGTGCTGCTGTGCGGGAAACCTAGCGCGAACCATAATTCAGCTATTCTGATGAGATCATTGAGCAAACTGGAGTATACCTAGCGGTGCTGTCGGATGCCACCTCATCGTCTCCTGAATGACGGCCTCGAGATAAGGAAGCGAGCTACGATCCTCAAACTCAGGTAGTCTCTTCCCGCCGAGAACGCTATCCAGCTCATTCTGCGCCTTGCGCTGGGCCTTAGGGTTGGTAAGAAGCGCTGCGATGACGATCAAGATTGTAGACCACGTCTTAACCGAAATCAGTGCTAGGATAAGTTATGGGCAGAAGAGGATACGCACTGTCTCTGCGCCAGCCGCGTACATCTGCGATGCGGCAACCTTCAAGGTCTGCAAATCTTCAGGATTTAGTCCCCCATTTTGTTCGAGCTCTTCAATCTGCATCGACGTAAAACTCAGCGAAGCATTGCCAGCGGCCTATGCATTGCACTCAATAACCGCGTGAGATGACATATCGAGACACGTGCCATCTGCCGGCGCACTTGCTCGAAAGGCATGTCCCGCATGTTTTCAACAAACGACGCTGAATCTGATAGAATGTACATTAGGGGCAAAGCGATGGATCGTTGCAAGGAGACTATATACCTTTGGCGAGACGGCCGAACCAGTTTCCAGGGAACCAACTCGGCAAGTACCTGACTGCGAAATGTCAATGAACTGTAGAAATCATAGCTACGAGCATGCGCACGCCAAGGAAAGAAGTCAATGATAGCTAGGGAATGTCCTGCTTCTACGATGATCTTGTTCGTTCCCTCTGCGATGTCAATGTAAGGGTCGTCATCGGAGGCTACCTTGTGTCCGTATGTTATCTCCATGATGACCGCAGTGGAAAATCTACGATGCATAGTTAGAATCCCAGATGAACGAGCTCCACTTCGTTGAGACCATACCGCCGCAAATGCTCTTCATAACACTCTGAGTCTTGCAGAATCTTCTTCAGAAGCATGTGGGTTTGAGACAGCTGACTTGGGCGAAATGCTACACAGCTCTGCTTCGCGAGAGCCTGCTGAAAGACCTTGCGCTGCCTGTGGAACTGCTCTCCGTACGGCAAGAACCCAAGCATGTCAGCCCATCCAACCCTGTCACACCTATCGTGAGGATAGCTAAAGATTACTAAATGTGACATGAGACATACATCTCATGTACGATGGAGCGTGGACGGCTGCTATATATTGCACTGCGCTTCTCTAGCAATTCGGACGCGGCTTTTTGACTGCTGAGAACAACAAGAGGTTTTCCTAAGATGTCGAAATACATCACATCGCCTACAATGTCCAGTAAGCCATCGGTCTATGAGACGCGTATGAGCCCGAACGCACCATATTTCCTGGACAGTTCCATAAGACCCATGGGCGTGTTGTGGATAGGGAAGGTTCGAACATTGCCAATCAGCGGATCTGCGGGCGGACCTGGAGGAAACGGGGCAGGTCGTCTGTGCTGATTCCAAAGTGCTCGACAAACGAGGAGCACCGGGATGAGCAAAGCGACGACCAAGCTGTATGACATTCTAGCAAGACTAGAACTGCGAGTAGGAACTCAGAAAAGAGGAACGTACTGTGTACATCATATAACGTGTCCGCCGCTATATGAGGTCATCGCTTAGGCCGCCGCCAGTCCACCCTCCCATGAAAAGTTAGATAGTGGCGGGAGTCTGGACTCGTTCTATCGGAAAACGAGTTCATATTGGGAAGGAAGCCAGAGCGGGACCCTGACTGCTCCTTCTAAGCCAATCGCGGACTCTTCTCCCCGGGAGTGAGTAGTTCTGCGGCTGAGACCACGAGCCGATATCAATGCCTGCTGGCTCAGCCAGAACGACAGAAAATGGCAAAGTTCATCGGCAACGCGTGTTTATGGAAAACAATGCAGGAAGAATCGATGGACGACGGGCGATACTTGGGTACCCTGAGTGACAGCTCGCTGAAGCGAGCTTTGATATGGACACAAAAATGTGACAGGTCGCGACAGGCGCGCATCCTCGGCACCTTGACCAATATAGTCTCCCACTGCCATTAGGCGAGAGAAGCTAATTAACTTACGACAGACATGTCCCATGTGCATGAGGCCGGAACGGCGGAGCCTTGTTCGGGTACGATGTCCTCGTTCATTGATCAGAACCTCGTGCGACTTTGCGTAACATTTCTCACACAGAATTGGCAAGGAGGCCGATAAAAAGCGGTTTCCGCGTGCTCATGGAGGATACATTCGATTTTCTTAGGATGGAGATGAAGTCCAACAGGTACAAAGTCGGTAGCTCAGTTCAAGGTGGGACTCCTCACACGCCAGACTCAGAGTTACGATCAACTCGCTCCGCGCACTAGCCAGCTCGCCAAGCAGGAAATTACGTTTAACAAAGACAGTATATACGGACTGTCGTCTGTGCATATACTAAGACCAGCTCTCCCTCTGAACACGGGGACACGCAAGAGCAGGAATACCCTGTCCGGGATACGCGATTACTAGGTCGTTGCACTGCTCATCTCCCCGGAATATTCAAGTACGAGGGGGCATTTGTTTTTCGCGCGTTGGGCCAGATCATAGTGTGCTTACTTGACGCACAATCAGAGACGAGCGACCAGCTGTGCCGCATTGCTCGAGCGTGGTCGTATCACGCGCGGGTATGGCGCAGGATGGCTGTCCACGGGTAAGTACTCATCCTCGAACGTGAGTCAACAGTAGAAAGATACTGACCTTGCCAGTCCGGGGAGCCAATTGAGCTCAGGGATGATGTCTTGTCCCTTGCCATCTTTTGCCGGTACAACCTCGAAGGCGGTAAGGAACGATGCGATGACAATCCAGAGGCTAGCGTCGGCTAGGTGCCGTCCCGGGCATATCCTAGTGAATAGTCAACCAACTTGCGACCCTTACAGATGTCATGCGAGAGCACCCACCTGCGTCCCCAGCCGAAATTGATATTTACGGATGACGGCTCTGACTCAGGGGGGAGGAAGCGTTCGGGTCGGAATAAGTCAGGGTTGCTGTACACCCTGTCGTCCTTGGACATCGCGCTGTTGAAAAGATGATCAGGATGGGTCAAGTACATGCAGATGGGAGTTTTAGGGAAGCAACACGTACGAGCTGTTATAGAGAACGATGGCATCCTTGGGAATGTACATACCACGATAGATGTCGTCCGCAGTGCTACTATGCGGCAAGCCTGGTGTAAATCATAATCCAGTTATTCTAACTGGGTCATCGACCAAACTCAAGCTTACCGAGCTGGGTAGTTGGGTGCCACCTTGTCGTCTCCTGGATGACGGCCTCGAGGTAGGGAAGCGACTCACGGTCACCGAAGTCAGGTAATCTCCCCCCACCGACAACTCTATCCAGCTCTTCCTGCGCCTTACGCTGAACCTCGGGATGGAAAAGCAGTATCGCAATGATCGACATGAGTGATGACCATGTCTACAACCAAGATCAGTGCTGAGATGAAATACGAGCAGCGGAGATACGGACTGTCTCTGCTCCAGCCGTGTACATCTGCGCTGAAGCAACCTTCAAGGTCTCCAAATCCTTGGGGCTTGCTTCTCCATTTCGCTCGAGTTCCTCAATGTGCATCGATGTGAAGCTGGGAGTGGCATTTCCAATGACCTATGTGCTCCGTTTAATATAGATGTGCAGGGCGGCGGAATCAAGAAGACACTTGCCATCTGTTGGCGCACCCACTCAAATGGCATTTCCTTCATTTGCCGCATCAACGGCGGTCCGTCTGGTGGATGCACATGAGGGGCAAACGGTAGGTTGTTTCAAGGAGGGCGAACCTTTTGCAATGTGGCCGAACCAGTTTCCTGGAAACCAGCTAGGCAGGTAGCTGACTGCGGACTGTCAGTGAATCGTTCAGACCGTGAACATAATATGCGCACGTGAAGGGAAGAAATCGAGGATAGTCAGAGAATTGCCTGCTTCCTCCACGATCTTGGTTGTTCTCTCCATCATACCGAGGTAAGGGTCATCATCGGAAGCGACTTTGTACCCGTACGTTATCTCCATGATAACCGCAGTAGAGAATCTGCGATACACAGTCAGACCCTCAGATAAATGAGCCTCACTTCGTCGAATTCATACCGTCGCACGTGATCGTCGAAACGCTCTGGGTCTTGCAGAACCTTCTTCAGCAGCACATGGGTCTGAGACAGCTGACTCGGCTGGAATACGACACAGCCTTGCTTCGTGAAAGCCTGTTGGAAAAGCTTGCGCTGCTTGTGAAATTGCTCCCCGTAAGGCAGGAATCCGAGCATATCTGTCCACCCAATCCTGTCATACCGTTATGAGTATCGTCAAATGACATTAAAAGCGGTACCAGACGTACAACTCTTGAGCGATGGAGCGCGGACGACTACTATATATTGCACTTCGCTTTTCCAACAGGTCCGATGCGGCTTCCTGGCTGCTAAGAACGACGAGCGATTTCCCCAAGATGTTGAAGTACATCACGTCACCTGCGAACTCCTGATCAGTCGTTAGCTTGCAAGAGGTGTACGAGAGGCGTACCGTATTTCCTGGCCAATTTCGTGAGACCTGCGGGCGTGTCGTTGACAGGGAAAAATCGAACATTGCCAATCAATGGATCCGCAGGCGGACCTGGAGGGAACGGGGCGGGTCGTCTGCGTTGGTTCCAGAGTGCTCTGCAGGCGAGGAATACCAGGAAGAGGAGGGCTGCGACTGAGCCACTAGTGTAAAACAACGACATGCCGGCCAGACCGCGGATAGAAACCCAGAAAAGAGGAGCACACCGCTTTATAAGGTCTCCACCAACATCGCCAGTCTGCTCCCTACATGAAAGGTTAGATGGTAGTGATGGGGTGTCTTCATTCGTTCTGTCAATAAATGAATCCGTAGTGGCAGGAAGCCGGGGCGGGATCCCGATTATTCCTTCTAGGCCAGTTATGTATACCTCCGATGGCAAGCGGCTCTGTGGTTAGAGACTGAAACTTTGCGGCCAGTGGGCCACCGTGTACCGATTCAGACGGCACGACGCCGATCATCGCGCGTCCAAAGGAAACGATGC
>NW_006767633.1:2329272-2337728 GCF_000300595.1 Phanerochaete carnosa HHB-10118-sp | reverse complement strand
AGGGAACCGGGGCGGGTCGTCTGCGTTGGTTCCCAGAGTGCTCTGCAGGCGAGGAATACCAGGAAGAGGAGGGCTGCGACTGAGCCACTAGTGTAAAACAACGACATGCCGGCCCAGACCGCGGATAGAAACCCAGAAAAGAGGAGCACACCGCTTTATAAGGTCTCCACCAACATCGCCAGTCTGCTCCCTACATGAAAGGTTAGATGGTAGTGATGGGGTGTCTTCATTCGTTCTGTCAATAAATGAATCCGTAGTGGCAGGAAGCCGGGGCGGGATCCCGATTATTCCTTCTAGGCCAGTTATGTATACCTCCGATGGCAAGCGGCTCTGTGGTTAGAGACTGAAACTTTGCGGCCAGTGGGCCACCGTGTACCGATTCAGACCAGCGTTGGGCAGTCAATGACCGAGTCATCCCAGTCACGGTCATTGACTGACAGCTGGTCACTGATGGGTCAATGACCGAGTTACAGTCAATGACTGGGCGGTTTCGTGATCCCACGCAAGCGAAATGCCGGGGTCGAGCGCTTGGGGGGACAGACCCCAATGGAATGGCAGGGCCCGATGGCGCCCTGCGATATGGTTGGCTGCCAAGGTGGCACCCGGAAAACCGGCCAGTCACGGTCATGTCTGACTCGGTCATTGACCAGTCATTGACCAGTCACTGACCAGTCACTGACCGGCACAACGCTGATTCAGACGGCACGACGCCGATCATCGGTCCAAAGGAAACGATGTGAGGAGGGTCGAGGGTCAACGTGGGAAAGGGTGGAAACACGCGTATAGCTCGCTAATTGAACGGGATCAGATATCGACATAGAACTTGCAGCTCTGCTTCGATCTAGGGGGATGCGCTCGCCGCCCGGCCGATTCAAGCGGACGTGCCCTAGAACGAAGACGGGTCTAGAGAACAACGTTAGCTCAGTTAAGCTCGACTAATACTGTTACAGACATTTGCCGGTTGACCTTGGAGGCATAGGCAAGGAACGCGTCTGCAGATGTGGCTGGCAAAGACAAGCGAAGACATTATTCAGACTCCTCCAGGTGGACATCACGTGAAGCCCTGCGACCTTGCTGGGCAGGTCGAGACGAACCATCGCATACACACAATCAATTCGCTCCGCGTACCAATCATTGGCTAGCCTATTCAGGAAGGATACCATGTTCAGTAAAATCAGATGGCATAACGGACTAACGTCTACCAGTCGAGACTAGCCCTCTCCGAAAACAGAGACGTGTAGTGATGCGGCACTGATGCCCTGTCTGAAATGTACGGTCGAGACCCCTGGTGCACTACTCATCGTTGCAAAATGCTTATAGGAAGTGCGAGAAGATATCATGACTCGGCATGCGAGCGTATGAACATTGTACATGTTGCTCATCTGACGCACGATCAGAGCCGAGTGACCAGCTGCGACGCATGGCCTGAACGCGGGCGTATCACGCATGGGAACGGCGCGGGATGACTGTCCACAGCTGAGAACTGAGCACCCATCCTCAAACATCAGCAACAGCGGGATACTGACCTTGTAATACCAGAGAGCCACTTAATCTCCGGGTTGATGTCTAGTCCCTTGGCATCTTTCGCGGGTACGACCTCGAAGACGGTGAGGAACGAGGCAGCGACGATCCAAACGCTGGCGTCGGCCAGAAGTCGTCCCGGGCATATTCTGACAAATCATCAATCAACTCTCGCGGTCCTTGAGAGAGATGGTGCGAGAGCGCATACCTGCGTCCCCAGCCAAAGCCGATGCCTACTGGCAGTGGCTCTGACTCAGGAGAGAGGAAACGTTCCGGCCGGAACACAGTAGGATTGCTATACACTTTATCGTTCATAGACATTGCGCTGTGGGAAGAACAAACATTCACGGTGAGTTGTGTCCATGAAGACGAGCTCCGGGCTAGAAGACATACGTGCTGTTGGCAAGGACAGTAGTGCCCTTGGGGATGTACATGCCACGATAGATATCGTCCGTGGTACTACTATGCGGTAAATCTACAGTGAATCATAATACGGTTATCCTGACAAGGGCGATAATTAAATCAAGCGTACTGAACGGGGTAGTCGGATGCCATCTCATCGTCTCATGTATGACGGCCTCCAGATAAGGAAGTGGCTCGCGGTCATCGAAGTCGGGTAGCCTCTTTCCGCCGATAACACTGTCCAGCTCGTCCTGCACCTGACGCTGGACGTTAGGGTATATAAACAGCATCGCAACGATATTCATGAGTGTTGACCATGTCTACAGCTGAGGTTAGTGCCGGAATGAAGTACGAATAGTGGAGATACGGACTGTATCTGCTCCAGCCGCGTACATCTGCAACGCGGCAGCCTTCAAGATCTGCAAATCTTCAGGGCTTGCTCCCCCATTTTGTTCTAGTTCCTCAATCTGCTTCGACGTGAAGCTTGGGGTGGCAGTTCCAGTGACCTACGCATTTATCATCAACCGCGCAGGACAACAAACTAAGGAGACATGATGTACCATCTGTTGACGCACTTGCTCGAACGGCACGTCCCGAATATTCTTAAGAAACGGTGCTGCATCTAGCAGAATGTTCATGGAGAGCAGAAGGACGAATAATATGGAGGACAGCGCACCCTTCGCGAAGCGGCCTAACCAATTCCCCGGAAACCAGCTCGGCAAGTATCTGACTGCAGACTGTCAGTGAGCCGTCCAGACCATAATGAACATATACGCACGTGAGGGGAAGAAGTCAATGATAGACAGAGAATGACCCGACTCCACGATAATTCTGCTCATTCCCTCTGCCATGCCGATGTAAGGGTCATCATCCGATGAGACTCTGTGTCCATATGTTATCTCCATGATGACTGCAGCGGAAAACCTGTGATGAAAGGTTGAATTCCTGGACCCAAGAGCGCTGCTAAAACCATACTGTCGTATATGATCCTCGTAACGCTCGGGGTTTTGCAGAACCTTCTTCAGGAGTATACGAGCCTGAGACAGCTGACTCGGGCGAAATGCACCACAGCCTTGTCTCGAGAAGGCCTGCTGAAAGAACTTGCGCTGCTTGATAAAGTCTTCCCCGTACGGCAGAAATCCAAGCATGTCATCCCATCCAATCCTGTTACAAGTACTGTGAGCATAGTCGTATATCCTTGAATGCAACGTAAGACATACATCTCATGGACAATGGAGCGTGGACGACTACTATATATTGCACTCCGCTTCTCCAGTAGGTCTGACGCAGCTTCTTGGCTGCTCAGAACTACAAGATGTTTTCCTAGGATGTTGAAGTACATTACATCGCCTATCATACCCGATAAGCTGTAAGCTAGGGAACGTACGTGAGAAACACACCATATTTCTTGGCCAATTCCATGAGACCTAGGGGCGCGTCGTGCGCAGGAAAGGACCGGACATTTCCGATCAATGGATCCGCAGGTGGACCTGGAGGAAACGGGGCGAGTCGTCTGTGCTGTTTCCAGAATGCTCTGCAGATAAAGTACACCAGGAGGAGGAGACCTGCGATTAAGCCCTGAAACATCCCGGTAAGACTGCGGTTAGCTATAGCGAAGGGGAACACACCATGTACATCGTCACACGGGCCCACTATACAACGTGTCTACCCAGACCATCAATCCACCCTTGCGTCATGAAAAATTAGAGAGTCATGGGAGTCTTGATCTTCCGCCGCGGGCCGCAGTGAATATTCCCTGCGAACATATGGATGCATCTAGTGACAGGGAAGCTGGGCCAGGGTACTCCTACGATATTACGTCTCGCCAAGCCTGAGCTTGACATGCAGGGTCGCCTCAAGTATTTTCCACTAACTTACGGATGGGCTTAATTGACAAATGAGCATGCCGACATGTCTACATATGAATCAGGGCAACGCTCTCCGAGAATGAGGACGGGCAGGAGCAGCTTGCTTCGGCGCGATACTGTTGATCGTAATCATCAGGCAGCAGCCCACAGCTCCGAGCCAACTCTACACTCACGCGCGGCATTTGGCACTCTACGTCCTGCGGCGCACGACCACAGGAACAGGATCCCTCACTCGCATGACGAACTGATCCTCGACAGCGCGCTCGCGTCCAGCGGGATCCCACCCCTTCTCGAGCTCGAACTCGAGGTTCTGCACCAGGTAGCAGCACACCATGCGCATCTCCATCTGTGCGAGGTTCTTGCCGACACAGTTCTCTGGGCCGAACGAGAACGGTATGAACGCGTTCGCGTCGTGCGCGAACAACTCGCCCTCGGGTGCACGTTCGAGGCCCTCAGCAATGAGCCACCGCTCGGGCCAGTACGTTTCCGGCTGGGAGAAGTATCGCGGGTCGCGCTGCAGCGACCAAAAGTGCACACGCGCCTGCGTGCCGTCTGGGATGAGGCTATAGCGGAGTGAGGGAGCTGTAACGTCTCAGCATTGAGAGTAAACGTACTAAGGGCCAACAAGTCTGTCTCCTTTGCCAGGGATGGGAGCCCGTTGACTGCCGCTTGGGATGACAGGATACAATCGCAAGGCCTCGTTACTGCACAAGAATTAGACATGCGGCGCACAGCGAATGGATACGAGACACACAGGACAGCATCCAAGAAGACCATCTTGCTATGGTTCTTGGTGTCAAAAGCGTTTTCGCCTGCAGGGTAGTACTTGTCGACTTCAGCCTGGAGCCGCTTATAGTAGTGCGGATAGCGCAAGATGTTCCAAAAGGTGTTGCCCAAAACGGTTGCGGTGGTATCCGAGGCTGCAACAGTCGCCAGCATGCCCTCCGAGATGACTTGACCCATGTCTGGAGACGTCTTTTCTGCTTCGTCTTCATTACTCTGAGAACTCATGGTCATCATGTGTTGGGCTCGTCGATATTGACAAGCCTACCAGGTAGTAGAATAAATCCTTCGTCTTCGCGCCGTTCTTATAACGGAATGCAGCGCGATCGGTCGCAAAGTCACGCAGCTTCTTGATCATCGGCGCCATAGGAAGACGCTTAGCATAATGAGCCAGCCACGGGGCGTGATAATATGCCATTTGACCTCTGCACAGTCGTCAGAGTAAGCGAGGGTATGGAGGGCATGAACGTACCCCGAGGCGGACTGCAGCATGGACCATACCCCATCGCTGTCGCCGTTCACAATCAGGTCGCTTCCTCCACCAAACCTATACTGGGATCAGCACGCATGACAAGCGGAAATGGGGCACCTACACAATGTCTCCCATGACGTCGTACGAGAACAAGCTGAGCCACATTGCCAGATCGATGCTGCCCTTCTGGACTGCTAGCTGCTCACAGAGTTGCGTGGCGCGTTTGACGACGACCGGCTCATACTCCTTCAACGCCGCTGTGCTGAATGCACGAGCCCAAGGGCGACGGCGACGGGCATGCTCAACCGGGTCTCTGATTATGATAAGTCCCGAGACAGGCGGCTCTAGAGCCTGACCCCCCGCAGCTTTAACAAGGGTGGTGAGTATGACGAGAACTACAATGTTAGTACGTGGGAATAGCGCTTACAAGGACCCCTCGGCAGGCCCTGAGTGCCCATCAGCGGTTCCACGGCGCCGACGTCGCGAATGGAAACCTCATTAGGTCCAATGCGCACGATGTCACCATACAGGTTGTGCAGCTCTTGCATATAGAAGTGCTGTCTACCATTGCGTCCCTTCCAGACAATCCACCACTTGGAAAGTCTTGCCAGAAACGGCCCCGGATAGTTGTAGAGAGGGTGCCATGGAAGGATGCGATATAGCGAGATGGATGTCAGCAGGACAGTGTGATACGTCGCCAGAGCAAAGAGCGGTGCAAGGAGTGGCCCATAGTGGGGGATGAGGAGCGCGGAGAGACTCAAGGGAAGCAGAAGGAGTAGAAGAGCTACAGCTGGGACGTATGTGGGCTCCCATTTCTTGAATATGAGATGGCATACCTGCGTAGACGCATCTGGGTCAGCCGCTAACACCAGAGCAGAGAAAGCAACGAACAAGTGCAGCTCCTCCCACAGCGACGAGAGCATTTGTTCGCCTCAAATCAGTATCAAGCTCGGAAGCACGACTTTCCCAGAGTTTTGAGACATAGTTCGCGCTCATTTTGCGCAGTTTACGCAGATGGAGTACGGCCAGACGGCGTGGTTTTTAAAGCAGCAACGGTGCCGGAGTTACCCGAGCTGTATTCTGTCACATGAGATTGCTCAGTGCTCACATGAGACTGCCACTTGATGCCCTTGTGCCGTAAAACGTCGATATGTTGTTATGACTGGGAACGATCTCTCCCACTGGCAGAGTCGGTGAACGCACTTGCTGCGAGGCGCCAATTATCTTGATGTGACACGTCCAATTGAAATGTCATATTGCTGTCACGTCCCGTGGTAAGTAGTGATGTCACGCGGTTGGTACTTGAAATTTGAAAGGCCGGGGGCTAGTTTCGCAGTATATCGGTATGGGATAGATACAAGCCGGTATCTTATAATTTTAGAAGTGCTTAGAACCTCACATGGAGCGTAGTCGACCTAATTTAGGCTAAGCTAATAATGGCCACGGCTCGAATGAATGGCACCGTGGCAAGGTGCTCATCCGGCCGCCGACGTACGATCAGAGCCGAGCGATCAGTTGCGCTGCATTGCTTGAACGCGGCCGTATCATGCATGGGAATGGCGCTGGATGGCTGTCATAAGGTTTGAATATGCATCAGCACTCGTGGAACCCGTCTTCGGACACAACGATAGCGGGGTTCTAACCTCGTGATACCAGGAAGCCACTTTATCTCGTGGATGACGTCTTGTCCTTTGTCGTCCTTTGCCGGCACAATTTCGAAGGCGGCAAGAAGCGATGCAATGACTATCCAAACGCTCGCATTGGCCAGATGTCGTCCCGGGCACATTCTAGTGGACAGTGTATCAACTTGCGATTCCAAGAAATATTGTGCAAGTATCACCTGCGTCCCCAGCCGAAACTAATATTCACAGGTAGCGGCTCAGATTGGGGCGGGAGGAAGCGTTCTGGTCGGAACTCGGCGGGGTTGTCGTACACCTTATCGTCCATGGACATCGCACTATGGGAAAAACAACCGCAGTGAATCAAGTATATGCGGATGGATTCTTTGAGGGCTAGGAGACGCACGTGCCATTGGCGAGGACAGTAGTGCCCTTGGGTATGAACATACCGCGATAGACGTCGTCAGCGATGCTGCTATGCGGCAAACCTGGCGCGAACCGTAATCAGCCCATCTGACAAAGGTGTTGGCTAGACCTCGACACACCGAATGCGGTTGTAGGGCGCCACCTAGCTGTTTCCTGAAGGATCGCCTCGAGTTCAGGAAGGGATTCACGATCCTCAAAGTCAGGTAGTCTCTTGCCACCAAGAACCTTGTCCAGCTCGTTCTGCGCTTTGCGCTGCGCCTTGGGATAGAGATATAGCACCGCAATGGCATTCATAATTGCGGACCATGTCTGCGACCGAGGTCAATACCAAACCCCAAATCCTGAAAGATACGCACTGTATCCGCACCAGCAGCATACATCTGCGATGAGGCAACTTTCAAGGTGTGTAAGTCTTCGAGGCTTGCTCCCCCACTTTGTTCCAGCTCCTCGATCTGCATCGACATAAAACTTGGGGCAGCATTGCCAGCAGCCTATGCACTACGCTCAATGCATTACGTGAGGTGGCAGGTTCAGTGAGACACATACCATCTGTTGGCGCACTTGCTCGAAAGGCATGTTACGCATATGCTTAATAAACGGCGCCGCATCTAAAATATATGCATGAGAAACAGGACGTGGAGCTTGCCAAGGGCAATGCACTTTCTGCGAGGGGACCAAACCAGTTTCCTGGAAACCAGCTCGGCAGATATCTTACTGCAGACTGTTAGTGTACCGTCAAGATTATGATCAGAAATACACGGACGCCAAGGAAAGAAATCAATGATAGACAGGGTATGGCCTGCTTCCGTGAGGATCCTGGCCATTCCTTCTGCTATGTTGATGTAAGGATCATCATCTGAGGTGACCTTGTGCCCGTATGTTATCTCCATAATAACTGCAGCGGAGAACCTGTGATGCATAGTTAAACCTCCAGATAAATGGGTTTCGCTTCGTTAAACTCATACTGCCGCACGTGATCATAGAAATGTTTTGGGTCTTGCAGAATCTTCTTCAGGAGCACATGAGTTTGCGAGAGCTGGCTCGGGCGGAACACGAAGCAGCCTTGCCTTGTGAAGCCTTGTTGGAAGAACTTGCGCTGCTGGTGAAACTGCTCTCCATATGACAGAAATCCGAGCATGTCTGCCCACCCAATCCTATCATATATAGTATGCATGGTCAGCGATTATTAAATGCGATACAAGACATACATCTCGTGGATGGTAGAGGGCGGACGGCTGCTATAAATCGCACTTCGCTTTTCTAGCAGATCGGAGGCGGCTTCTTGACTACTAAGCACGACGAGAGACTTTCCCAAGATGTTAAAGTACATCACGTCACCTATCAATCGCAATGCCTGGTGAGCCG
>NW_006767633.1:2265703-2328964 GCF_000300595.1 Phanerochaete carnosa HHB-10118-sp | reverse complement strand
TCGGATATCGGCTGGCGCGTTTCTGCCGGAGTTACCCGACGCGACAAGCTTTTTCCGCCAACAGATGGATACACAAGTACTGTACTATGATGGTACCCTGCTTTATAAAATTTGGGAAAATCTGCATCCTGTAGCTTACCACATTCACGCTTCGCGGGCGGTTTTGCATGAGACGATGTGTACACACCTTAGCTATATATTTGTATTTTTATAATATTTTATTGAGGTTTTTCAAGAGCAGCGGATCCTTTCCGGTGCACAAAGTAAGTGCACCACTTTTTATAAATTTCGTCACACCAGTGTCACACCAGATGCCGTCGAGCCGTGCCTTCGCCGAGAAGCCGAGCCGTCTCTCCAAAGTCAACCTCAAGTGTCTGAGATCAGGCGGAGCGACAATTTCATCACGCCTTGCTCGTTCATTGTAACGCTCCACTAATGTTCCTTCCCTGTACATGTACATAGCACCTTTTAAACCAAATATGTTGACCAGTCATGTCTGGTGTAAGTACAAAAGTCTATGAATGCGGTCGCCAGAATATTTGGTGAGCGAGATCTGGTTGGATCTAGCCATCAGTAGCATTTTTCGGCCAGTTTTGGACCACTTCCGAGCATCCACAAAAACATCATATCGTCCCTTGCTGTATATCTGCCATAATATGGGTATCATATTATAGTATGAATACAAGTCTATCATAAAAAATATTCACAGCACCTCCGGGGGCATATTGCAGCAGCAAGATCGATTTTATAAAGCAAGGAGCCTTTATAAACCAGGGGGCCATCATAGTATAGTGGAAGGAAAGCCGGGCAAAGCTTTAAATTGCCCCTCCCAGGTCGATCAAGGATTTCCCATAGTTGGCGGCTCTATAGCAAGCAGGGGAGAGAGGGTGTAAGTCATTGTCAGCAGACACAAACAGCACGGCAGAAGCTGTGATATCTGTCAGGTCGCATGCCCATAGGTCTAAGTGGGGTGGAGCATCAACATGGAAACATCCTACAGCGGAACAATCAGAGCCACGGAAGCCATGGCAAGCCAAGTCACAGTGAGAGCCTTGATAATGGACGTGTCCAGTGAAGAGCTGAATATTCGGAGAGAGCACGACAGTTTATAGTCATGGGCGTCCGCCATTGAACGCCCGAGTGTGGATCCCGAAGAGAGCCCAGACACGAGAAAACTGGTTTCCACATGGCTTACGGAAGGCGCAGAAACTGAGCACAGTCGAAGGGCAGCCTTGACAGTGAACGGCGACGTTATTATGCCAAGGAATACCGACTAATGAAGACAGAGAGGTGCGATGGACAAGGTCAGTGTATGTAAGTTACGCAGGAGCAAGTCCACGCCGACGAAGAATCCGCAGAGCGCCGAATAGATCGAACAGAAAGCACAGAAACTAGAGCGCTCAGGCCGAACAGATAGCAGAGAAACCGGCGAGAGCACAACCTCCCACATTTTGGGCGTATAAAAATTTGAGACCTCGAATAGGCTACCAGACACCTCAAGATTCGAGTTGAACGAGGAGTGGTCGGAAAGGATGGGCGCCTGATTAAAGGGCCAAGCTGTAAAAGTCCAGTAGTGCATGTTGGATAGTCATGCACACATACGTCGTAAATTTGCCCCAAGACGACAACGTAGTCATGTTGTAGGAAATACTGAGGTGGCGCGATTCACTGCTGGGCGAGCTGCTGCCTCGTCATCAGCGATCTCCCACTGGCAGATGGCGTTATCAATTAGCAAAGGAGGACACCGAGGGACCTAACTGAGTATTGCCTCACCAATGTCAACGAAAAACATCTTCTCGATGTTTGAGGAGTGTCTGAGAGACGTGAGCCTCGAAAGAGAGTCCAGCCTGTGCGAAGCCAGTAGATCGCTTGGAAAACCTGCGCGATCTGACGGCAATTTACACTCGGGATATGCCGCGCCACAAGGATGAGCGCCTATAGAGTCCCAGCTCTTACGCCGTAACGACGCAAACGACGCATTCTGGGGATTGAGCCACCTGTACTTTTACTTTCGCCAGACCACCTTTAATTGTCTTGGCAGTGTGCACATAATTGGCGATGAACTTTCTGGATACGTATGATATCCCCGAGCCAGCGACAACGCCCGGAACGGGAACATCTGGCCCGGAGCCCACGTTGAACGAGGAGGTGTCGCAGGTCGTTGGTCAGTTGGGGCGGCTATGGGGTGGCTTCAGGAAGCAGGTGAGTGCAATGCCTCTGTACTGCGACTCTAACCAGCTGAACAATCTCTTATGCTTGACCCCACCTGTAGAGCCAAAGTGTCTTCGAAACTGCACGCAAAGAGGTCGGCCAAGTGGTCTCGCAAGCGCAAAAGGAGCTCACAAAGCTCAACATAGAGCCAAAACCGCAGGAACAAAGTGAACCCCCTGTCTCCGAGAAACCTACAGAAGAAACAGCTCCGGAAGCCGGGCTGTCGTCCAGCGGATTAGAGCCAGCAGACAACGACGATCCTGTCACCCCCACTGCTCCGCATCATCGTGGCACCTCCGTCTCCCTCGCCGCCTCGAACCTCTTCTCCAAGCTCCAGGCCACACTTCCATCAGACATTGCATCCACTGTCCAGGCCAGGCTTCCCGACGCGATAACACAGGGTGCGGGGTCGGTTGACTTTACGCAGCTGCGCACGACGCTCGCGACGGAGTTTCAACGCGTGCAGGGGATCACGCGCGCACAGGCCGAAGAGTACGTGCACAAAAGCGAAGAGCTGCTACGCGATGCCAGCGAGTTCCTGAAGGAGGCAGTGAAGGTCGTCCCGCCAGAGGAGAGCGGGGAAGTATCGGCGGGCGTTATGTGGGATGGCTCGGACATCTGGATGCTCCCTGAGAAGACGCCCACACCCGATGCCAAGGGCAAGAGAAAGGAGAAGCAAAGCAGTGCAGAGGGACTTAGGGCTGTCGCGACGCGGGCTGAGGCGCTACTCAAGCAGCTCAAACACGATCCCGCAGTCCTGAGCGTGAACCCCGAAGCTGACGAGCGTGCGAAGCAGATGTGGGACGAGTGGCTGAGGACTGAGGTCGACAACGAAGAAGCGGGTCTGGAACGCGAGCAATGGAAGAAGGCCAAGGAGGATGCGCTCGGCGACCCTGCTGATGGGGAGGCCCTTCGGAGCACTAAGGACACCCTTGGTATGTCGCACATCACGCTTCCTCGACGTGTCCTTATTGCAGTTTTCAGTGCCCTCCGTCCTATCTGAAGAAATCTTCTGGAAGCGCTACTTCTTCCGGGTACATCAGCTGTCCCGGGAAGAGCAAAGGAGGAAGGCTTTCTTGCAAGGTATGTTATCGTGCTCCACTACGTATGCATCTCCTGACTCGTTGCTCTCGCATAGGCACAAATGAGAATGAGGAAGACATTGAGTGGGAGAGTGATGACGAGGACACCACTCCCGCAGAGCCATCGGCCAACGAAAGTACAAAGCCTGCGGAGCCGAAGAACGAGGATAAGCCAGTGCAGGCTGTGAAAGCTTCTTCGACCTCGACACCAGCAACAACAAGTCCCAGGCGCTCAGAAAGCGAGGATGGTAGCTATGATGTCGTGTCGTCTCAGGTCAGCAACAACGGCGAAGCAAAGGAAGAAGAACCAATCAAGGAGGCCGCGAAGGAGAAGAAGAAGAAAGATGACGATGATGAGGACAGCGACTGGGAGTGATTGCGTGCTCGCTTTGGTCTGCGTCTCCCCTGGCTCTGGATGTGCCCTCGTAGTCTGTACCCGACATGTATCTCTGTGTCCATTCTATGTTTGTTCTATAAAATTAATATGGGGCTGTGTACTATGCCGAGTTTCCAGGCTCTGGGCTTCTGATAGACGTCGGGATGGCGCTGATGCGCTGATGCACCCATGAAGCGCTTTCACGAAAATGAAATGGATAGCTGTGCCCGATCTTGGCCACCTTCACGGAAACAAAACAAGAGTTGTGTTGCTCAGACTTATGCACTCGCGCAGCGCAAGGGACAAGCACAAGCGACGGCTTCGGGAGAATAAATGCTCGGCCGGGGGAATTAGGCCTCGTGGGTACACGCCTGTCCACGCCGGACACTATCGCTTTGTTCGTTGACGGGTCCAATGATCCCTGCGTGCTGGTCATCGCCTCCCTCTCTCACAGGCCAACCATGCGACCGCTAACGCAGAGACACACACTCGCGTTGCTGCGCACGGACATTTCATGCCTGACCTGGCTGCGGGCCCTGTGGTTCTTCGGGGTGCTCTGGTGCGAGGTTGGGGTCTATCGCTTCGTAGTGTTCCGATGTGCATGGCCTGATCGACGACTAAGTCCGGTGAGCGCATTGAATTCTCAGCTGCTTCATAGCTGACCTTGGTGCTTCCAGTCTACAGTGGCACCGACACATGTCTTGATCTTGGCAGACCCTCAGGTTCGACATGTGGGATCGCGCAGACACAGCTGTTTCTTCCCGAGGCTCCACGACTGGTTCTATCACGCCAGTCTCAGAAAGAATTGGCGATACGTGATTCGCCTGAATCCGGATGCTGTGGTCTTCCTCGGAGACATGCTGGCGTCAGGGCGTAAGCTCAGGGACGACGACGAGTGAGTCGAGCTCTATATGAACCACTCCAGGACACCTCTGATCGCATTGCAGGTTTGTGGAAAACTACCTCAGATTCAGGCGCATCTTCTCAGTGGACAAGAGCGTGCCTATTTTTCACGTGCCTGGGAATGAAGACGTTGGGTAGGAAGGCCCCTTTGAGAAGAATGCTGCGTCAACAGCTGACATTACCACAGATTGAACCTAATAGAGGCAGATGCTAGGGCCGCTCAACGCCGATACACTACCCATTTCGATCCTCTAAACGGCGAGGCGTTGATCGCAAATCACTCTTTCGTCTTCATAAATGCGCCGGGCCTCGTCGAGGAAGACTATCATCGTGCGCGTCATGTCGGCTCGAAAGAGTATAGCGACTATACTGCGGAGGAGGGCGGCACCGTAGAGTTTGTTCGTGAGCTTGCGCGCAAAAGAGAAGGGCAGGATGAGCCACCCACTGTCCTGTTCACGCACATCCCTCTATCACGCCCCGACGGGGCATCATGTGGGCCCCTGCGAGAACAGGGAACTATGCGGCGAGGCGCGGGACCTGGTTATCAGAACATGCACGGCAAGCGCACGTCGGAGTTCCTGCTTGACACCCTGAGACCTGAGCTTGTGTTCAGGTGCGTCCTCTGTTTGATAGATAACTCCTCCGAGATTAATGACGGACGTGCCCAGCGGCGACGATCGCGACTACTGCGACTATACGCACTTGCTTCCTGGGCCAGACTCCACTGTCCCTGTTCGCGAAGTGACCGTCAAGTCTTTCTCGCCAGATAAGACCATTCGCACTCCAGGGTTTCATCTGCTATCTCTCATCCCGCCTCACGCCACTCCACCCGGAAATTCGTTGGAGGCCACACTGGCGGATTCGCCATGCTTCCTTCCCTCACAAAGCCGGATACACAACGCGATCTACTTCCCGTTCGCTATCCTCATGCTCTTGTTCCTTATCGCCCGACGCGTTCGCAAGCGTCGCGAGCGATATCATCTTTCCCCACTGCCATCTTATGACTTTAACGAGCGCGTTCTGACTGGTTCGGCGTTGCACTACAAGGTCGACAAGGAAAAGGTCGACAAGCGGTCGTGGCGGAAGCCCTCGGTGG
The DNA here is from genome assembly GCF_000300595.1 of Phanerochaete carnosa HHB-10118-sp. Taxonomy (NCBI): domain Eukaryota; kingdom Fungi; phylum Basidiomycota; class Agaricomycetes; order Polyporales; family Phanerochaetaceae; genus Phanerochaete; species Phanerochaete carnosa. The sequence goes on along the minus strand of NW_006767633.1, from coordinate 2,323,296 downwards.
CGAGCTCGGTGCCGGTGTCGGCGTCATCATTCGGTGGAGGCTCACACTTCCCCCGCCGCTTCACCAGGCGCATCACAGGTTGCTTTGCGAGCAACGGGGCTGCCGCCAGCGGGCCACTCAACCTGTCTGCGAACCAAGCTAGGCTGTGTCGGGCATCCTGGAAAGTCGTGTGTCTGTCCGTCCTGGACTTTGTGAAGGTTCTGCTGCCTTCTCTTCTCCTCTGGAGTATTGTGATGTGGTCCATGCTCCATTAAAAGCACGTATATAGGAGGAAACGGACTACGTTCGTGGATTCTGATACAAGAGACTCTGGATTAAGCATAAGATTTACCAAGAAATGGACTATCTACAAAGCACTAGATTACTATTAGCAGAGCAACGATCGGGACTCTGTAGGCTGCGATATATGGGCACTATGGCAATGGATATGGCCATAATCGGAGTGGCACAAGTAGTGTTCGAGCGAATGTTTACGCAGTGAACTCGTCTAAGGTGCGATGGCCGTCGGTTCCAGCGTCTTGAGAAGCCTGGCCCTCGCGAAGGCCGAATAGTTGGACAATCTCTGTTGCAAAGGGTGTTAAGATTGATGCAAGTAAGTCATGGATGCACTCACCCTGAAGCCTGGCTTCCTTCTTCTGTCTCTGTGTCTCTTTGCTTTTGATACCGGAGAACGCCTGTTGAATAAGTTTCTTTTTCTTCTCTTGGATATCCAGAACCTGGAAAACGAACGATGAGCATCCGCATCAGCTATGCCAATTGGAGGTAGCCTACTTTGGACTCGACCGTATCCTCAGCAATCAGCTGGTAAACATGAACTGGCTTCGTCTGACCGATTCTGAAGGCAGAAGTCAGAAGAGACTCAGACGGAAGGAACTTTGGATATACCTGTTACAACGGTCGATGGCTTGAGACTCGATTCCTTCTTGCCACCATGGATCCATTCTATGTCCAGAGTCAGCTTCTATCATCAGAAACGAGTGCGTCATCACTCACAGGTAGACGTTATTCGCCACGGTCAAATTGAGACCAAGCGCACCCGCCTTTAACGAGATCAACATGATCTTGGGGTTCGCGCCGTCCGGAAGAGCAAAGTGGTAATTAGACTTGGGCGTAGAAGCTTTGCGCTTGCCGTTAGCTTTGCCTTTCCCTTTGCCCTTCCCTTTCTTCTTGGGCCGCTCGTCCTCGAAATCGTCGATGAAGCTGTCGTCATCTGACTCATCAGCAGGCGCGACGAAGTCTGCGTCTCCATCACTATCTGCGGTTAAATCAAGAACGTCCGAGGAGACATTGCGACTGCTCTTGCGGCGGACACGAGTAGAACGGGAAGCTTGAGAAGCAGTCGGGGCCTGTGTCAGGGCGAGAGCAGGGGACCCGTCCTCTGCGATGGGAACAGAGAAACGCGCGATAGTCTCTTGGCGCCTTTTCGCTGACATGCCTCCGTCGAAACGGACATAAGCTATACTGAGAACGATGTGAGCTACTGACATCCTGTTCACAGCGAGGATACATATGACTTACCCAGCCTCGTCCAGCTTCTCAGCGATCTGTACGCACAGTCAGCTCTGTCTTGTATGCCGAAACTGTGTTGCACACCTTGTCCAGAAAAGAGGTGAACTGTGAGAAGACTAGTGACTTCTCCGTGCCCGGGGTCAACTTCAGGAGGTGTATCAACTGCTCGATTTTAGCTGAAGATCCAACACGGAGATTATCGGGGTCCTCTTTCTCTCGCCGCACAGGGGCTTGAGTGAATGCTGTCGGCGGAGGTGGCTCGATGAGGTCACCCATGGTGATCGGACGGCGGTCCATGGGACATTTCGGATCTCTCGAGATGACTTCGGTTATGCTTGGACAACACTCTGAGCCGAAGCCTGTCAGTTAGGCGAGAAGACTCACCATGCCAAGCAGAATACATGCGAGCAGCTGGTAATCCGAGGCTCGTCGACGATACCAAAGCAGACCGGACACTCTTCATTATCCTCAATCGCTTGTGCAAGCAGTCCTTGAAGTCGAACTTTGTCCTCCTGAGTCAGGTGAATCGCGGGCGCAGGGTTGTCATCGTTCTCAGCAGCATTGCGCAGATGCTCCAGGTAGTTGGGAGGCAGAAGTCCAGGATGCAAAGCGAGTTGTCGCAAGCGTGTGAGCATGCTGAGGACGTTCGAGGTGACCTGAATGATATGAGACTCGACATAACGGATATGCTGCTGTATTGCCCACCGCTGCGTTTCCAAGGCCTCCGTGGCGCTCGATAAGCTTACCTACACGTTCCTTCGAAACTATGTCGATGGCATCGTACAACTCGCGAGCTTCGTCAGTGAGTGAGACTTTGACAACAGTGATATCGACCTAATGACACGAATGGGCGCGATTTAACGATCTGAACAGGTGCCATCTGACGTGACGCACCGGAGGTAATGGCACTAGATGATTGCCCTCACTGTCTTGCATCTCCTTTGTACGGCGAATGCAGATCTGGCTCATCAAGCCCTTCATGATATCTACACCAGAAGGATCTCCGTCCTTGAGAGGACGCAAAACCATACGCTTGTAGAAATCTTCGTTGTCAAGCGGCTTACAAATCTGCAAGAATTTGAGGATAGAACCAAAGTCCTAGCAAAGCATGTAAGGCGACATGTCTAGTGAAGCGGCAATTTAAGCCTTACTGCAGGCGAGTTTATCTACGCTCAAGTATAAGCTGAGACATAGTGCACAACATGGGAAGCGTACATACAATCGGGGTGCCGGTAAGGACCCATCTCCGCTGGGCAGCAAGAGCACAGACAGCCTTCGTCATCTTCGTCTTCGAGTTCCGAATGGTGTGCCCTTCGTCGAGAATAGCCCTCTGTGATCGTAATGCGACGGTGAACAGAGTCATAAACATGTCGCGAAACGTATACCTTCCACTGCACGTCGAAGAGACCCTTCTCTGTCTTCTGCTTCTTCTGGCTAGGCCCATTAGCGCCGTTCTTGCCAAGATCACCGTGTTCTTTCGCAACCGTCTGATACGTTGTGAGCACAATATCGTACTTCTTTAGTTCCTCAGGCGTCATTTTTCGTCCGGTGCCATAGTAGACACAATACGACAGCGCGCCTTCCCTAACGTGGTCTTCAATCTGCTTTTCCCAGTTCGAGAGTACGGAGAGCGGCACAACTACGTATTCAAGTCAGCGTGGTATCAGAGTATACACAAGGATAAAACGTACCTATGAGAGTTGTCCTCGAGTAGTCGATTGGGATATCGAGCTTCGTGGATAGGATGAGCGCGAGCATCGTAAGTGTCTTGCCCTGGAAGAGAATAGTCGCACTGAGAAAAACGCCAAGTTCATATTATGGGGAACATACAAGACCCATGCTATCTGCACAAAGTGCACCTCTACCCAACTCCGGAGGTTGAGTCTGAGGGGTCTTCGTTGCTACTGGAAGTCAAATTGAATGTCAACACTCGTGCAGCAGATATCAACTGCGCGCGCTCACAATTGAAGTAGAAAGGCTAGCACAATCTATCTTCAGTTACATATTGATGGCTGCAGAAATAGTCGAACCCACTTTGACACCAATCTTTCTATATTGCCAGAATTGAACAGGCTTATCCTGTTCCTTCTTCGGAAGCTCGGGATACTCGCGCTCAACGCACCACTGCAACGCTTGGCTCTGCTCTCAAGATCAGCATACGTTAATAAGTATTAACGCTCGGGAGACTGACCTGATGCTTTAACAAGTTTACCTTCAAATCGCCTGTAGCAAGCCCAGGAGGATTCAGGTGCTCTGGGAGTTTGAGCACATCCTCTGTCGAGCAGAGCTGATCGAGCAGCGAGCTCCGCCGCCCTTCGTCATCTACCTTTTCAAGGCTGTTAAGGATCGCGCGAAGCTCGGAAGCCTTCGCCAGCGCCTCTTGCTGCTTCCTGGCTGCCTCCTCCTGAGCTGCGCGTTGTTGGGGTGTGAGTGCCACCGGTCGCTGGCTGCTGGGGTGCCCCGCATATGCGCCTGCGTGTCCTGGGACAGCAGCGCCAGCGTACGCGCCCGGAGCGTAGGAGCCTATGTATCCAGCACCATACGCGGATGCTGGTGGGATGTTGTGGCGTTGAGGTGGTGCACCTGGGACTTGCACGGGTGCGCCGCCTATCCGGGGCGGGAAACCACGCTGGCCGGGCGTCGCCCAGATCAGCTTCGGCTCGAGTTGAGCCCTCTTGTCCGCAGGGCCATAGATCTTAATTGTCCTGATAATTCATTACTCGACCGCCGCGCACTCAGGAATGAGTAGAGGCTTACATGGCCAGCTGATAAGTCTTTCCTCGAACTCCCACTGCGCAAATGTCAAACTCGAGTTTACGTCGCAGCAAGAATCACTTACAGTTGCCTTCGTGCATAACACCTTCGAGAGTGATTCCGCCACGGTCCATCATGGGAGCAAATCTCGCAGCGTCTTGCCGCGGTACATGTCCGACTTGCGTTCGCCCTATATTTTCCACCTTTATGGCATTTCTGCGCAAAAGCTCTCAGTACGTACGCGATACACGCGCCAAATGGATAGTAACACCTATCGTACTGGTTCCTCGGCTCTCGAATAAGCCGCACTTCTTCTCCAGGTCCGACCAGGCCTAGCACACATCCAGTTAGAGTTCGCACGCGGAAGCTATTCTCGGCGCCGCACCTGCGTAATACTGCACACCGACAATGTTGGTTCGGTATGTAACATATAGCTCGTCCTTCGCTTCCTCTTCATCTGGCACGACTTCCTCAATGTCGTCATCGACGCGTATCGTTCTCGTTCCGGGGCGTTGAGATGCCGAAGGCTGGGACGGCCCAGCCTGTGGCGCGTTCTCCGCCTTGCGCTTCAGCTGCGTTGACGCGGGTGCAGCCGCAGATGCTACACTTGTACTAGCTGTCTTTGCGCTCTCTGGTACGTCCTCGGGGTCGACGTGTCTCCGTCCAGCCGCAATGCGAATTTTCGCCTGGTCCTCGAATCTATACGAGATGCACATATTTACGCGTCCTGAAACGCATACATCAAGCGAAATGGAAGTGCGTACCTCAGGTTCTTGAATCCCGGGACGCGTTCAATCTTTGTCTGCGCGAGCTTCGCAAGAATTTCGGGCGTAACGCATCCCCTAATAACCAGGAAATAATATGGTCAGCCATTGACGAGTTCGCAGTGCGGTAGGAGCATATACGTACCAGTGTCTCCATTTCACCGTCTCTCCGTACTGCCCGAAAGTCACTTCGCCGTACCTGAGTGCGCCAAGCTCGATGGGTGTGCCTTTACATGGCGGCTGTCCGTGGCACGGTGCTTTGCTGCTCTTGCTATACTGAAAATATTCGTGCACACGGTCAGACACAGGGTTTAAAGTAAAAACAATGGCTCTACCTCGAGCATATGTGAAGTCGCCATGGTGGTTATGGAGCAAGTCGCGGTCGCGTCCTGAAAGCGTCGGGGAGGCGCGCATTCCACATAGGGAAGTCCCGCCCTCGCGTAAATATATACAAATAGTTAGGCACGTGATACACAAAAGCAAATTATTCTCTATGCATCTACAAAACAACATTGGTGACGAAGACTACGGACAACGAGATACATGTATTATACTATAGACGGTTTCCTGGCTGTGCCTTCTATCCGGACCCCAAGCGCTTGTACCCAACAGAGGTGTACACAACTATCGCAAAATGTCCATGACAAATAATATATGTCCAAGTATTTAAAGTTCCTAGAAGCACGGGATAAGTAGTTTGGAGAGGCTACAATGTGACGACTTACGATAAGGTTGAGGTTACCGGACACCAGTCGGTTCTCGAGGATACACCCGTCAGGGATGTCAATCCGCTGGCCCTCGTTCGCGACAACGATTACAGTACCACGCAGAGTGACGTTACGACCGAAGGAAACGTCGCCAGTGACGGTCAAGTGGTCGAGCTCGATGATCTTGGGGATCTTCTTGAAGCGTTTTTGGAACTGCTGAATCTTCTTGAAGTGGTCGCCAAGCTTGATGACCGGTGTCGTCTCGAACATGCGTTGCGGGTTGATGACGAGCTGGCCATGCTGCAGCGAGTAGATGTCTGACTTGATGAGCAGGAGATCTGAGCAGCTCTTAACGGGCAAGAACCGACTACGGGGAACGTTGACACCGTGGCCGCCCGTGAAGAACTGGATGGCGTCACCGGCCGCTGTTTCGAGCTGGAGGACAGCCTGGCCATCATCGGTCGTCTTGGGGTTGACGATGATGTCAAGCTCCATCTCGCCATTCTCCATGATGCGCTTGAGGGCTAAAAAGTTTCACGCGAGCAAAATGGTGAGCGAGCGCTGATAATTACGTCATTTCCAGGGCTAACGCACCCTTCAGGTTAATCCACAGGTTGTTGGTGTTGAAGATCTTAACTTACGAACGGACTTGAAGTCCTCAATGTGTTCATTAGGGACCTGTGCGACCTCAAGAAGGCGGATTATGCCGTCATAGTCGATGAGGGTACCACCCTTGACATCAGCCTTGGTCTTGTCAGTGACCTCCATGATGAACTCTGCTTGCGAGTCAATCATGTGCTGGAGAATCTTCTGGTCAACGCTGCAAAAAGTATGATAAGACCCGGAACGTGCACATATGGAGAGACGGGGCACTTACACAGCACCCAAATTGTCGGAGTTAGACACGAAGAGGTATTCCTTGCCCTCTGAGATAAGCTGGTCGAGGACACCAGACTGGTGCAGAGCGTTGTAGAGGTCACCGTGACCCGGGGGGTACCAGTTCTTCTTGTCATCGTCCGCGCTCTTGGGACACGGGAGAAGCGATTCCTTGTACATACGGGGATAGCGCGACTGGTTGAAAGTGGTGATACGCAGCTGCTGGTTCGCGTACTTCTTGATGATGCGCAGGGTGTCTTCATGTGTGTTGAAGGATGTCATGAGGATAAGAGGGACATCTACGCGGTGGGTAGTGTTGAGGTGCTCAATCTGACGGACAGTCAGGTCGAGGAAGGTCATGTCGTCTTTAACCTCGAGCGCACTCTTCGCGCCAGTCATACCTGAGCACTGGTTAGAGGTGCCGTTACCATGGTATGCTTGGCGGATTCGACGTACCCATTGAAGTACCGAGACCACCATTGACCTTCAAGACCGCGAGTTTCTGGAGAGCAGAGGGATCACCCTCGGGAAGGTTGGCGTAGGGGACAACCTTGTCTTCTCCTGGTGACTTGATGCGATCCCACTCGCTGAAGGAGGACTGTATGTTAGACATGGCAGAGATCTCGACATTAGACACACTCACATCTCTTGTGCGACAGCACGCTTAGCAAGGTAGCGCGTGAAGAGGTAGAAGAAGGACTGCATCTCGGTGTCGAAGGCCTACCATCGATGAAAATCAGGTCAGTGAGCCGACTAGGTAGACGCGTCGACGCGATGATACCTTCTTTGTCGCAGGATCGGAGACGCTCTTGACGAGATTACTGAGCTCGTTGCGCATGGCTTTCGCCGCAACACCGGTGGTAGCGGTCTTGAAGTCCATCTGAGACTGACCACGAAGACGGGAGGAGTCGCTTTTGGGCATGAGGGAGTCCATGCTGGTGGTTGAACGGTAACGACGATGAGCACGACGCGCAGGACACGGTAGGGAAGGGGGGGGGAAAGGCTAACCTGGGTTGGTTGAGATAGATGGGCTTGGTGGTTGAGGTGGAGATGAGCTGTGGGGAGGACTGGGTCCTGGTGAGCTGAGTCCGAGGGCGATGGTGACGTTTATATATGTGGAGATCCTCTGAGCTTGCGGCCAAGTCCGAACCTTCTGCAACGGGCGACGGCTCCTCGAAAATTGGTTCACAAATCGATTTCCGAGGCCAGGTTCTGTTCCCGTACAGGCCGAGATTATCCTCTGCATCTGATCCGACAAAGAAAGAAAAGCGGGCGATGGAAGAGGGTGACTGCGAGGTCGCCGCCGCCGTCTCCGGCTGGCTGGCTCTCCTACTTCGCGGTTGCAACGACAAACGTGCGTGCATGTGCCCCAGCAATCATCCAGATACCGAAAGCACGCCTACGGGAGGGAAAGACCGAAAAATGCCCTCTTCGACGGTCACCCTCCCCGTGCCTTTATGGGCTTCGCTCCTCATCAACACACGCTGATCAGCCCAGAACAAATCGGGCGTCCATAGACACCGCATCCCATCTTCTCGCTCAGATTGGTCGGTGAACGTTGCGAACCCTCCTCGCCTACCCAGAACGGTGTCAGGTAAAAGTACGCAAAGCGGCCGTCCTGTTCTCCCGCCTAGATTAGGCCCCCGGATCTTCTGTTCCGCGCAAAGAACCATGGCTTGTTGGCCTGTCATCTACGTACATGTGGGCAAGCTAGAACACCCCTCTGCATTGACGGAGCCAAGGGCAACCAGACGCAGGCTGTATAGATTAGCCGAACGAGCTCGCGTCGTGAGCGCGAACGCAGCAACCCTGAGATCTTACGGCAGCAACCCTACATGTACACACGTCGCGTGCAGTGTCCAACATTCAACGCGACGGTTGCCTCAGATGCCGACAGCTCGACCGTCGAGACCATGGCCCAGTTACTCATGTCAAACTCTATGTCATATCGAGAACATGTCCGTGACAAACAGGTACCTTGTTCCTGCAACACCTCAAATACCGTGTACAACATCTGTCACCAGCACCCACAGCTCTTGTCTTGTTCTTCAAGATCTGAAACTCGTGCCTAGACCACGATTGTCGCATCTACAGGAACATCCACCATGCTATCGTCCCAAACAGCACGACGGGCACCCATGCCACTTCCAAGACGTCTTCGAAGAAGCCTCGGAACAATCCTCTACGACCTCGTCTAAGCGCCGCGTCCGGGCTGCTTCTGCAGCCAGCCATGTATACTAAACGACGTCGCATGGAACGCAGCCTAGACAGCCACGTCCGTCCCCGGCGCACCTTCTGAGTGATGGAGACAGCAGACGTGGGAGGCGGCAAAGCGTGCGCACTATCGTCATCGTCCACTTCCTTGTCATGCTCTTTGTACACGCGTGGTGCAGGAGGAAGCGGAGGAGGTGATGTTTGCCACAGGTCGAATTGCTCTTCGTCTGTTGGCGACCGTGTTCGAAGGGGGGTCCCAGCACCCGACCATGTCGCGTGCGACTGAGAAGCGGAATACGTATTCCTCAGGAGAAGTGCCAGCAGGCTGAGAACCATCAGGGGTACGTAGATGGAGATGTAGATGCCAACTTGGTCAGGCAGGAAGCATGGACCGTCGAGAAAGGTCTGCGAGCCCACAGGTACAGACGACGGCGGCAAAAGCGACAGCAACTGGAAGCCCGGCCGTCGGATGCCCATGGCCATCGAGAACGACTTGACAGACACCTCCTTGACCTCGCCGTCTTCAGACAATGGCACGTCGTCGGACGCGAGGAGTAGATGGCCAACCTCGCAGTAGTCGTGGTCGTCCCCGCTATGATAGAATCAGACTTGGTTATAGACTGGAGTAGGCCACGGTCACCTGAAGACGACAGCGGGGCGGAGGCTGTCCAGAAGTAGTTGCGAAGCCTGGACACTGAGGGTATTCTCATACCCATAGCCCGCGCCCTGACGGATTGTACCTTGCTCTCTCAAAGGTCCGCAGTACGTGTTGTCGGGCCGAGCAAGAGGAATGTGTGTCAGCAAGATGGTAGGCATGTTCCCTGTCCGTCCTGAGAGTCGTATGTCAGTGCACGATGCCAGATTGGACGTTATTCCACCGACTTTTGACAGCAGCAGACTTTTGAGTGAATGCTATGGGACCGCCAGGGTGGGTAGCAGCCCACCGCTGGTAGGACAGCCCAGAGATAGAACGTTCGTGGTCTTCCTCCACCAACCCAGGAGCGTCGACTATGACAAGAGTATGATTCGCGATATCAAGTCTCCGGTTCAAGGGCCCAAAGTGCTTGACGTATCGTTCGTGGGCCTTCTCGGAAAAGCCTGCGTGGACCCCATCTATTCTAGAATTCATGTTCTCAGCTTAATCTTGTGGATGGGAAGCGCGACGCACCCAACGTCGTGATTGCCCGGTATATAGTAGACTGGGGTACTGTTCTTTATAGAAAATATGCTTTTGAATCTAGCGTAGTAGCCCTGGTACCTAACAATGAAGTTCAGGACTTCGTTTGCATCCGAGTTACATTAGGCACGCACTCAGCATCATCCATATCGAAGCGTCCACCGTCCATCATGTCACCGAGGAATACAACGAGATCGGGTCTCATGCGCAGTGTAGCCCACCAGCTCTTGCGGAGGTTTAGGTCGACCATACGCTGGCTGAGAGACATCAGCCATGGAGAGCGCCCTGGATAGGACCGGTGGTCCAGTACCTGCGGGTCCGCTATGAGCAGAATACGCGTCGGTAACACCTCTGGCTGCAGTATCTAGACATAGCTATTCATGTGAGCGATGCGGAACCATTGCGTTCAACAGACGCACATGCTGTAACTCGGGCTTGACTTGGGTATCGGGCCATTTGCACTGGGAGACGCAGTAGATGAAAGTCCCCAGCTCGTACCAGATGATAGCCGCTATCCACACGGTGCGAAGAGCGTTCACAAGGCGTGGGCCAGTCTTAAACAGGTGTGACAATCGAGCAGAGGGCATGGTGATGCACCTATGGATCGTGGTGGTATGAGCGACGGCGAGGTTACGCGTTCGGAAACGCACCTATTCAAACGTGGTAAGAGTTCAGTGTAGTGCGCATCTTAGACGGCCAGTCAACTCGGTAGGGTAGGGACGCACCTTTCATATATTGCTTCGTTCCGCTGCGCGATTCATATTCTCTCGGCAGCTGTTTTCGTAGTGACTATCTTTCGACGCAGATTGTCTTCGTGGCTGATGCTTACTGGGCTGCGAGCCGCAGCTTTCTCGCCAGTCGTGGGAACTCAATTCCGAATCGACTTGGAAGGCGCCGATCTCGAAATAGCCTTAAAGCACGCGCATATCCCAAGGGTGCTGGGGAAAGTGTATATTTAGGTTCGGGAATGGAGCAATAAATAGCAAGTGGCCAGTCACTTACTTTCAGTGGTAATCGACATGCATCCTCAGCCTGTTCTGGGAACCGAATTGAAGCTTGTAGAGATCAGCCACATTGCGTACCGAGGGTAGATGGATGGTCGGTACATTATCTGTTCAGGATGCGTGGCTGATGCGATAGCTATAGGTATACTGGGTTGCGGAAAGCTGTTCGGCATAGTCGGGGCGGAAGCTGCCTCCCCACCGACTTATACAGCGTGCTTCATCGACGAACGCTACGCGCAGGTGTAGCATATCGACCACCCATATGCCCTCGGAACGCGTCCAACCAACTACCGGTAGACCGGCCACGAGTCCAGCGCAGGTGGTGAAAGAAGGCCCCGGATCCTTCGCTAGGAGCTTGGTACGAAACTTGTCATCCAACTGGAGACACGAAGATGAGCGGGTATTTTTCTTTCATAATCCTCTACACGGTCAGTGTTACTTTGACATCATTACGGGCGCGACTAATTGCCATACCTCATAGATAAAGATATTATTTTGAAAGCATCTTTGCAGAGGGCAATCGCAAAAAGCCTCGACGACTTCACCTACGTGCTCCCACTAGGGTTCCGGTATGATAAGTTCGTTCAGCTGCCATGGACGTACCTGGTCCAGCATGAGAGCTGATAAAGGAGATACCAACAATGCTATGTCGCTCTCGTGAAGAAGGAGGGAGAGGGAAAAGCAGCTAGACCCTCCGCAACCTGTGCCGGCGTCGATGAGGACGTTCCCTCGGCACAAAATTGCTCTCGCTGCATCCAGGTTCCAAGAGAAATTGGCACGCCGAGCTCTCTTTCACTTGGAAAAGTACAGAATCCAGCGTTGTCCCATTCTCGGGACCAGGTTTCATGCATCATGGGGTGTGCCAAAGCGGACCACATGGGCTTTGTGGCGAATCCAATTTCTCAAATGTCTCACTTGAAACATTGGGTATCCGGAGCCAAAAAACGACGTTTATCTAATATGACAATATCATACAGATGACTGAGGCACTACGCCAAATTGTGCTACAGCCGTCATGGCCACTCCCATTGTGCCGACGAACCCCCTTGACCTCCGAGGAGCGGCGAATAGGCCTGTCTACGCAGTATCGCGTGGCATCGTGTCAGGGATCCTGTCTGTAGCCGACATTCCACGACGGACACCTACCCGTGCGGTGCGTCGGGAAGCCTGCCGAAAAAAATCCTTTGATACTATGATAGCCCCCTGGTTTATAAAGGCTCCTTGCTTTATAAAATCGATCTTGCTGCTGCAATATGCCCCCGGAGGTGCTGTGAATATTTTTCATGGTAGACTTGTATTCATACTATAATATGACACCCATATCATGGCGGGTGTGCAGCAAGGGACGATATGATGTTTTTGTGGATGCTCGGAAGTGGTCCAAAACTGGCCGAAAAATGCTACTGATGGCTAGATCCAACCAGATCTCGCTCACCAAATATTCTGGCGACTGCATCCATAGACTTTTGTACTTACACCAGACATGGCTGGTCAACATATTTGGTTTACAAGGTGCTATGTACATGTACAGGGAAGGAACATTAGTGGAGCGTTACAATGAACGAGCAAGGCGTGATGAAATTGTCGCTCCGCCTGATCTCAAACAACTGAGGTTGACTCTGGAGAGACGGCTCGGCTTCTCGGCAGAGACACGGCTCGACGGCATCTGGTGTGACACTTGTGACGAAATTTATAAAAAGTGGTGCAGGGCCTACTTTGTGCACCGGAAAGGATCCGCTGCTCTTGCAAGACCTCAATAAAATATTATAAAAATACGAATATATAGCTAAGGTGTGTACACATCGACTCATGCAAAACCGCCCGCGAAGCATGAGTGTGGTAAGCTACAGGATGCAAATTTTCCCAAATTTTATAAAGCAGGGTACCATCATAGTACCGGCGTGACACAAACTCGCGGCTGTTAAATTTTCTTGTAGGTACCCGTGAAGAGGCTTTCCGGAGGTTGGATATAGGCGGACGCTCGTCGTGTTTGCGGCCAGCCATCACAATAACAGTGATGGCGCGTAAACTCTGCGATGCATATAGAAGCCTTGGCCTTGAGGCCCTTGGCTGAGACCTGAGGTCCGATTCCAGGGGCGCGTGGCTAGATATGCTGAACGGGCGCGAGCGAATCGACGGAAGCTGTCGTAGAAAACAAAGCTGTCTCTAGCAGTTTCGATATATAAAGCACGGTCATGTATATGAAGACTAAATACACGAATTTCGTAACGAATTCGACGTAGCCAAAAGGATACGTATGAAATCATGCGCGGTTAAGGCAAATAAGCAGGCGTCTGCCTCGCGCGCTCAATTTGCAGTCTTCCAAAAACGGTCTCCAGTTCTGCTCGCCTGGCGCTTGGGAGCATATTCAGGATTCACCTTCGTGCACAACAGTCATGGCATCCAGCATAGAGCTGATTAACCCCAAAGCAGAGAGCGTACGGAGGGCTGCTGCTCTTCAGGTCTGTTTCTGCACCTGAATTCAAGTGGAATGCGAGTTGAAGGCGTTGGCCAGGTGAATATTGCGGGTGCGATGGGTCTTGCTAATGTAGTGAAAAATAATCTCGGTACGTACGTTTCGTGTGGAGTCACACAATGTGCCCTTATTGCTTGGGATGTAGGCCCAAGAGGGACGCTCAAGATGCTCGTCGATGGTGCCGGTCAGATTAAGATGACAAAGGACGGAAAGGTCCTCCTCTCTGAAATGCAAATCCAAAATCCTACCGCTGCCATGATCGCACGAACAGCCGTGGCACAAGATGATCAGGTCGGAGATGGTACGACATCGGTTGTACTACTCGTCGGCGAGCTCCTGAAGCAGGCCGATCGCTACATCTCCGAGGGCGTACACCCCACCGTCATTGCTGAGGGTTTCGATCTGGCAAAGAAGGAGGCTCTGGCAGTGCGTCGCAAATGTCGTCGGCTGAGAGATGCAAACTGACATATCATGGCAAGTTCCTGGACACCTTCAAGCGACCAGTAACCCTCGACCGCCCAACACTCATCAGTGTCGCGCACACCTCACTCGCCACCAAAATCCACAGCACGCTGGCGAAGCAGCTTGCTGCTGACGTCGTAGATGCCGTGCTGACCATCCGTCCTCCACCCCCACCAGAAGGTCGGTCCTTGGGTTGCTGCGCCAGAGACACGCCCGCTGATGTTCCGGGTGCCAGATGCCAAGGACAGATGGCGAGAACCTGTTGATCTGCACATGGTTGAAATCATGAAGATGCAACACCGAACAGCTTCAGAGACTCAGCTCGTCCGTGGCTTGGTTCTAGACCACGGTGGCAGGCATCCCGACATGCCCAAGCGCGTCGAGAACGCGTACATCCTGACACTGAACGTCAGTCTGGAGTACGAGAAGACGTAAGTGCATACATTTTACTCTATAATTAAGGAGGTTATCAATGTTCGTCTAGCGAGGTCAATTCTAGCTTCTTCTACTCTTCTACTGAGCAACGCGAAAAGCTCGTCGAGTCTGAGCGCCGCTTCACAGATGCGAAGTGCAAAAAGATTGTGAGCTGAAGAACCTCGTCTGCGACCAGGTCGTAGGATCAGGCGAGAAGCCCAAGAACTTTGTCATTATCAACCAGAAGGGTATCGACCCACTCTCTCTGGACATCCTTGCCAAGAACGGCATCCTGGCTCTTCGTCGGGCGAAGCGGCGTAACATGGAGCGGTAAGCTTGTTGGTAAGCCCAGCACACCCCTAGTTCTGACGAAGTTTTTGCAGTCTGCAGCTCGTCTGTGGCGGTGTCGCGCAGAACTCGGTCGATGACCTCACACCGGACCTGCTCGGCTGGGCCGGTCTCGTCTATGAGCACACCCTCGGCGAGGAGAAGTTTACTTTCGTCGAAGACGTCAAGGATCCGAAGAGTGTCACTCTCCTCATCAAGGGCCCTAACCCGCACACCATCCAGCAGACCCGAGATGCGCTCCGCGACGGCCTGCGCGCGGTGAAGAACGCGTTGGAAGACGAGGCGCTGGTCCCTGGCGCCGGCGCCTTCGAGGTCTCGTGCGCCGCGCACCTCTCTGGGCCGGTGAAGAAGAACGCCAAGGGGCGAGTCAAGATGGGTGTCCAGGCATTCGCCGACGCTTTGCTCGTCATTCCGAAGATGCTCGCTGCGAACGGCGGATTCGACGTTCAGGACGCACTTGTCCAGCTACAGGCTCGTGTTCAGTCTCTTAGCGTAATTACCTCGGACAAACTGATAAGGAGCCCATTTGCACAGGAGGAACAAGCGGATGGCAACATCGTTGGTCTCGACCTGCAATCCGGCGAGCCATTTGACCCAACGATCGAGGGTGTATGGGACAATTATCGGGTCAAGCGGCAGATGCTGCATTCATGGTGAGATCCTTCCGCCGCCGACCATTCACCTCATTCGCTGACATCTTCTCCGCAGTTCTGTCATCGCTGTTAACTTGCTCTCAACTGATGAAATCCTTCGTGCCGGGCGCAGCTCGCTCAAGCCCGACGGCCAACAGTAGACACTGTACCACATGCACCTGTCAAGCAATACAAACTCTATTGGTAGCGACTAGTACTAATGGCACTATGCGAAGACGGTCTGCTGAGAGTCGCCTTCGCAAGAACGTATTATACAACTTACAGTTAGACACTACATAAGGTAGAAAGCAACTATCGTCGGCAAGCTTACTCGTTAGCAGCAGAGAGCAATGTCATGATGCAAATGGCCCATCAGTCCAACCGAACGGAACGGGATATAGGCAGAGGCACAAGACTATGATATAGAGGTATACATTCACGGGGAGTCAGTGTCTGAGGAAGTGTCCCAACCTGCGTAAGTCAACTTGACAGGCGACCTCGCTATCGGTGCCAATATGGGTGGAGGCGTAGCTGGCGAGGATATATAAGGGCGTGTCGGCAGAGCGAGTACTGTAGACAGAAGAGGGAAGGAAGAGCGTGCACTAGAGGCGGGTTGTCGTAATCTGGAGTCATATGGGTAGTCATTCGAGGGTATGGGGAACGAGATGTTAGTCGACAGGTTGAGAATGCGATCCGTGCGGGAATCAGGGATGAGAACGGTGCGTTTCCAAGCAGCACCCGGCGAACTCTCCGACACTCCGGACACGGCTACCGGTGGCGTAGGAGGTGTCGCAGAACTTGCCAAGGATGCTGAAGCCGTAGAGCCGACTCCGAGAAGGCGCTCCACTAGACGTTCGGAACTGTCCGATGTTGCTTCGCCGACAGGCTCAGGAGTCGGGACTCTTGACAAATGCGGTTGTATTTCTCGGACAGATCCTAGGCTGGTGAACGGAGAGACGGGGGAGCTGCGGCCAAAGTGAGGCGTTGTAGGCCTGCTCATATGGAAGCTTGCAGGCCGGTAGATCGGGCTCCTGGCGCGAGTTGTCGGATACCCACTAGCTTCCAATTCGGGCTGGCCAAAATTGAAGTACGGCGCGCGGTGTAGTGTGGGAGGTCGCACACCGGGCTGGATGGCTGCGAAGTCAGGCAGGAGTACAGTAGCGCCATCCGAGTCTTCGCCGCTAGAGGAGTCCTACGAGGCGATGGCAATTAGCTGGACAGTCTCTACAGCGAGGAAGGGGGAACCTACATCATCCGTGGTGTAGCACTCATCAGAATCATGATCCTCGTCGGGGTAGCTCAGGCTCGCAGCCAAAGACTTCCTTACCGAAGCGCTGTGCTGAAGGTGCACACCGCCGTTTGGGGATTCGGCAAGATCTGAAGGTTTAGTGTCGCGTCGCAAGCTGGACTGCCTAGAAGCGGTGCCTTCTACGGTACCAGGCGGCGCCCAACGCCGCTTGGCGAGGTTCATTGGCGAGGGCTTGTATGTCAGCTTCGCAGTATGGACGACTACACTCGCCAGATGTGCTGCTGCCTCGCCACTAGCCTGAATATCGGCTTCATCAGATTCGCTGTCGCTGTGCCTGGAGGTGATAACGGCCGCCGGTGCAAGCTGCGAAACATCAGAGGCCCTCCTGGAAATACCGGTGCCGGACGCTTCGACGCCCTCAACTGCCCATTTGCGACGAGCAAAGGAGATAGGGTTGGGTCGCAACAGGGAACCTCTGCCCATGATAAAGCGGGGTGTAGAGCTGGGGGAGTCATCTGAGACGTCACTGTCGCTAATCCGATATTTCTTTCTAGGGGAGTCATCGAAGTCTGAAGAGTCGGAAGTGCGTTTGAGGACCACATCTTCCAGAGCTTCTTCCCCGAACTCAACATGCTCGGTCTCGTCTGAGATAGGGTCAGATGACGGGTCGTTGTAGTAATCTTCGTCATCATCTACTATATCGCCCTCCATAAGTGTGGTAATGACAGGCTTGAGTCCCGTCGGACGTGGATTCATCTTGTGCCCCAGCGTGAACCTCTTGCCCACCGTGAACCGTTTACGCACGAACCGACCGTTCGTAGATGCCTTCTTGCCAAAGCGGCCATTAGCATCACGAGGTTGCGCGGCGACGGCCAGACTCTTCGGCGTGACGTTTTTCGGCGAGACGGGTGTTGTAGCGGTGGGAGTGGTTGGCGACGCTGGCAACGCGGGAGGGCGATCAGGGCTTTCCGGCACTGCACTAAGAGAAGAAGTGGACGGGGGATACCGGCGCGGTGACACTCTTGTCGGCGGGACAAGAGGTTCACGTTCTCGGAGCTTGAGACTAGGCACTCGTGTCCTGCCGCTGCGTCTTCCATCCATCTTCTCCTTGAGTGCCCGCATCTCCTGCACAGTTTGTTTGGCCTGCTCAGCCATAGCGGGACGGCGAGGCACAAATGCCGGTTTCTGCTTCTTCACAGGCCGTGGGTCGTCCGCATCATGCTCGACACGTCGTTTCTGGTTATGCACTGTAGTGCTGGCGAGTTTCCCGTTGACCGCGACCAGAGCGCCAGGAGTGATCTTCTTCGCCTGCGTAGAGAACATAGGCTGAATAGGGACAAATATTCTGCCATCTCCTGGGACGCGCTCTGGCCATTTGCGACCGTAGATAGCGAAGTGGCGCAGACACCTGCGAGCATAAGGCCAGCCTGTCAGAAGGTGATAAATGAGAAACCGCGGATTTCAACACGTACCGCGGACAATCTGTCGTAATATCTTTTTTGGGCCTGCCTCGTTTGCCCGTCCTGCCAACACTTAGTCCCCACACAATTTCCGAATCTACAGAAATCACGGGAAGCACGTTCCCACAGGTGGAGCACATTGGCAAGGGCTTTCCGTCCAGGCCCCTTGGCGCATCGTCCAGCTTCTTCTTCGAAAGAGTCGAGTCGAAGATGGGTGCGGAAACACGTGGTCTGAGGTGACGCGCTTCCGGCTCATGTAACTCAATATCACGTACGTCAGATACGGACGCCGTGGTCGCACGGCCCTTCCCTTTTTTGTCCTTTGCAGGTGTGGAAAGGCGAGAGCTTTCGGTTACTGAGGATTGAGTGTCACCGGCGGAACGGAAGCGAGATAACGAACGGACGCTGGTCGCAGCGCTCTCGTTCGTAAGCGGCGGTGTGATCAGTTGCCTCGCAGTAGAGACAGATCGGCCAGTGACCGTCTTGCTTGGAGCTCTGCTGGTGGCAACACTGCTCGACGCCTCGAGGGATGCTTCGCGCGCCTTTTGTGCGCGAGTCGATATGACAGACCTAAATGGAACGGCGGTAGGGGTCGAGCTGTCCAAAGCTTTCCTCGGGACAGGAGCGATGGGCGCAGAGAGCGTTTCTCGGCCTATGTCTTTGAACAAGGCGCGTCCTCGGGATTCGCCTTCTGGTTCAGGCGTCATAAGCCCATGGTCGATGATCGCAGGCGATGGCAGTGAAGAGTGGGAAGTTGGCAGAGACGTTAGATCGGATGCGGCCTCCACGTCGGCCTCCTTGCCCAGTTCGATGGAACCGCCTCCCGCAGCCTCCGGCATAACTGCGTATACGCCGCGTCGAGTGCGACGCTCGTTGCAATTGATAGTCCCCGCGTCTGATTCGTCAGAAGAATCATCAGCTTGGGAGGAACTCTCGTCGCCGTCTACCTCCTCGCGGCTCGAGTTCGAGCCGCTGTCAGACAACAAGTCTTCCTCTGACCCCTGGGGTGCATACCCGCCTCGACCGTTCTTCTCGCATGTCGCGCACAGGCAATGGCGATTCTTCCGACCGACTGTATGCTACGTCAGAACAGGGGATCATGCCAAATGTGGACGACTCCTCACAATATCCCGGGCCATAGTGGGCGGAGACCTCTTCCCCGACCCCGATCGGTTTTATGACGCGGAAGGTAATGTAGCGACCCTCACGAAACAGTTCGACATTGTGATCACAGTCGTGCTAAGGCAACGGACATCAGTTCCGCGCTACTCGAGACGCCGCCGAAGGGTCGAGGTGAAAACTTACGTTTACGAACCGCGCGGGACCCAAGAAAAGGTGATTCTTCTTGAGCTGACGCGAATGAATGACGCTGAAATCGCGGCGAATTCCAACGCCCTCGGCGTGTCTCTCGCCAGTCCGCTTTAGCTCCTTGTCCTCTTCCTCAGTCAAATCTGCCATGGACCCCTTGAGTTCGGAGATGACTGTACCGGGGGCGAGCGGGCGGGTGGCGAGTATGCACAGTTCTGATTTCCCCGTCCGGTGCGAGTAGCGCGACGTGTGAGATATTTCGATAGAACCGTTGGGAAGGTAGAGCTCGAAGTAGCGAGAGGCATGGCTGGAGAGGCAGTGTTAGATGCGCGACGTTCATGCTATGCAGGCAGGGCCAGACGCACGTAGCGAAAGCGTTGATTTGCTTCTGATCGTAATTAGAGGACTTGAGGTAATACTTCACGCCGTTCAACCTGGTCAGGCGCGAGTCAGCGGAGAGCATGGGAAGTAGTTGTATACGGCGTACGTGAGCAACTCGTCCACAGCCTGCCTGATCACGGTTTGCTGTGCACCCTTGGTAACGACCATCTAACGTAGCGTAGACACGTCGGGGAAACGAGTTGGGCCTCAGCATTGCCACGGGAAATAAGCAGCACGGATTACTTACCCGCCGCACAATCTCGAGGAGATCGTCCGCGTTGGTTTTCGGAAGCTTCCGGGTGGGATCCATTTTGTGTACAACCAGAGGGACGTCGCCCGTGCCGAGCTTTTCGACGAGCAGATGGCTGAGAAAGTCATCATCCCGGGAGAGGTCCCGCATGTTCATAATCTTGGTTGGTTTCCATGCTGCTTTCGACGAGAATACGCTCGTGCTCGCCGCTACGGGTGCCATCTGGCAGGGTGAGGGCGATGGTGCGGGTGCTAGCACGAAGCGCAGGTCGTGGTGGAGAAAACAGGAGATGGTACGTAGAAAGGCACAACAGCAGCGATCACGAGAGGCGCGGGGAGGTCGAACGCTGGGAAAACAGAAACTTGAGTCGCGTGGCGGTCCCACTCACCCGTTATGGACGGTCTCTTATATCTCTGGTCTCTTGGTCCAAAGCCGCCGGTGCACAGCAAGACAAAACGTTGGCCATGAAAACAATCTACGGACTGGCCTACGTCCGGACAGCGGAACGAAAACTTTTGTTCTCAGTTTGGTCCGGCGGTGGCCATGCACGACCAGCCCCGCACAGCCGTCAGAGTTAGGCGCAGGCCGCTGACATCACGCTCGCCCCCCTGGCGGTGCCAAAAGTCTGTCGCGCCCATCTTATAGTTCCTGGTGATGATACAGCTAGAGTGACAAAGGACATGCATTGCGACAGAACACGGGACAGGGGACATGTCTTCATACAATAAAAGCGGAAGGAAAGAGGGGATCATAGCTTCCAGTTTTGCCCACGCTCGATTCAGTGCCAGCCCATGCGCCACGACCGTTCAGGTGCCTCGACCCCCGAGTAAAGGAGAACGCAGAGCAGAAGTGAATCCACGAAGGCTGATTTATGCTGCGTGGGCGTGCTTCTGCTTACCAGTCCTGATCTTCCTGAGGTAGAACTAGAAGCGTAGCTCAGTGGCAGATCTTTGAGCGAACGAAGCGCCGAACGCACCTCAAGTTCTTTGCCTTCGAGAACGTAACCGTCAGCGCGACCGGACTGGCCTGGCCGGCTAGAGATGCAGGCGTAGAGACGACCGGCAGCAAACTGAGTCTCGAGGAGAATATCAACTTTGGCGTCTGTAGGTCACCAATCAGACATTGGGCTTTCCGTGAGAGCTGGAGCGAGACGGACCCTTGCGCTTCTCGTCCAAGTGACGCTGAGCGTGTTGCGACAGCTTTTTCTCCTCGGTGGCCTCAGTGGTCTCCTTCTTCGCACCCCTCTTGGTCACGGGCTGAGCGTACTATTTACGAGGGGACAGTCAGTATCTAACTTCATCTGAAGTAGAAAAGCACGTACATGAGCCTCATACCACTGACGGAAGGGGGTCGCGTCGACCTGAACGATGGCGCTCTTGACGAGGGTGTTCGTGCGGACCAACTCGTTGTTCGAGGCGTTGTAAACCTGATTTCCTGCTTTAAGTGTCCTGATTTACGCCCGCCAAAAATTTCTCCTACGCACGACGGTGAGAATACGAGTCTTGCGCGTTGTGTGTTCGCTGCCCCAGGCGAAGTTACCGGTCTCCAGACGAAGAGCACGGTACTTGAGGTTCCCCCCACGGACACGAACGGTGTGAACACGCTTAGGGCCAAGCTTGGTGTTGGCGGGCTGACGGCCGAGCTCGAATTTGCGCTTCTTGCGGTAGCTAGGGCGCTGAGCACCCGTGGCCGAACGTTTGTGCCGGGAAGAGCGGGAGATACCTACAGGTCAAGGACAGACCATATCGAGTGCCGATAAATAGTATATCCAACAAGTTGTAGAGAGCCGGAGGTTAGCATTTTTTGGAGATCGCACAAACGACTGGCAGCAACGCACCCATGTCGAAGGTCTTGAGGCTTGAGGGTAGCCACCGCCTAGACTGTTTTGGTGGATTGCAGTTAACAAATTAAAGTTTGATCTGTTTGAACTCCGACCAAATCTCCAATTCCCACGCTCTAGAGACTTTTCTCGCTGCGGGCTGTCCGCTCTAAGGTTAGATCCGCCTCACTCTTCAATGACGCCTCTCGCTCCCGAATACTCCCCGACCTTTAAGCTTCAATATTCAATGCTAGACGTGGCCTGGTCTTGTGCTATAGCTATGCGTATCTCCTAATCTGTCATGGAGCATAATGAAAAATTCTAGCCTCCTCGCCACAGGGGATTGCCACTTTGTACCTGCGCTTCCCGTTCGACATTAGCGTTTCACAATTCCCGCCAGTACTGGCCTCGTCTTCACCTGTTCTGTTCGGCAGTCGATTTTAAAGGTGTCTGTTGCAGAATGTCTAATCATGACGTCTTTCGAAGACAGTCTTTCGTAGTGCTGGTTCCTGCCGTGTGTCTGTGTAGCACACTTCCGCAATAACATCCAAAGCCTGCTCTTACATATCATACATGTTGTGTGCAGTCATGTTCTGATTTACCGCAGATACACGCGTAGAACAATACTTACGTCTTCGGTGCAGTGAAGTTCACGTATAACAGGTTTCTAGCAGTTACGTAACCCTTTGACGTGCTCCTCTAGCCTGGACTATTTGCGTGGAAGGCTTCACATCAGACAGACGGAAAAGCGCGCATGCGATTGCACGCATCTCCACCATTCTTCCCTACGTACTCGGGATGCTTAAGCAAGTGAATCATCGCAGCCGCAGCAGCATCGGACCCGGCGATGATGGCTAGGCAGAGATGCTTGTTCCCTCAGCTTGAGACGAATCATCTACAGTTATCTAGCCATGACAGTGATTGTTGACAGTGTGACTGACTAAATAATAACATAAGTTCTTCGTCCCAGCTCCTCCAGAGTCCAGTCGAGCCGCAGCACTGGCGTCGCAGACTTGGGGGCCGCCACGAGACGCGGGACGACCAGACGACGACGCCAGAGCAGCCACCCATCAGAGGTTTCAAAAAAAATCTGGGATAGCTCACGATATAAACCTGTCCGTGGTATGCCAGCTATCATTAATGTCTTTCCCCTCCTTCAACTCGTCACCGAAGCTACAGTGGTTATCAGCAGATACAGCTTGAGGAACGGAACATGATTCCTACACTGCCTTGCCCATGAAGTCGTACCTACAGTATCTAGTAAGTCATCGTTCCATTCAAACTAGTCGACAGTCACCGACCCGTAAAAGCTCATCCAACCTGACATGTTGACCTCTTGGTTGACTAGCTTATTGAGTCTTTCCACAAGCTAGCCGGCCGTGGAGCGAACGATTCGCTTGTAGCTCTTGACGACAGCGACGTTCTGACTTTGTCCCACTATCCCCCACGCAGTGCGCGTTGAGTACGCCATTAAGTTGAATAATACCGGCAAGGTCCGTCCGGCCAACGTAGTCTGGCAAAGGGGCTATGCACATGCACCAAAAATTTAAATGCATGAGGATCCTTCATAACATGCATGGCAGCTCATTTGGCCCTATGTCAATATTGATGTGAGACCAATAAAAGAGAGCGACGACGTTCCAAAATTTTGCTCGCGTGGCACAAGCGGCATCAAACACTAACATCCGACCTTCCCATATCGGGCCTTCTTCACACACCACCCTACATTTCCCTGGGTACTATTTTGAACTTTTCTTCTGCGCTCTGGCTGCACAGACTGAAGTAGACATTTCTGTAATTGGAGACATTGCGAACAATGCAGATGAGCTTGACAAACCGACGCACGATAGCCTAACGCACACCCATAACGAGCTCATTCACGTCGGAAACGGCCTTACGGTCTATAAAGGTTTGTAGTTAGCGATGAATTCGAAGGAGCACCGTACTTAACTGGCATAATCCATGAAGATATGACAGATGCCTATATTGACTGTTTCTTCCCTGTTTATAGACCTCCAGAACTGTTTGCTGTGTGCTTACACAAGATTTACACATAAAATAAACGGCTGGAGCCTTAAAACAAGGGCCAAAATGAGAAGACATTGACACCGCACTATGCATTAAGGGGGAATCGAACCCCCGGCGGGTCGATGGCAACGACCCAGGTTACCACTACCCCATTAATGCCTATTCGACTGATACAAATTATGATACTTGAACCTACTAGTATGGCAACCTTTGGCTAGGGGGCACAGCTGTGCGCAACTCGGTCGTCCGACTTCCAAATGCTTCGGGACATGCAAGCAGGTACGTCAAAGTGCGCTCGCGGTTGACTCAACTTTGACACATTCCACCACCAAGCTCGTCTTTAACTGCCAGCTCAGCTGTCCTCGCCTTCTTCTGAGCGACATCGCTCGTCTATGTTATTCACACAAAGCACTCGGGACGAGTAAGTCGACTGCTGTTCGTATCGAAGCCAGGTTACTCACACGGATTCTCGCAGTTACCTCAGTGACCTTGTCTTCTCGCTCCTCAGTCATTAAAACTGTTCAGAAAAAATGCTCTTCCGTAACTTCACTCGTATCTCGCGCCTCTCCAGGGGATTTGCTACCCATGCCACGTCGACACCTACTCCTCCTCTGCCAGCGACCCTCCATCTGAAGACCGGCCAGTCTTTCCACGGCCGATCCTTCGGTGCTCCCAAGAGCATATTTGGGGAGACGGTTTTTTCAACCTCTATCACATCCTGTATGTGATCGTTTACGCATGTTCCGACTTTGATGCTCATTCTCAGTGCAGACACTGAGTCGATGACCGACCCTTCGTACCGAGGCCAAATTCTCGTGTTCACTACTCCTCTCATCGGCAACTACGGTGTCCCTTCCAACACAACTCCTATCGACAGCAACGATGTCGGTGTCTATCTCGAGTCTGAACGCATCCAATGCTCAGCGGTCGTCGTTGCTGACGTTGCCGAGAAGTTCTCCCACTACTTGGCCGCTGAGTCGCTGTCGCAGTGGTGCCAACGCCACGGCGTGCCAGGCATTACTGGCGTTGACACTCGTGCCATCACTACTCTCCTTCGTGACCAAGGAACCACTCTTGGTCGCCTCGCAATCGGCTCAGACGCGGCGAAGCCTGCGCCCGCTGCCCATGAGTACTGGGATCCGACGACCGAAAACCTGGTTGACCAAGCCTCCACCAAGACCCCCATCGTCCTGAACCCGACCGGCGATGTGAAAATAGCCGTCCTCGACTTCGGTGCCAAGGCCAATATTCTTCGCTCTTTAGTTCGTCGCGGCGCCTCAGTCACTGTTCTCCCGTGGAACTACGACTTCAACAAGGTTCGCGACCAGTACGATGGTCTTTTCCTTTCGAACGGTCCTGGTGACCCGAGCCACTGCATGGAGGCTGCTATGAACCTCCGCAAGACGCTGAAGGAGTGGTCGAAGCCCGTCTTCGGTATCTGCATGGGCCACCAGGTTATTGGTATCGCCGCAGGCTTAGACGCCTATCGAATGACCTTCGGCAACCGTGGTCACAACCAGCCAGTCCTCGCTCTCGCGTCGTCTGGTTCGATCAAGGCTGGGCGTGTCTACGTCACAAGGTATGTATTTTAGCAATTACCAGGCTTTCGTCGCGATTTCTTATGTCTTCGCGTAGCCAAAACCACCAATACGCGCTTAAGCTCCAGGATCCCTTCCCCGAAGGCTGGGAGCCCTTCTTCATCAACTGCAACGACTCGTCCATCGAGGGCATCAAGTCGACCGTCGGGTCGGGCAAGAGCGTCTGGGGCGTGCAATTCCACCCAGAGAGCGCGGGCGGACCGCTCGACACCATCGAGATGTTCACAGACTTCCTCGCGGAGTGCCGTGCGCACAAGCTGCAGGCTGGCATCCCTAAGCGAGATGTCATGGATACGGCGAAGGTCGAGCCCGCGTTCAAACGGCCGCAGGCCGCACAGCCCATTGCCGCTGCCGCATAAAAGCTTTGTACGGATGCTTTGGCCTTGTTTCATCTCTAGTGTATTTGTGTACTCGTCTCGAATTGCTGAGTGTTTGCTTTTGTAGAACTTATCACGTACTAGGATATGGTTCAGTGAAGTGCTGTGGTTTGCATTAGCTCTGCCAGTGTGGAACTAGTCATGAACGAGCCTTAAAACAGACTGCGAGATGGTAAACTCTGCATACTTACCAGCAAAAACTTTTCGCGTGTAGAATGGCGACCACATCTGTTTACATTGCACAACTCCGAAGAAGAACGGCCTGCGTACTCCTTGTTGCGTCGATACAATACACTGCCTTTTGAAGCGTCAGCTCGTGTGCCACATAGTGCCTACCACCGGTTGGGTAGCTCTTGTTCCGCGCTGACTTCATGTACCTCTTCCCATATGCATATGAAGCTCTAGGTACTCCGTTGGCAGAAAGGCGAGCCACATAGATGTGCCCACGCAGGTGTCAGACGTCGCATGCCCACATTCCTCCCGACATTTCGCACGCAAGCACTGACAAGGTGTTCTGATATCTGAGTCAGGCAATGCTGACTGAGAATTATGCCAGAGCAGCGACATATAACCGAATGCTGAGGTCAGTAGTATAGACATGTACACCAGATAGTACACAAGAAATGTCAGCGCGAATTAAGCATTGTGGTAGATAGCATATGAGTAGTCGCAAGATTAAGACTGCAAGATGCGCCCGGATCACTCAACGATCGTTTGTTTCTTTTGCACGCCTGCCCTTCTGTGCTTGGGAATATGCGAGATCAGCTCGTCCTCCGACTCTGAGCTCGAATCCGACCCTGGATCCGCGAGATCGCCGTACATGTTTTTTCGTCGGTCCTCCGCCGTCGCGTCCATCTGCCGGCGCTGCGAAGGCGTTCGGATCGATGAGAGCGGCGGACGGGGTGAGAGTATCTCCTGGCTCGCGATGTCAGACAACTTCCGAAACTGGCGCTTGAATGAGGGTACTGGACGTTTGAGCTTTTCGTTCGACTGCGACAGCGGCTGCGACCGCTGGGAACTACCCGGTACAAGTTGTGACGAGTGGGATAGCGTCGCGTCTGGATGTTGGCTGTCGCTTGGCACCTTGACGGTAGGCGTCTCATCTTCGGAGTCACGAACTGTGTCCTGTTCTTGCGCCTCTTGATCCTCTCCTGTCGGCTCGTCCTCTTCGTGGAGGCTGTTTGGACGCGAAGCCACGTATGAGCTGCTTGAGTGCAGCTCGTCGACCATCGAAGCGTCCGCATCAGGTGCGCTTGAGGCATCCCCCAAAGCGGTCCATTGGACCGTTGAGAGCACAGCTGGGTTGGGCGGCGCTTTCGCAGGCTGGCTCGCTGTCGGGTCGACGGTCTGCGTCGAGACCGGTTCAGCATTAGGCTCTTCCACGTCTTGAGCCTTCTCGTCCGCGGCAGCAGCCTTCGCAGTACTTGACTTCTTCACCTTCGTAGCGGCAGCCTTTTCAGCATTCATGCGAGCCTTGTCCTCAGCAGCGACTTTCTTCTCAGCGGCCTTCCTTTGCCTCTCGGTCTCTCTCTCCTCAGCCTTCCTCTTTTTCTCGGCGTCCTTCTCTGCAGCGGTCTTGGCTTTCTCCTCCGCAGTCTTGGGCGGCCTTCCACGGCGTTTCTTGGCCGGTGGCTCGGGGGCGGGAGTAGAGGAAGACGGCAAGAGTTGAGTGCTGTGTTCTTGAAGGGACTTACGAGAGGAGCGACGGACGAGAGTATCTACCTGTGACAATTCCTTCCCAGGTAGGAGTGCAGGAGGAGTAGTCTCCGCGCGTTCACTAGCAGCCTCTGGCTGTCTACCCGCGGCTCCCGCAGACATCCCCATAGGCCATGATGCTGGTGATTTTTCGGGCGACGGGAGCCTGCCGTTTCGATCTTTCATACGTTTTGTTTGTCCTGGCTTGAGTGGTGATACTGGAGGTGTTGTCGTCCTTTCGGGTACCTCGTCTTCATCGAGCTCAATGGGATCTTCCAAAATAACGTTTGGTGGCTGGTCGAAGTCTTCCGATGGCTCGATGGGGTCTTCCTGATCGTCCTGAGGATCAAGAAGTGTAGCCTTGGGCCCGCGGTTAGCAGGCGTGGACTCCGCGATCCGTTGCGCATCTTGGTGCCGCGGTTCCAAACTGTCTTCGGCGTGGTTAAGAGCGAGCTCTTGTTCAGGCGCGGCCTGAGAGGACTGAAGTATCGACACAGGTCGTTCCTCATGCTCTTCATCTCCATGTCCATCTTTCTCCGCCGACTTCTTCTGGTCCGTGTGCTCGCCCTCCTTCGCATCAGCTTCCAGGATATTGCCCTCCAGTTCCAGTCCACGCGATGACGCTAACGACAGCGCCAACTCGGCGTCTCCATGGGGTTTGGGCTCAGCTTCTGCCTTGGAAGCCTCCTTTGCTGGCGCGAGCGTTACATCTGACGACGACGGAGGCAGGCCAGAGTTAGGCTTTTTAGCTGCAACTGGCGCACGCGACTCAACTGAGTTCTGCAAGCAAAACTAGGTCAGCTATGTATATGACGATCTGTCGCGGGTACTCACATTGCCATTCCCTGCCTCCAGCTCTTCGTACACGGCACTTGTCGATGCTGCAGGTTCATTCTCAGCGATAGCAACTTCGTCGTCGTCCATAGGCTGTTCGTCGGACGACGAAGGGGCACGTCTCTCGAAACGTTTAGACGTACGCCGGTAGGCTTTCTCTTCCTTTTCCTCCGCTTCTGACGCCAGCTCCTTGTCCTCATCTTCGCTCTCTGATTTTTCCTCTTCACTGGAGTCGGAAGGAAGAAAGGACAAGATACTCTTGCGCGGCATTGGGCCGTGAAGAAGAGCCTCAACATTCATTTCGCTCAGGTTCGCAGAGTTTGGAATAGAGTTGAAGAGCGAGACGGGGGTTCTTGTTTCGGAAGGCGGGGGAATTGCGTTCGCCTCTACGTCCTGCTCGTCATTCTCCTCGTCGCTGTCGTCACTGCTGCCCTCGTCATGACCCTGGACCGGAACTTCCGAGAACTGTGTCCCGGCTGAGAGGACGCCAGATATTCGACGAGAAGTTTGGGGAGGAGGGGAGACGTGAGAAGCGAAAGTCTCTCCGACATTCTGTCCATTGGCCACCGTAGGAACCGCAGGTGCCTTGAGTGCCGCAGTTGATGCTCTCCCATGAGCCCCCGAGATCGCAGTGCTAATGGAGGTGCCATCTGGGTCAGGAGTCAAAGCCTTGTCTCGCTGAGCCTCTGGGGTTGTACTCTCATCCGTGATGTCTGCAGGACCCCACGATGTACTAAGTCTGGACTTCATCGGCTGCTTCCGGACAGAGGCAGCCTTCGTGGCAGATTTCGTCGACGACGCGTCCACGGATTTGATCACCTCAGGCGCATCCGCACCTGGCTGCGCGTTGACCTGATACGGGACCGATGCACCGTTGGTCTGATCCGCCTCGGTCTTGCGAAGAACAACAGAGATCGCAGCGAAGATATCGTCCTCGATGTCAGCTACCTGAGTCTGTGGGGGCTTCTCTTTTATCTTTCGAGACGTCTTGGGTTTAGGCTCGAGCGCTGTTAACCTTCGATCAACGATCGCAGCTTGGGTACATATATAGTTATCGTGCTAACAGACCTGCTGGGCCCTTAGCCTCTTTGCTTGATGCACTGGTATGACCTCGCGCTGATTCGATAACCTGCATATTCTGGATTTTGTCCCCTGATGCCGACCACCTGCTCAGAGGACAGTAACGACACACGCTAGACTAGCTTACCTGCGGCCGCTGGGGTCTCCACCTCCTTCCGCTCTTTCTTCTTCTTCTTCTTCGGCTTTTGGGATGCCTCCGCATTCGTCGGAGGTGGCGTCGTCGTCGACGCACTGGGAACCGTAGAGGCCGTCTTCTGAGAAGCCTTCGCAGGAACAGGTTCCGCTTCCGTAGGTGCGACAGCACCATTGATGGACTCAACCGGTTGTTCGCCGTTAGCAGCACTCCTGTCCTTCTTCTTCTTCTTCTTGACCATTGCAGAGGGTTCTGCGAGTTCAGCCGTACGAGCAGCTGGCTCAGGGTCGGCAGCAGTTGCAGCAGGAGCTGACTGCTCAGCCTGAGATTTCTTCGGTTTTTTCGCTTTCTTTGCCGGAGGCTGACCAGCATCATCAGCGGTATCATCTGCTCGTCGTTTCTTCTTCTTCTGAGGCATTTCCGGCACGAGTGCTTCAGTGGCTGTCGATGGTGCACGGTCAGTATGATGTTTCTCGACCTCGACTTTTTTCGTCTTTTTCGCTTTCTCCGCCAGCTGGGTAGTGGGGGTCGGCTTAGGTGACCCTGTACGAGAAGGTTCCGTAGAGTCGACAACGAAAGGACCCGAAGACGTCTGAGGAGGATTTGGTGGACCATCCGCAGAGACCTCCGGAACATTCGAAGACAAGTCGGCGGCCGATCCTGAAGACATCTCCCGAGTTTTGTGCTTCTTCTTCCTCTTCTTGAGAGAGGGCGGAGCAAGGACCTCTGTCATGCTTACAGCCTCAGGAATTGCGGATGGAGGAACAACGCCAGCGCTGGGTTTCTTGCGTGGAGGCGAAGCTATAGACCCGTTGTCTTTAAGATCTGCGTTGTCTAGTGTCCTAGATGAGGGTCCAGCAATGGGCTGCCCCTGAATGGCGCCAGGCACTACACCGTCTGTCTTTGACCGAGCATCGGTGCCGCTTACGACAGTTTGCACTGCAGGTAAAGACTCGTTGCCTACGCGGACAATGACGTGCAAGTTTGGAATAGTGCGTGACAGTGCACGGAATGCTTCGTAGTCGTCCTCTGCGTCGGATTATTGAATTATACATTCATACTTTTGAGTTCAGTGTAACGCACCGTCTTCCAAATCGACTTCTTTGCCATCCCGCAATTGCACGAGACTCAGTTTTGCGCTAACGTCGAGACCAAGTTTCTTCCTCACGAGAGCCTTAACCTCAGAGAAAGATTGGTCTGTTCGTACGCAAGTGTAAGCTTGACTGAGGCCGTCCACGTGAAATGTGGCTTGCCTTTGAGTACACGGTCAAACGTTCTGCTTTGAGGTGCCAAGAACGTTACGACGGTCAACGGTTGGTTGTCCTCGCGCTTTCGTTTCTTGCCCTCCATCTTTGATCCACTTTTCCGAGATAGCGAGCGACAAACGCGTGAGCGTCGCGGTCAGGGTTCCGTGGAGTTTCTGTGGCGGGAACTTCACGAAAGTAGCAGGCGCCCGCCAAACGCTTTCGGAACCGGCCGCGCGCCAAAGCGTTCACGAGTAACCTCCATCCTCTCTGCAGTCGACATGGCCGGGGCACACCGTCAGTCCAGCATTTTGCGCACTCGCGTCAGATTTTGCTGAGTTATGGCGCATCGCAGCATCTGGCTCAGGATTCCACCCTCATCTCCCCGGCTTCAGGTACAAGTTCCTATCCACCACGTTGGGTGCAACAATGTGGTTCTTCATCTTCTTCCGTGCCAGGTGAGTCTATTGTTCTCTTGCCAATCTATGTCTTACTCACAGCATTTACAGGAAGGACGGTGCTAAGCTTATGGTACTTGCTAACTTTCCTCATCTCACTCGTTATTGACCACGCTACGTAGGGTGGTCATCCATGGGAAGCCCACGGACACGGGCACGGCGAACACGGACACGAAGCGCATGGCGAGCACCATTGAGTCCTGTGTCTATAAGTCAATCATATACATTTGCTCTGCACACTGCTGCCCTACATCTCGACATCAAGATTCCTCGCTAGTGTGTCCAATTTTCTCGCAACATGGCTCACGAAGCTCTCGAACAATCCCCGGTCTTTTCCCTGGACCCAGTCACACTCCAGAATGACACTCTCATGCCCCGAACTATCCTGAGTATCACTCGAATTTCCCGAGCATCGCATACGACAGACCAGAGCTGGCAGAGCCGATTGAGGTTCGGCCGTAGGGTCCTCTGGGATGAGCTTCCGTCTTCTGGCTGCCCGGGACCACGTATTTTGCGAGGCATGTAACAGTAGCTCATCCTCACTCGTGAGATTTCGAGATGTGATCGCGACCCCGTCGATGCTCTTCAGCACCTTGAGTAGCGCTTCTTTCGCCTCCACAGCAGTCTGGAACTGTGCGTATGTCTGCCGAAGGGTATTCCTGCTTGGCATAATGCTCTGCAACGCAGAGTTGGATATGCGAGCCAGAGACTAAAACAAACCATCAGAGCTCATTTCGCTAGATAAAGGATTAGGATGTACATCAGGCAAGTGTACATCGCCGAAAGACCAGGCAATCGCCCAGCGTCGTGTCTTGCCTTGCACGAATTCAGTGATAGCATAATTGTCAACCTGAAAAGATGATTCACGATGAGACATTCTGAGTCATGCCAGCCATCTATTCAAACTCGCCTTCTCAGATTTTAGGGACTGTATAACGTCAGTAAGCGACGACATTTTGCCGAGCATGGAAGTGAACCAGCTAAACGAAGTGCGTCTCAGTGCCGCTGATGAACTGACAGTCGCGTGATACACTCGCCAACATCGGTCCTTAAGCTGTAAGCTTTCCTGCACCATTCTGCGGACGAACGCCGCCTCTCCACCAGGAGTAATCATCTCAGTCTCTGCGCCTGTGCAAATTCCGCTCGGGCCCAGCTCCTTCGCTTCTGCAGAGCTGAGCACCTCCTCTCGACTGCTATAGAATGGTGGGTTGCACATCGTGAAGTCAATTACTTGTTCGCTCCTTTGGATGGATCAGAGACATATTCTACTGTGGCGAGCAGAAGAGCTTACTCAAAGACTGCGGTGGGAAAAATGTCGTCGTCTGGCCGAACCCGGACCATCTCGATGCGATCGGTCAGGCCGTTATTATCAACATTTCTGAGAGCGAAGTTCATTGATTGCTCGTCAATCTCTGTTTAAAGCAACGTCAGCTCCGGAGTATGGAAAATAATTTTGGGACTACCTGTAGCCCAAAATATCCAACTGGGATCTGACTTGCATCCAAGCAAAGGGTAGATCGCAGATGCACCTGTGCCACTGGTTTTCCCGTTAGTATGTGGCAGTCATTACATTGAACACTGGCCATTACATGTCGACGCATCGAACTACTCCATGAGTAGGCTCACGCCGGGCACACGCGCCCATGATGTCTTGAATCCAAAGGATGTAATTCAATCTATGTTGAAGATGAATCTCATGAACCACTCGTAGACAAATAGGTCACAGACCTGTTCGGCACCTGGTGTAGGAAGGGGTCGGAAGTTGTGAGCAAATTGTAAGCTTATGTCAACTCACTGGAGGACATAGTCGGTCGGGCGGCAGATCCAACGATAGCCCGAAATCACAGAGCAGGAGGGCTTTTGTCAGACATCTGCGCTGGAACCCATTCGTAGGTTAAGACTGCAATTGAAAATAAGAAGGCTACCATACCTCTGAGCGGCTTCATCTTGAAAGTTAATCACGACTCCCGTCGAGCCCTTCTTCAGGCTGAGCAAATTAATATGTATCAATTTGAGTAGTGTCACGACTTACAAAGGTTTGAGGTTAGGATAGGCCTCAGCCAACGCAATAAAATCCAGGGGAGTCCGGTACGGATTTTGTGGGTGCATTCGATGAATACTAGGTAAAAGTTGCAAACTAGTGAAAGTGATGCATCGACGGTCTCTGTGCGTGTGTCTGATCCTTGTGTTGGGCGTTGCTACGAGTGGTAAGCGTGCAAGGAGCGACGTCATCGCTACGAGGTGTACGGGGTCGCGATTGATGCATGCAATTCGGGGTCGCTAACTGCTACGCCTCGTTCACAGGGCATGTTTCTTTGTTGGAGACAAAGGTTTCGGTAGCCTCTTGACTTGTCCAAACCTACTATTTCGCTTGTGCAGGCTATATGTCGGACCGTGCTGACTTCGCTGCACGGCGACGCACCGTCGAAGTCCCTGCAAGGCCTGAGGCTGGCCTTGCAGAATGGACGAGCAAGATCAAGGCACTGCAGCGACAAGTCGACGAGGATGAGGAGACAGAGACGCGGAGACTTGAAGAAGAGATCGCTGCATCCAGGGCTGCACGCATGCGAAGGAGTACAGGCCACGGAATGGGCACCGATCTATGTATGTCTTCATCTGTCATACGTAAATTGGTTTACGAACGCGGTTGGCTGTGCCCCGAACGCAGCTAATACTGACGTCTCGAAGAACTTGAAGGACAACATACCGAGCACCCCACCACCAACATCCGACTCGCCGCATGGCTTCGCGGATAGGCAGCGAGGTCAAGAGGACACGCTGCGGAAGCTCATGGGAGAGAGCCAGGCTCAGAATGGATCAGCTGCAGTTCGCACCGCAGAGCCTATGTCTCTCGCTGCGTTTATGGGTGGACGCGCTACTGGACCTCGTCTCAACAAACACGCACCGCAGCAGGACGCACACGATCCGACTCAGTTCGAACAGCGTACGATAACTAAGCCGCATCCGGTCTTTGGCCGCAGCGGCGTCGCTTTGGTGGGGCTAGCAGCGAAAGGCAGAACGCGTGTGGAATCAGAGTCGCCAACAGCTAAAGTACCTAGTCCCCAGCCGGTTGTTAAGGAGCCGTCACTTACCTCTTCGCCGCGCGAGGGATCTCCAGTGAAGGCCCGTCCCAAAGGGTCTGAGGGTCGTCGTCCTGCCAGCCCTGAGAAGCGCAGCTCGGTTCCCAGTAACGACTGGCTAGCGTCGAGACAGCGAACCATGAGCACTCCTGCCCCTCCACCAAAAGCCGTGTCGCCCGCACCTGCGAAAGAGTCTCCCGTTCCCAGGCCGTCCCCTCGCCCAGCGGCGTATAATACTGTTACTGGAGACTACGTTTCTAATAAGGGTCCTTCGAACGCCGGACGTCAAACCCCATCGACCCATACACCACAGGCTACGCCTCCGCGAGCGAACTCTGCATCCCCACTACCAAAGCCCCAATCTTCTCCTTCGCTCTCTTCGCCTAAATCCCCAGTCAACAATAATTTTTACTTGGCTAAGCCGATTCAGCCCGCTCCGAGGAAATCCTTGCAAGGCCCTCAGGTACCACTGAGACAGAATACTTCTCCTGCATTTCTCAAGCCGCCTCCCTCGAAAGATCCTACACCGAGTATCAGTCGATTACAAGGGCGAGGCTTTGTGGCCAACATGGTAAAAGCTACCAGCCAGCTCGGGGAGGTGTCAAAGAGCAGCGCTCCTTCTTCAAGCTCCTCGACTCCAGAGAAGCCTAGGGAGCGTAAAGCATCTGTTTTGGATAGGTGGCAGGTCAATGGCGATACTCCAGCTCCCATAATTGCGCCGAAACCCGTCCCATTGAGAAAGACTCGCACGATTGACCCTTCCGCATTCCCCGCATCCACATCGCCTGTACCTACGCCTTTCAATCCCTCAGCGCCAGCAGCACTGAGACGCGACACGCCTGAGAAGGCTCTGAAACCCAGGACTTCTTTACCGTCCATTGCACATGCTGCTCACCCCGACAAGGTTCCACGTCCCGCATCGGCGAAAAACGAGCTTTCTGGTCAGAGCCCGTCGACGTCGCAACAGCGAGCTCTCGGCTCATCCACGACGATGATTTCCTACATTAAGCCTCTGAAAACGGGCGATAGCCCGCCCACCAACGCTCCGCCATCGCGACCGTCCTCTAGAGCGTCTCGCAGTAGACCAACGTCTCCTGGGATCGATGAGTTCGGCAATCGCAGACGCTCGCATTCGCGGTCGAGGCCGAAGAGTGCGATTGGGATGGTGCAGGACAAGTCTTCTGGTCTTCCGGTCGAAGCTGCTGGTGGCAAGCCCCTCAGTCATGTGCGTTCATTTTGGTGATGTGTTTGTGTTGAATATATTTGTGATTTACATAGGGATTCATGTTATGCTTAATTCTACTGGAATGAGACGCAGGCTAATACGTTCTGAATACTAGCCGACAAAGGATCGAGCGCGTAAGCCTCGCAAAGCGAAGACGACTACGAACAGTTTGCTTTCCAAAGCAGCGGTCATTGGTGAAAAGCCGCTGGAACGGAAGGCTCCACCATCCCCACCAGGCACTAGAGCTTTGGCTCCCGCGACGAGCAGCGCAATATCGCCACCGCAGTCGAATATTTTCCGCTCTTCGTCACCTCGCGCGCCTGATGCCAGCCCCGCGATCCCACAACGGGGCACAACACCCAGCCCACCGACGAGCGGCGCCAGTCGGCGAGTTTACTTCCCCCTCGATGTCTCACCGGTCACCATCCCCCAGGAGCATGAGAAGTCACCCAAGTCGCCCGCTACCCCCGTACGACACAGTCGAATCCCGAGCACCGGCAACAGGGCGACCGTTATGGACGTTGCCCAGGCGCTGAGTCAGTACGAAGGGCATGCTAGGAAGGTCAGCCTCGACGAGATTACAGCACCCGCTCCAAACCTGAGGAACTGCCGAAAACTCGAGAGCAGGAAGAGGAAGCGGAGGTGACCTCGAGGCTCGGCGTGAAGTCCATGATCTCGAACTGGGGGAAGGAAAATACTGCGCCGAGCTCTATCTCCGCGCCCCCTCTGGATAGGAGAAGATCGAGCTACGAAAAGTACTCCGCCTTTGCGTTGCCTCCGTTACTTGAGGAGAAGACACCAGTTTCCTCGCCTACGAATACGCTCGGTCGCCACGCGGTACCACTTGGGATTCTTCGAGAGCAAGATGTACCTGCCAGCACGGAACCAGTCGAGCCCGTGAACGGCTCAGCCCCCGACTATTTCGCCTCGGAGATGCCAGAAGATCTCCCGCTTCCTCCCACTTCAGGATCAGAACGAGAGGAGGTCAACGCAGTCGAGGTTAAGGTGGAAGAAAACAAAGTTGAAGGCCCTGTCGACCAGTATGTCCACTTCGGTAAGCATCGACCAGCTGCCGGCCCTTGTCTCTTAATAAAATTCGTGCAGATTTCGCCGATGAACCTCTGCCAAAATTCGATGTCGCTCCTCTACTGAACCGCACACCTTCAATTTACAAGCCGGATCCCGACGTAGCGACAATCTCAGTGGAAGTGATGTCAATTCTAGGCAATAATGCTACCGAGATTACCGGCGACAGCCACATCTTCTACGAAACTGAAACTCTCTCAATCGTTCATCGCTTTAAGACTAGATCCAGTGGTCTTGTGGATACGAGGGTTTGGGCCTGGAGAGGCTCGAAGGCTCAGCCCGGCGAGCGCGAGGAGAAGAAATTGCAAGAACTTGCGCGTCGTTATAATACACCGTTGGTGAACGTGAAGCAGAACTCGGAACCTGCTGACTTTGTGGCTATTCTTGGCGGACAGCTAGCCACTCGACAGGTGAAAATGTTTCTCGCCATCCCGGGCTTCGTATGCTCACGCGTGCGCCTCGCTAGGGTACGCGAGCTCATTGGTCCAGAGAGAACACAGCCATGCACCTCGCCCGTTCGGCCAACGGTGTGATATACATCGATGAGCTAGAACCTGTAAGTGGCGCGCGCCTCTGCTGACCCTTCTACGGCTGACAGTAGCAACAGAGCATTCAGAACCTCTGCTCCGGCTTCAGCTACTGCATCTCACTCTTGGAGACGTTCTACGTCTGGTACGGCCTGGGCTCAACAGACGACGAACGCAGTGCCACCCTGCAGTATGCACGCAGCATCGCGGAAGACCCTACGAATGTCGCCGAGTTGATTGAAGGCGAAGAGGATGAGATGTTCTGGCTCATCCTGGGCGAGGGCGAGTATGCGAAGGCGGATTATTGGAGGTGGAAGCCCACCCTCGAATCCCTTGACGTGAGAGCATGGCTGGTAGATGCCGATAACAGGCATAATTCTGTGAGACTCTTGTTCTGTCGAATTCATTCATCACGCTGACCAGCCCATAATACTGTAGTATGTCACCCGTGCACTTATTGAGTCCGCGGCTGATATCCACGACCGAGTATATATTTTGGACTGCATCTGGGAGCTGTTTGTTCTTGTAGGCAGTGAGGCTCGTGGAAAGCGGAAGGACATCCGTCTCGCTCATAAAGTGGCAACGGTTAGCTTTTCAATTCCTCGACGGATCAATCTGTTAACCTCTCTTCCATAGGACCTGTCCGCCGTAATCTCGTCTTCCAGGCCATTCTGTCCTACCGTTCATGCCATTATTCTTCCAAGTCAGCTACCAGCTGATCTGCGCCTGGCTTTCCGTGAGCTGAATGAAGCTGACTTGGTACATCATCTTTGGCCTTTTCTTTGACCGTACCTGATGGTTGTTGCAGAATCACGGCTCAATACCTGACCACATGAACATCTTATCAAGCACAGAGGCATTTGAACATGTACGCTAGCAACTTCCATAAATTGTGCCACAGTGCTGATTCGGTTCGCAGTTACGGAAGACCTCCTGGGAAAGAAGTCTACTGGCGGACGAGACGATGCTTCCTCTCGGATTACATCCTGGACAGTGATATCTGTTCATGTTCATACCCACGCTGTCATTTTGAGTTGCTCATACTATGATACCAGTTCCCCGCTGGTACCTTTCGAGTGCTAGGCTAGCCACTTATACAAGACTGCCAAAGGTATTTATAATACCTTCGCAGTGTTCCCTCGGACACCAGCGGGCCGTACGCCGTCTGCTGACCGTTTCTCCGCAACCTGCGCCTAATGGACGCATTAGAATCATTCAGATATCTCTGCTTAAAACTCGGAACCGCCTGCTTTTCCCACTACGTCGACCTTCGTCTGATCCACTCTTGTCAACTTTGGTCTACCAGTCGACTTT
The DNA here is from genome assembly GCF_000300595.1 of Phanerochaete carnosa HHB-10118-sp. Taxonomy (NCBI): domain Eukaryota; kingdom Fungi; phylum Basidiomycota; class Agaricomycetes; order Polyporales; family Phanerochaetaceae; genus Phanerochaete; species Phanerochaete carnosa. The sequence continues at coordinate 2,284,813 of NW_006767633.1, read as the reverse complement.
ATGGAAGCATGTGGTCCGTCACCTTATGGCACGATGTCGCTGGTAGGTTTTTGTGGAAGTTGGGCCTCTTCTTTGAGCACCTGTCTCGATTGTGTCTTGATATCTGTGACCTGTAAACGCCGCTCGTGACCTCACGCGCTTGTTGTACCGTCCACTTGTTCGCTCCGCGATGTCCGTTCGGATTCTGACCATATACACCTTCGGCAACTTACTGCATCTTCAGCGAAAAGGCCGGCTTCAGATGGGTTACCTGAAAGGGCTGTCTCTGCACTTTTGGCGTGCGAGCTCACGAAACAGGCTACGCGGCGCCACCCAAAGACTCGGACGCCTTGACGACCTTGTGGGCCCTTGTCATTGTGACCCATTTGCGACGACGACGATTGGCTGCTCACGCATTTTGGCAAACCACCATGGTCGAGAATAAAACGTCAGCTGCTCGCAGACAGCGTGGGTGCTCTCTCTCGTCTTCTTCTTCCCCTCCAGCGCGTCCGTATCGGCGAAGCTTCGTGGCTATCTCTCTGCGTGGGGGTCCCTTTAAGAAGTCGCTTGCTGCAGGACAGCAGAGCCTGAGTTTGCGCCAAGGATGTCGTTCGTTGCTTTCCTCCTCGCGGCCCTCGCATGTGGCGCGCCGCTTGTGCCAGCCGCGCCTCTCGACCTCGACGTGCCAGCCGCGCCCGCAAGCGAGCAGTGGCTACTGTCGAGCTGCTACCCTGCTCTGGACTTCCAGAAGCCGGTCATCATGCCCGAGAACAACACGCACTGGTGGTGCGACATGAGCACCGAGTACGCATTCGTGGGCTTCAGCTACGAAGTGACGGACTGTGGGTGATCCGCCGTTCCTTATTCTCTCGTCACGAGATGTCTCAACCACCTTCTAGGCCAAAGCCGTGAGCAGTTGAACAAGGAGTTCGCCGATATACGGCATCACTTCAACAGTCGCTATGTCCGGCTCTATGGCGCATGCGACAATGAGGGCTTCTAGTGAGTTTCTCCTGCCGGTACGCTCACCAAAGACAATAACTCTCTCGCTAGCGACGACATCGTGGATGCCGCCTGGAACAACAACCTCGGCGTGCACGCACTCATCTGGGTATGCGGATCCCAATACTCTTTTTTCCGTGTGGAAGTCCTCACGCCACCGCAGTTCGGCTTCAACGGGGACGACGTCTGGATGACGCGACGCGACACGCTCTTCGCGTCGCTGCACGCGAACCCGCTCGCCAAGTTCGTCACGCGCGGCGTGCAGTTCGGCTCGGAGCCGCTCTACGACAACGTGCTGCCGCACCAGGAGCTCGCGCAGCAGGTCATCCTCGCGAAGCAGAACCTCTCGAGCCTCAACATCCCCGTCACCGTCTCCGAGCTCGCGTACGGCTACCAGGAGCGCGGGGGCGCGCAGGACGTGCTCGACGCGATCGACTTCATCAACATCCACATGCTGCCGTTCTTTGACCAGACCGCGTCGATCGGTGAGTGCCCGTCCCAGTTCCCCCGCGGGGGCCAATACGCCGCTGCGGATTCCGTTCGGCCGTGTGTATGGTTCGATGCTTCTGACCACAAAGCATCGGGCCATAGATGGCCCACTGAGAAACCTGCGAGAACTGATCGTGATTGGCAGCCAACGATTCGTGGCCATTGGTCACCAACGATCTCGACTGGTTCATTGAGCACGGCGATGGCAAGAAGATGTACCTCGACGAGGTAAGATCAGGAGTCACTTAGGCGTTGTTTTAATGTCTGACCCCGCACTCCAGAACGGCTGGCCCAACGTCACGTCTCCGAGCGTGCAGCCGAACAGCCCAGACGCGGTAGCGAATACCCAGAACGAACACGTGCGTGCACTCTCGGCAACTTCCAGCTGCCTTTTAGCTTACTTTGTCATATCAGGACTACTTTGTCCTGCTGGACAAGCACTGCGAGGACTTCAAGACAGCTCCGGGCGGTGGAGTTGGTTGGTTCGCGCATATCTACTCCGATTACATGGAACCGGGCTATGGCATCTACGACGTCAACTTGAAGATGAAGATCTCGTTCGCACCCAGGACGCACTGCTGAGATCTTGGCCTGTCATCGACCGACGATCCTTACGAACTTACGAATTTCTGTATCAGATCTCTACACTTTTTTACCACGCTTGTAGCCTTACGCCAATGTACGAGTTGCTGGATCCTGACTGTCTGAGAGCATGAGTGACAACAACATTAACATCGCTGATTGATAACTTGAACGTTAACTAGTCATAAGGGGAGGTCAATCGTCTTCTCCAGTGGTATAAGAGTGGAGGTCCGATGGCCGATATAAATACGTGTCCGATTATAGGCCGTAGTCCGACGCGTATCTGTTCAGTTGCAGAGAGCAAGGGTCGATTAAGCAAAGACGGCGAAGGTTGACGAGAGCAGAACGAGAGCAAGGGCACCAGCACCGACGTTGGCCCGCGCCGCGCCATTGGGCTTATCATCGTCCGAAGTCGAGTTCGAGCTACTAGTCGTGCCGAACACCTTGACATCGGAGGGAGCCTGTCCGTCTGTGGGGAACCCGTTAGCGCCCCCGGTCATGAACACGCCGGTATGCAGCGAGCGAGACTCACTGGTGAAGTTGGTGCCACAGAGGTTCTGCACGTTGGCCTGGGCGCTCGAGTTGATGACCGCCGGGAAGTTCTGCGTGGCGATGTTGAACCACTGCTTTTGGCAGTCCGAGCACTCGACGCTCGCCGGCAGCGGTGGCACACTGGCGGCGACGACCGCGCCGACGAACTTTTCGCAATCGTGGCCGGCGTCGCCTCCTTTGCTGCTGTCGCAGGCGCACAGTCGTACGTCTGCTCTTACGGACACCCGGGCGAACAACCGCAGCTGACACGTATCTGTCTCGCAGGATCTCCTCGCAGTGCACGGGAGCTCTTACAGGCCTTCTCACCAGCTCCGCCGCACAGTGCCTCAACCCGACAGGTCTCGTCCCGCTCTTGAGCGCCTTACAGAGTAACACGTCGCTCGTCCCTACCATCGACACCTGGCTGCAGGGAATGTGTCAGCAGTCGCCGTGCACGAACGCCAGCCTCGCGTCCGTCGTCGCCAACATCACGTCCGGCTGCCAGGCCGAGCTGCAGTCGATCGGCGCCGGGAACATCACCAGTGCCGAGCTGACGTCGCTCGTCGAGCAGTTCTACCCGATGGTCCGCGACATGGCATGCCTCCAGGAGTGCGTCCCGCTCCTCCGCCGCCCGTGTGAACGCAGAAGAAGCTGATTTTGTTTTTTTTTTTTGCCGCCGCCGCCGCCGCAGCACGACTAACAACACCCTCTGTCCGACCGAGTTCCTGAACGGCGTGCAGAGCACGGTCGGAACCCTGAACGCAGCTGGCTTCAGAAAGTTTGAAAAACGACAGCATGACTATAGGAGAAAACAGGGACGACGGTGGTGGTTGAGCGTGAAGCGTGAAGTCGTGGTGTGTGCGGAAATCAAGCGAGCTCGCAGCCTGTGCGGATCGTGGAAGCGGTGTGAAGCGTATGAGACAAAACTGTGAGAAGCGTGTACGAGACGAGGGCAAGCGAGACCGTCGGGCGCTTATAGAATTTACTGCCTCGAGCTGCCTCGGCGTCCGCAAAGGCAATCAGGTCCCACACCGCGCCCATGGCGACCTGCGAATTCCTCTAGCCTGACGACCATCCTCAACAAGTGCCATACACAAACCTGTGCCATTGCTGATCGCTTTGTTCGACGAACAACAGCGAACAACGCCCGTAACAAATCCCTTTGTCCCCTCCAACGCCATTGGTCACGCTCAGCCGGCAACCACCGGATGTCCGCAAATGGCATCTGCTGTGGAACGAAGATCTGAGGTCTCGAGGCGTCGAGGACCCGCGGGCTGATCATCGATGAGAACGGCCGGCTATGTTGGCAAAAGCTACCGCTCCAAATCATAGGACGGCATAGCACTGCAGAGCACCCTCCAAGTTAGGCCAATCTGGATGATTGTAGGCGAAGCGGCGCGGCAAAATGACGTGGGGGAGCTCGTAAGCACGGGGACGCATTATTGGCAATGCCACCGCGGCACTCGCTCCCCTGTGTGCGTGAGCATAGACAGTGCGCAGTCAGTGCCCTTCACAGCTGTCACAGCTGAACATTCAACGGGCGGTGATCGCCTGTTCTTCTCGGAGGCCACGGTGGTCACGATGTCGGATGCCAGTGTTGCATATGCTAGCCGGGGGCGTAAGCCGCGCTCGTAACGCGGCGGCGCGTACCCACATGTCCTGCTGCTGGCTTCGTCCCCCTTAGGAGTCCTTCTTTCCGCAGTTGCGGCCGATGGACCCGCTGCTGAGGTTCAATACTCCACGACATGAGAGATACTCGGTCTTCAGAGTAGTCACCTCGAAACTCCTTTCTTTCTCCATAAGTGTCGCTGTCCTAGGATGTCTGAGTCATGCGGCAGTTCCATACGTCCTCACTGCTGAGTCAATCAGCCGGGCGACGGATAACGATGAGAAGAAGCCTAGCAGCTCTGTTAGTCCGGTCCTTGCCCCATCCTGTGCGACCTCTAGTGCGCGAGAGGTGCTACACCAGGTCGAGCATGGTCCTCGCACTTGCATACTAGGTCCAGCCAGCTTACCTTGCGCAATAAGGATAAGAACAGGAACCCTAGCTCGCGATGACACCCCGCGAGCGCCTCACGGTCAGTCGTTGGAATGCCGAGCCCATTCGCACTCGAACATTCGTGATCTCACAGGCGCGAGATCCGTTTCGGTAGGCACAGGGCATGTGCTGATTCCGCAAGCGGCACAGAGTTTGAACCTAGCGTGCCCGAGAGTCGCGAACCGAACAGTTTGAGGGCACACTTCGCATCTGCGGCCTATCAGCGCTTTCGCGGGGGGACAGGAGGAATTCCCGCTGACTTACGGAAAGATGGACTCGGTAGGCGAGGCGAGCATGATGCTCTGAGAGCATCACATGCTCCGGCAGGGATACTCGGACGCTGGTTGGAAGAAGGTCCCCCCTCACGGCGGACAAGATCGGAAGACGCAGTTAACTCCACTGAAGCCAAGCAAACGGAGGATGTCGGAGCTACTGAATAGGATTCACTGCGAAAATTCGCCCTGACGGACGCACAGGCGAGCTCGAGCAGCCTTTGACCAATGGAATCGTGCGTGCAGTTGCGAAAGGCAAGGATCACCGGGCGGCCTGGCTGTGTGGGATGTGCGGGTGGACGGCATCTGTAGCGTTTCACGGAGTGCTTGGGATTCTCCGGAGGCCACAAGACCACAAGACCGACTAGTGGCCACTGAAAGGCACCGATAGGACAGAGAGAGAAGTACGGCCACAGGCACGGCATGCTAGTGCCAGCACTGCGTCACGGCGGGCAGTGGCCCAGCGTCCGCCCTCCGAGGAGCGTCCGGTCCGGGGCCTGACTAGAGACGTATGAGTGCTTGGAAGAGAGCGAGGCTACTCACTGTGTGCCGGATAGCAAATATACGCTGGGGCAGATCGTCCGCAAGAGGCCTCCTGACGCAGGAGGCCATGGTCGAGAACAACTTGCTCAGCCCGATTGGGACGAGCACCGGAAGGCTGGAGGCTGATCCGTCGCAGCCGGAGTCGCACGAGCTGCTGCCCCCGGCCACCCCCTTCCGTCGTCTTTCGCTCGACCCACTCGTATCTCCCGCAATTTTCCCTCATGCCTTTTTCCCAGGGTGCTTATTTGTATTCGAACAAAAGCTCTCAGGACCCGCAAGCGACGTCGCGGGCCCAAGAATTTCTCACTGGAACCCAGGAGACGCAAAAGCCACTCGGATGTCGTGTGCAAACAGAAGATGGGGCGTACCCGACGTCTGCCACCAACTCTCAAATGTTGGCTTTGCTGGACGACCCTGCACTTCCCTTCTGCTCCGCTCCACATCTTCTGGACCGGCCGACGATGATCGGCTCTATACAACAAAGGTCTTCTCCGGAGTGGCATCGCATGGGGTACGGAATGGCGATCACAGACGGGTAAGCATCATGGCCAGGCGCATGTGATTCGGCTCCTTTGCTCACGAAAAAACTGTGCTCTGAAGGAAGCAAGTCTCGCTCGGCGGACTTGATCTCGAGCGCATGTATCCCTGTCCCGCTGGGACGTGGACCGGCGTCGGGCCACTGGCTTCAACCATCTGGCGGGTGTATGGCGATGGGCATCCTGTGGCGAGCCACCTAGTTCCCTATCTCGATCCCCTGTCGTCTCACCTTCTCATGGGTCCCGGTAAACACGAGCAGCTGACTCTGTACGCGTCTTCCCGGCCTGCACTCTGACGCTCTGATAGGAAAACAGCAGGGGTGCAAGGACACCCGTTTCGATGCCGTTGTCATCCCCCTCCACTCCGTAGGCGTCGCTGCCTGCGCGCATTGCCTGTCTACCTCCAAACGGTGAGTCGCTTGCCCCTTCGGCTCCTCGGAGTAACAGGGTTGCCTCGAGAGAGAGAGAGCTGGAAATGAATCGCAGCCGCACGCCACCCAGCACGAGCTGACCAAGGTCCCATGAGTGATACGCCTGCTTGTCATTTCGATGCTCGCTAGCGGGGGGCGGGGGCCCGATTTAAGCTTCTCAAGTTCCACAAAGAGCTCACAAGCCGCCCATACAGTGCTCGCCAATCTCGCAGACATATTCGAGACTCAAAATCCGCGTCTCTTCATTGATTCCCTACAATGACGCGTGACGTTGGCCTCCCTTCTCCCGGGCTTTCAAAGTCCGGGGACGAAAGGCGCTCGCAAATTTCGGCAATCGAGATAAATTACAGTATACAGGAAGGTTCATGTGCGGTATAGTATACATCGCGGTGTGAGTGTGTGTGTGTGGTGTTCGCCAAAAGAAAAAGAAAAAAAAAATCTACAATTTCCAATGCTGGACGTCGACCAAGGCGCGTTCGAACGGGAACTCGCCTCCCCACCGCACCGCGTCGTCCTGGCTCGCGGCCAGGGTCTCCTCGAGCTCGCGCAGGGTGGCACGCGCCGCGTCGAGGTCGGCCACGCGCCCCGCGCCGTACTCCTCGCGCGCGCTCTGGAGCGCCTGCGCGATGTCCGCGTCGACGGCGGCGAGCGTGTCTGCCATCGGGCCGTCGGGGGCCCAGCGGAGCCCGAGGGTGCCGCGGGCGATCGCGGTGAGGGCGGCGAGGCTCGCGAAGCCCATGCCGGCGCCGTACAGGGCGCGTGCGCGCCGGAGCGTGCCGTCGAGCGAGGGCGAGGGCGTCGCGCCGCCGTCGGGGTACGTCGCGAACAGCGTCGAGGGCGCGGTCGTCGTTGGTGTTGGGTGTCTTGAGCTCGTCTGCGCGAGCCGCTCGAGCCGCTTGCGTGCGGCGGCGGTGAAGGCGGAGGCCGTGCTCGGTGGACAGCTGCTGAGCATCGTGCGCAGGATGGCGCGCAGGCTGGGTGGAAAAGGCCGGGCGGCGTCAGAACAGGGGGCACGAGAGGACGGCGGGACGTACTCGTCAGGTTCGGCATTCGCGATAAAGCTGTCTACCATGAGGTTGCTGCATGCAGGGCATGTGAGACAGAGCATCAAGGAGGAGAAGTGGGTGTTTGGAGGACGCACACATGAGCGAAGTTGGCCTTCAGGCTGGGCTCGAAGCCGGAGGAGTGGATGGTCTGAGGGGCGGGCATTTTGGGCGAGGAAGGTTGGAAGAGTGGGGGAGGGCGGGATACGTAACGGGTTTTATAGGTGATGAGAAGTCGGGCGAGAGGCGTAGCGCAGCCGTGGGGTGGGACACCGGTTTTAGTTCCAGGTACGAGCCTACGGACGGAAAAGGGGGCAGTCGCGCTTTAACGTTGGTCTTCTGGACGGCCAATTGATGCATCGCCGGCGTCTGACTCGGCAAGCGAGGAGAGGGAGCATTTTGGCTTAATGACATGTCGCCCGGCACCGCCACCTGGACAGATGGACATGGGCAAAAACACAAGAGCCTAAAGGCTGCTTCCAAGCCTCCGAGACACCCGATGCTGCCGTCGTCAGCGCGGGGGGGCTCTCGGTGCCGTGTGCGCTCGGGCCAGGCGGCGGGCGCCGTGCAGAACAGAGGCTGATCTGCGGCGACCAAAGTAGATCCCTTCGCGCAGGCCATGGGCGGCGGCGCCGAGGCCGTCCGCGCGGGGCCGGCGACCGCGACCGCGACCGCGACCGCGCACGGTGTGCATCAAACTCTTTTCACCTGCATAAGTACTGTAGGGTCTTTGAGCAAGGTTTCAGGCCGGCGTCCAGCCTGGTCGCCGGCCCCTTCTCTCGGGATTTCACGATCCCCATGCGCCCTCCTGACACCCTGCCTGATCCTCGCCTCGCCTCGCCTCGCCGCACCCTCGCAGCCCGTCTGCCTCCAAGGGCCTTGCTGTCTGTAGGTGCATGATCCGACCGCTGCAGCTCGCGATCTGACGGGACAGAGATGGTCAATCATATAAGGGCGACGTCCTCGGCTCTACACATCACGTCTCCCTCTCTCATCCGCACACCATGACTACCACACAGGCCCCCCTCGAGACCTTCCGGCTCGGCAGGTTCACAGTCCCCAGGCTCTTCAACGGCCTCTGGCAGCTGTCCAGCAACGCTTGGGGCAGCGCACCCACCACCAGGATTCGTCGGCACATGGCCCAGTACGCCGAACAGGGCTACGTCGCCTTCGGTGGGTCCTTCTTGCCATCTTTCCCTCGCTCCTCTCACACATGCTCCATCCTTGCAGACATGGTGAGTCGGCCGAGTCACCCGCCTGAACTCTCAGCCACTAACCAGCACCGCGCGCTCTGCTTCTCCTAGGGTGGGTTCGCAGCTTCCGGCTGTCCGCCGTCCCCCCAGTGCTGACGGCCGCTCTTCCCTGACAGCCGATCACTACGGAAGTGCCGAGCTGCTCTTCGTACGTCCGCACGGGCCCTCGCCGACCCTCCGCGTTCTGACCAGCTCGGCGCACACAGGGCCAGTACCGGAATACGCTGCCGTCCCCCAACGACGTCCTCTGCGCAACAAAATGGTGTGTCTTCCGCCGCGTCGACCCCACCCGCGCCGTCGTCGAGGCGGCCGTGCAGGAACGGCTCGACCGCACCCAGAGCTCCCGCGTCGATCTTTTGCAGGTGGGGCTTCGCCAAATCTTTTGCTTTCCCCCCCCCTCCCCTCCGCTTCTCGCGCTCACACAACGTCCGCGCAGTTTCATTGGCAGGACTACGCCGACAAGGGCTATCTGACCGCGCTGCTGCACCTGCAGAGCCTCCAGGCGGAGGGAAAGATAGGCGAGATCGGCCTGTGCAACTTTGACGCGATCCACACCGACGAAATCTGCGCGTCTCTGGGCCCGGGCTCCATCGTCTCGAACCAGATACAGGTGCGGCATTCCGCAGCGCGCGACGAAAGCACACCAACTGACAGCGGCCAGTTCTCCCTCATTGACACCCGGCCGCTGCACGGCATGGCCGACGTCTGCGAGAAGCACAACGTGAAGCTTCTGACGTACGGCACCCTGGTGCGTCTCGGGCTGCGCTTTTGTTCGAGGCTGGGGTTAAAAACGCCCTCTCACTCCGTTGTCTCTCTTTTTTGCGCAGTGCGGCGGATTCCTCTCCGACACCTGGCTCGGAGCTGCAGAGCCCGATCTGTACTCGGGCAACCTGACACCGTCGCAGCGCAAGGTGTGTGCCTGTGTGTGTGTGCGCACGCGCGCGCCCGTCTGTCTCCTGCGATCCGCGCGGCGAACGCTGACTGTCTGGCCAGTACCTCGACATGATCGTGAAGGCGTGGGGCGACTGGCCGCTCTTCCAGGAGCTGCTCGCCGTGCTGCGCGCCATCGGCGACCGCCACGCCGGCGCGAGCATCGCCAACGTCGCGACGCGCTGGGTGCTCGACCACGCCTGCGTCGGCGCCGTCATCATCGGTGCGTCCCGCTGCTTCCCTCCTCCTCCTCCTCCTCCTCCGCCGTCGTTTTGTTCACGCGCAACGCAACCGCTCACGCACACAGGCGCACGGCTCGGGATCACGGACCACGCGGAGGACAACCAGAAGGTGATGGGCCTCGCACTCGGCGGCGCAGACAGGGCCGCCATCGAGGCGGTGCTCGACCGCTCCAACGGCCGCCGCCTCATCACGACCATCGGCGACTGTGGAGCTGAGTACCGCTAGGGTGCGCCCGCTCGCCCGCCCGCTGTCGCTCCGGGGGGGGGGGGGCGGCACGGAAAGCGGAAAGCAAAAAGCGGCCTGGCTCTCTGTTCGTGTATATTGGCTTTCTACGGTGCGGTCCGAGCGCGGCATAGCTTTATCTACAGAAAAGGGCCCGCCGCTGACCCGCGCATGCGCTAGTACTTTTGCAGGCAAAAACTGGCTCCCGGGCGGGTTCGTGCGCGGTCGCGCACGAGCCCATATGTATACTAGAGCCGCAGAGGGTATGATGACGCTTGTGTTTGAGTGCGAATTTGATTTTTTTGTTTTCTGTGGCGCGCAAGCTGGCGGCTGTTTTTTTTTTTAGGCTACATGTCAGTCTGCGCCGGTAGCGACTGGTGACAAATGGGCCCGCTCAGATGGCGGGGGCGGGGCTTGTGGCAACGAACCCCAAGGGGAGAGGGACGGCCATCGGGCGCCATCACCATCAAGGGTACGATGGGCTGCCGCGCTCGCGCTTGGCCAAGCAAGGGGCACCCGTTAACCGCGGCAGGCGCGAAGTGTGGCGCAATCGATTGTAGCAGAAATCTGCGCCGGTGCTGTGGTCAGCCCTGAGCAAGTCTCAGGTACTGCGTTCGATCACGAGGCACACACGTAGCGTCCGCGCACTCCGCACATTTATCACGAGGCTGTAAGGCACAGGGTCGCTGCGTCTGGGGTCGGGGAAGCCGATGGACACGTCGGCGGACGTACGAGAGGACCCTTTCCTTGCGGCCGGCGCGACACCGGTGTCCACGGGGCACCCTATTCTTGCTTGCGATATGCCCAAGATGTTCAAAGTGCGTAGTCCTGTGTGCTGTGGCGATGGCGATGGCGATGGCGACGTCGTCATCGACCGCCCTAGGGCCCGCTGACACACATGGCGTTGGCAGCCGGCTAAACGGACTGATGATGCTAGGCTCGGCCGAGGACCAACGACGAAAGTGTGCTAGCCTTCTGGGGCCCTCACCTCTGCTGAGCATATCACAGGGTTGCTTGGCGCCTCTTTGCGCGTACGTATGTGGCTACAGAGCAACTGAGCACCCGTGCAGCGCACCAATCATGCGCGCGGCAGATGGATGGATTTACGCGCAAACGGGAATGGCAGCCCTCCTAGTTGCGGGGTGGCGGTGCATGCAGCTACAGCACAGCGGACCGCAGCTGCAGATTTCTGCCGAGGCAACCCTACAAGTCGCCGGAGGCGCTAGCACATGATGCATGATGAGCTGGAATTCGATCAGTAGTTTTTTTGGTCTCTCCGCTGGACGGCGGCGGGGCGGGCATGGCCTTGTACAACATTTCTGCACGACATTCTGTGGGTATTGCATCGGTCACCCGCGACGTGCATTACGTCTTGTTTACGGTGGCAAGCAGGCCCATGCGTGGGCCGTCCGCAAGGGCATGTGCATATTTGAGCACTGTGCTAGAATGGCCCGAGAGAAGCTCGGAGCTGGCTTAATTAATGAACGGCGTATCTGGAGGTTGCCATAATGAAATGAGCGAGATACACGGAGCTTTGGCTGGCCTTCTCCGTCCCAAGTGTTAATTACCGCCTGCTCCCATTTCCGTTCTTACACACATGCCGCATCAGGATGATGCTCAGAAGCACCCGTCCGAGATGCCGCCGGTTGCCCAGGCGCTGACGAGCCCGAGGGGCGGGGGACCCCGCTCTTCAACATTGCAACATATTTCTCGGCAATTTCTCTCTAGGAGCATGCTGTCTCTGCAGTGCTCGTTGGCTCTGGTGTCCTCCTTGCTGCTCTCCTCAGTGGCTGCTGCCCCGACGATCGAGGACTGGCAGCCGCGACCGCGACCCTTGGTGATATGGCACGGCATGGGCGACAGCTACAACTCTCCTGGGATGCTCGAGGCCGTACACGAGATCGAGACCGCACACCCCGGGATATTCGTACACTCCGTGCACCTCGCAGAAGCTGAGGACGACGACAAGAAAGCAGATTACGTGCGTAATCCCGGTCTGCTGCGCTCGGAGCACCGCTAGACGACCACACGCAGTTCGGGAACGTCAACGAGCAGGTAGCCTTTGTGGCAGAGCAGCTCAACAATGTCACAGAGCTGCAGCATGGCTTCGACGCCATCGGTTTCTCCCAAGGTGCGCTGCTTGCTGGGTGCCTCGATGCTCTGTTGTGCTTACGTCCCCGAACTCTTTTTGCCACAGCGGGGCAATTCTTACGTGCATATGTCGAACGTTACAACTCGCCTCCGGTGAACAACTTCATCACCTTCGGCTCCCAGCACATGGGGGTCTCCGACCTTCCAGAGTGCAAACCTTACGACATCACCTGCCAGCTTGCCCGCAGAGCAGCCCGAGGCAGTGTGTACAGCGCGTGGGCGCAGGCAAACATCGTCCAAGTACGTAACCCGCTCTCAAAAACATGCAACCTGCCTCCCGGTGAGTCGCAGCATGCTGACGCGTCCGCGTCTAGGCCCAATACTTCCGCGACACAGACCGACTCCCGCTGTACCTCGAGCGGAACCACTTCCTGTCCGACATCAACAACGAGGTCGACGGGTCAGTGAACACGACCTACCGCGCGAACTTCGAGGCTCTCAACAAGCTCGTCCTCGTCCTCTTCGCGCAGGACACCATGGTCGTGCCGAAGGAGAGCAGCTGGTTCGGGTCCTACGCGCCCGCCGACGAGGACGCGGGGGCGGCGAGGACGGTCATCCCGATGCGCCTGCAGCCGCTGTACACCGAGAACCGGATCGGGCTCAGGACGCTCGACGAGCGTGGGGACGTCGAGCTCGTCACCTGCGACAGCGCGCACATGCATCTGAAGACCGAGTGCTGGCAGCCGCTCATAGAGAAGTATGTCGGGGGTGTCGTTGGGACCCCGCATTCACCAGACTCCGTGCTCAGAGTTCAATGACGCCCCCACACTCACACCCCTCTTAGTTGCGTGGAAGGTACCTGCATGTAATTATAGCCTCCTGTGCTTATTATTTGATCTTGAGGAGAACGTTCGATTTGTCTTGTTTCATTTCGGAAGCGAGAGGAGAGTGCGACATCCAAAGATCAAAGCATAGAGCGACACAAAGATTAGCCCTCAGAAAGGGGGTCGTTAGAGCGAACGCACACCAAAACAAGCGACAGCGGAGGAGATGGAGGTCGAGGTATCCAATACGTTGGATGGTAGTAGCAGGGAGTATTCTCATCATGAGAAAAGAAAAAGAAAAAAACCGAAGCCCCACGTTCGAGTTCACGTCGGAGGCCAGGCAGCCGTCCGCCCAGGGTGCTGCCCCCAGGTGTCCCAGACATGGTTCCGCCATTCGGCAACAAGGAGCATGGCGCGCGTCCACGCTTCGTGCAGGGCGCCTTTCCACCCGTCGCGCGTGAGCGCGTCTGCGATGGAGAACGGCGTGGCAGACGGCGAGGAGGCGGGCGGTCTCGCGTGCCGTACCAAATGCGTCTTCGAGATGTGCGAGAAGAGGTCGGGCGTGAAGGCGTCGTAGTAGGTCGTGAGGAATATCTGCTTCGCGCGGATCGTGGAGAGGCTGCGGACGCATCAGCGATGGATCTGCGCAAGGGCAAAAAAAAAACGGAGCAGACGGACCGGTACATGTAGATCAAGAGCAGAATCTGGAGGACGACGAACGTCCACAGGACCCATGTGTTCAGGCAATCGACGGCAAACCGTCCGCCGCGTTGGATAAGCTTGCCCTTGCTCACAGCCTCGCGAGGCAGCCAGTCTTTGGCTTGGATGTTGGGATTAGACAGTCGTTTCCTGAGGGTTTCTGCAAGGTCCCTTCGAGCATTCTGCGCAGCTTGCGACTTCCGATAGAGCTCGTCTAGCCGCTTGTCGTCCAGCCGTGAGGCGATATGGGAGCTAAGAAGTGATAATCAGCAAACGCTCTGCACGTTGTAGAAAGGTCAGACTCACTCGTCGCTCTCGCCGAGGTCCTCCGCCATCTCCTTGATGGCATCGCGCAGGCGAGTGAGGCTCTCTCTGCGGGACATCGGGCGAGCGCTCTCGTAATCAACGTCCTCCTCCTTCACCCTCTCCTCCGCCGGCTGCATGATCGGCGACGGCTCCTCTTCCTCCTCCTTCACCTCACGGCCCATGGGGTCCACGATCGTGATGGGCCTCATGGTACGCAGTGCAGGGACAGGTGGCTGCACCAGCGGGGCGTCCGGCACGCCGTCGTCGCTCTGCGTCGACGAAGACGCAGACAGCTCGGGAGCCGGCCTCTCGACAACCTCGTTTCCGTACGCATCTACAAGCGTCATGCCCGGCGGCCTGAACGCCTTCCGCGGGCGCGCCGCCGGGGGAGTGCTCGGCCGCTGCACCTCTTCCTTCGGCTCTTCGCGTTGCGCGGCCGGCGGCGGCGGCGGCATCAGCGGTGGGAACATCTCTGACATGCTGTCTGCGGCAGGGTCACCCGTGCCAGGGCCGATCATGGGGACCTCTGGCATGCTCTCGCCGGACGTGTTCGGGTCGACGTCGAAGCGGACCTTGAGGATGCTTCTGCGTCGCATCGAGCCCACGGGTGTGGGCTGCCATGCACCAGGGGGCGCCGGAGTCGGGATAACCACCGATGGCTCAGCTGGCCCCGACACAGGGGTTGGAGTTGCAGCCTCAGGCGGTAACGAAGGGGCGGCTGGTGGTGGGTGCGTGTCCGCTTTCTCAGCCTTCTCGACGGGAACAGGCGTAGGAGCCCACGCGCCCGGAGGTTTAGGCGTCTTGGCAGCGGTGAAGTCAGCCAGCAGGCTTCTGCGTTCCATGATCGGCGTGGCCGGATGGTCGTGTTCGCCCTCAGATGACGACGAGCCATTTAACGGCAAAGCAGGCAGTTCGGGCATGTTGCGTGGGGGTGACGGCGTCTCGAACACGAGCTTCGAGATGTTCTGTGAGTGCCGAGGCGGAGTGGACAGACCGAATAGTGGCTCTGGAGAGCGTTCACGAACTGGAGATAGCTGCGGGGAAGACGGGGAGGCGGCAGTAATGAAACTGTCTGGGAACACGCTGGAGTTATTCTGCTCAGGAGATTCTACAGATAACGGGTGAGCAGATTTCCTTGTCTCATAAGGCCCGACCTCGGAAGGAGGAGGCAACGTGGCTGGTCGTCCGGTAGGCGTACTAGTGGCTTGAGATTCGCGGTCGCTTCCTGGATGCGCAGTCGGAAGAGTGCATACTGGAAGATGGGAGAATACTTACCACTCTCGATATCGGTAAGGACTAGGTTCTCTGTTGGGGCGCTGATTAGGTCTACTGGTTCAATTCTCGACCGTCGCATAGGATAAGGCTGTGGTGGTTCAGGAGGCAGCTCGTTGCCCATATCCCTTTGCTTGCCCTTGTCTTTTTTCTGCCCTGTACTCTCCTCCTTCTCCTTCCTCTCCGGTCTCGGCGAAGTTACGTCATTCTTCCTCTCCTTCCTGTCCGATCTCGGTGATGTACCGTCCTCCTTCCTGCCCGGCGAGCGAACCGGAATAAGACTCGTGCGTGTGCTCAGTCGATTCGACGGACTGGGCCTGTCGGGGGTGGAGGAACGCCTCTGCGGCGTCTCGACATCAGGCTGGAACGGCGGGAGGTTCGCCCGCCTCTTCGGCATCGCCCACCCGAACCGCGCGCTGGCCTCCCTCAGCTCGTTGTCTTCTGCGGCCTCGCTGAACGCGGGCGACAGCGAACGTCGAGGGTGTTGCGGGTCGGTTACGGCGCGCGGCAGCGACGGCTGTGGCTTGGGCGGTTCTTCGCTGAGGCTGCTTGTCCTGCTGCGCCCGTACGAGGTCCCGCGGCCGTTGATCAGACTCGGGCGGCGGGCCCGGGACGGGCTCTCGATGCGGTTTGGATCCCAGTCAGCTGGCGGACGACCGTATCCAGTGCCGGAGGCATCCGGGGGCGGCGGAAGCGGAGACATAGACCTTGGGACTTGATACACCCACTGCGGATGCGGAGAGTTCCAGTTCCTTTCCCGCTCTTGAACAACCGGCTTCGAGGAGTCGTCACGACCTTCATTCTCGACACCTGGCGTTGGCGAGCCTGCGCGGATCGTCTGTTTGAGTGATCCAGGCGAGTGCCAGCTCATGGGGCGGCCGTTGATCATATTGTAGCCTTGTTCCGACCCAGGTCGTGGAGGCGTGCTATATTTTCGAGAACGATCATTAGGCGAGTTCATACTCTGGCTGGAGGACGCTCGTCGAGGGCTCGGCTTATTCCAACCGCGTTCTCTTTCCCTGTACTTCTCATCCTCGAACTCTGTTATTCGTTCTCGATCTAGCCGATAGTGTAAGCACATTGTATGCATGCACGTAAAGAAGCAACCCACAGTCTGCGTTAGAGCTCAATGACGACCTGCTGCCGTAACTGCGAAGAGAGGTCATGCTGGCTCGCCTAGATACATTCTGCCTAGGACTACCGCCATCGCCAGGCCTAATGGTAGTGTTGAATGATGGCGAACCTGCTGAAACGCGCCGCGCCGATTCTGGAGTGCGTCGTGGCGAATTGTCGTTTGGTTTATTCCATTGGCGTTCGCGCTCATACAGCTTATCCTGCTCGTCGGCCCTGTAACGATCTTGAACTTCGCATAGCCCCTGAATGAGCCATATGCCAGGATTAAACATGGTAAGCATACTCACAGTCAGAGGCTGATAGCGACGAGCTCCATGATGCTACGCCCGCCAATGATGCTTAGTTAACGGTCCCGTTATCACAAGATGGAGCGACCTACAACCGCACTCTCTCGTCCACCGTTCAGTCCACCGCTCACCCGTCTGGGAACTGGAATATTGTGCGTTGTGTGGGATTTCATATGTGCACGAGCAGCAGCGTCTGGGGACGGTTCTCGGCCGTTTGATCGTGAACCAGGAAAGGGAACTGAGAACAAATTTGTGAACGAGTGAGACAAGATACACACTGAGTAATCTTACGTCTGCTACGCTGGACAGCGTAAGACTCGCCCTCGCTGTCAAGCCCCCTCATTGCGTTTCGCATATCTGAATCTTCCCCGAGAAGATCTGAAGCAGGTTCGTCGCTCAATGTCCGCATCTTATTGAATTTGAGAGCCTCTTACTGGACTGAGATTCAAGGTGCGAGGGCATCTGTACTGATCGCATCGGGGTGCTGGCTGCGAGCGGTGCGCCGTTCATAGAGGGCTCTCCCTCCATATTGCGGAACATCTTCGCCGTCTCACCACTGGTGTCACCCGATACATCCATGACCGTTGGAGGCTCTAGCTGCATCAGCTCCTCTGCCCCGCTCATTCCATTGCCCATGGCGAACGCTGTACTCCTGCTTGGCTCTCGTGAAGCTGTGGGGGGCAGACTGGCCTCAAGCCTGTCTTGAAGCGCGCTGAGCTTGGCGGCTGAAGAGGATGCGTAGCGAGAGGTTTGAGAGCCTTCAGAGCTTTCTGCAGAGCGTAAATGAAGCGAGATGGTCTGTAATAGCAATAAATGCACGCACTGGGTGGGACCTCTGCTTCCTCATCGCTTGCGATCCTCCTCTTGCCCTTGAGCTGCTCGCGCTCCTGTTGCACACGTTCAACTCGAGGGCTATCCTCCGCCTCACTGCCGTCGATGCTGTTCCGTCGAGGGCCGGGTTTCCCAGACTTGGGAGGTGTCCATTCGGAGTGTGCTTTGGTGAAGAGATCCTTGAACTTCTGCACGTGGATCGACTCGGAGACAGTGGCATGCGGAGACTCGAAGTCAGACTCTACGTCAGAGATACTCGCAGCCGAGCGTGGAGGCGAGGGTCGCCGTGCAGACGACCGATCATGGGCCAGAGCGAGAACTGCGCGCAGTCGTGCGGCACCGGTTTCGTAGGTAGCCTGTGAAGGTGTCGGATCGGCGGCGGTGGCCAGCTGGGGCCTGGTGGCCACTCGCGGTGTCGCTTGCTCGTCATCGTCGTCGTCGGAAGGAGCGTCCAACGCGTCCATGTGCGAAGAAATCCGTGAAGGACCAGCTTGGGGCGCCAGATAGTGGAGGTCGGTCCCGGACCGCTGTGAGAACTGAGAGAATCGCGAGGGGCGAAGACGAGATAGCGCGGGAGTGCTATCCATGGAACATGCAAGAAAGGTACGCTGGTCGTTGGCGACGTCGCCGACGACAGCGTCGAGAAGAAAAGACAAGCAGAGGCTGATCGAGACGGGCGCGGTGGTCGATCGTGCGTTTGTTCAAGTCTCTCTACACCGCCGGCGCGCCGTGAGGTATAAATGAGTTGATGCCGTTACCGAACAGTTCACTGCGCGGTACGTGACGCGCGTCTCCTCGTTACCTAACTGTCAGAAAGATAAGTAAATAACATCAGTGCACCGTTAGGCAAGCTCTAACGGTTAGCTAACGAGATTGGGTAACGGGCTGGTCTTTCCATATTCCCGAGGTGTTCTGCAGCGGGGTTTGAATATGTCGGCAGTACCCGTTTGAATAAATTACACATTTTCCATTGAATTTTCGCTCTATTTGCATGAAAATTTGACAATAAAAAGCAATATATTCCTGACAAAACTAGGGAAGATACAAAGCTCTAGGAATTATTACTACACTACAGTACATGCTAATCTTCCAGACAGACACTGTGCTTAGTACTCTTCACATCTGTCATGACTTGCTGAGACTTGCATGGATACCCTGCACAAAGCTAAAAGTGTGAGCCCTTAAAACACAACAGCAGACTTATGAGCTTACATGAGTGACACCTATCACCCGACATGTCAGCTACATATGATTACACATCTAGATAATCGTCAGCTGTGACTACCACAGAATATATGGTGACATACCTGTCAGAGTAGTGTAGGTGCTGCTGAACCAAAGGACATATCAATCAGGAAGCTACTCCTTGAGCTGTAGCACAACCTGATTTGTACTGTAGCTTAAGGAAGATACAGTGAAGGTATACGCGAAGTGAATGGAGGATGGGAGAGGAAGAGACGTGGCAGACAAGAAGCGCTTGAACCACACCGAGGGAATGCCGATGCATGCCGAGCATCAGCGGAGTTCAAAGCTGTCCCCGGCTCAAAGGCTTGAAGCATTCGCAAAGTCAGT
>NW_006767633.1:2256711-2265338 GCF_000300595.1 Phanerochaete carnosa HHB-10118-sp | reverse complement strand
CTACCAGAGCCCGACACGTGTTCTTCGGTGATGGCCACTGCGGTAACAAGCGCCGTACAAGTAGCTACCGGACGAATTCGCGTGTGTGACTGTACCAAGTACTACTACTAACCTAGGCTCGATACCAGCCACCCCAGCCATGATAGTGGCCAGGACAGCCCATATATACTTGATACGCGTCCCAACAACTACTGAGTAGACTGGTCACGAGCCTAGTACGTTTAATCACCATACTTCAATGTTCAGACGTTCAGAAACACTCACAGTTTCCTCAAAAACTGCAGTGCTACGGATCAAGCTACCTGTCTGACGATGTGCTAATGACGTGGTCCAAGGACACGGCCATCGCGTCCGAGAAACATTCCCATTGATCGACGCTCCGTTATATCAAGGAAAATATATTTGTACAATCTGGATTGCTCTTGATAGAGATGATGTTCTGAAGGAAGGGTTATCAACGACGCTCCGCAGGAGATGTACGTCTTCCGCACTGCGCAAGCAAAGCCTTGAGAAGAGGAGAGGTCTGCCAGCTTCCGACCAGTGCTTGCATACGAGGCTGGGCGCGGCAAGCCCACGCTTCAAGCGATGATATTCGTCCCACGAGGACTCCGACTCGAGAACAGTATATCTCTGAATCTTGATTCCGTCGGGAGGGCTGAGGTAATCGAGAATGCGGGATAGCAACTCGGGAGGGAGATCAGCTCCTGAGATATGAGGCGTCTTTGACGAAAGGGATGAGAGAGTGGGCGGCGCTTTGTTGGACACACACAGACGCTCAAGAAGTTATGACTCTTGTGTGTTTGGATTAACCAAAACTCGTGTTATCGAAGGAGAGTACAGTGTCCGAAGCATTGGCACTATAGGTTCGATCCACATCCGCTCTGATTTTTCCTCTCCTAAAGGCGCCCAGCGCCACAAAGTCCTCCGCCTAATTCGGTGGTAGCCTTCACCCGTCTTCTTCACCAACATTACAGACCTGCCCTTGTCTTCCCGTTCTCCACTTCGAAAAACTTATGAGCGAATACTGGGTGTCACATAAAAAGTACTTTTGCAAGTACTGCGACATCTACATCGCAGATGACAAGCCATCGCGGACTCAACATGAAACCGGCCTGCGGCATAAGGGCAATGTCGAGCGATTTGTGCGGGGGCTGTACAAGGCTGGAGAGAAGCGAAAGCAGGATTCTGAAGAGGAGAGACGAGAGATGGCTCGCATCGAACGAGTGAGCCCTCACCGAAGCCCTGGGAAGGCTGTGCAGCGACTAACATACCAACAGGCAGCTGCGGCGTCGTACGCGCAAGATGTCAGCTCTGGTCTGGTCAAACCCGGCAGTAGTAGCGTCGCATCTGCAAAACAAACCCAAGCAGGCCCAAGTAAACCTTCTGCGAGACCCTCTGACCCATACGCGAACTACACGACCGCTGCGTCACTAGGCTACGCGGACCCCGATGAGGAAAGGCGGAGGGCAGAAGCAGAGAGGCGAAGGAATCAAGGAGTCGTTGGCGCATGGGAGGTTATTGCTGTAGAGGAGCCTGTGTCTGCTGGAGAAGCTGAAGAAGCTGGAGAAGAGCAAGAGGAAGCAGGAGGTCGTGAGGATGGTGGGGAGGGCGGTACCCCTCCAGTGCCTGCGCAGCCTAGTCTAAAGCGCGAAGCGGAAGCGCCTCCGGATGACGACGACGCTCGCCAGTTCAAATTTCGTCGAAAGAAGCTAGACACTGGCTTCGGCGAGATATACGACCCAGGGCTCATACCTGTTAAGCTCAAGGCGAAGAAAGAAGAGCTGGCAGAGTCAACTCTGAAGATGGAGGAATCCCTCGCACCCGTTCGACTTGCACCCTCTGTCTCGAACCCTAACGCCACAGCCATGCCAAAGTGGTCCGCGAGAGGTTGGTCAAAGCCTGGGGAGGCAAAGGAGGCAAAGGAGGCAAAACAGTACGAAGTGCTGCTTGCAGCCGAGCCGCCAATCTTGCCTAATGCTGCCGAATCCGCTGCGGTTAACGAAAATACGACGGCATCAGATGCGCAAGAGACCACGCAGGTCACAGACGACCCACCTGCGGAGAATAAAGAGCCGGAGGTTAAAGGAGAAGAAGCGTTCGAGGTCAAGAAGGAATCGGAGACCATTACTTCCATGGCGCCACCGAGCTTGTTCAAGAAACGTAAGGCACCTTTGGCGTCAGCTGGAAGTCGGGGAAGGGGGCTGTGAGCAGGTGGTATACTTTCTCCGCACCGTGTGGTCGTTACGGAGCTGACGGTTGGAAAATCTGACGTGGTACAAGCATCCGACGACAAGCTGAGGCGCATGAGCGAGATTATGTCGGCGTCGAAGCACCGGCGGTGGATGATGCTGCCGCAATACTACTTTACTCAATGATGCCAGTTTGTTGGGAGGCGTATTATACATTGTTCGGTGCGCGCCGCCGTCTACTGCTGACGCTTTAATTGGGGAATTTAGTAAGCGATCTGACTTCAAAGCTTCACAAGCATCCCACCCGCGGGACTAGTGGTTTTGGGATTGCTGAGACCTCGAGGGCGTTCATAGAAGCGGTATAGCTGAAGCTAGATGCCGTAGCCGCGCGAAGTACATGAATGTCCGAGAGCAGAATCGGGCATTCGGGAGTGTTGTGTGTCGAGGGTGCTCTGGCTGTAGCACGAAGCTATGGCGTCTCGGTTGGCATAATGAGCTTGAATTTATTTGCAGGAACACGATACAAATACACAGCGGAGTAGCTATGCTACATGTCTATAAGTACAGCCGAGGACATAGTAATAAGGTATTGGTATCGAGGCGGCGCAGCCGATTGGTATCAAGTCCATGTAAGATCCGTATCGAAAGAACCACGTCTAGATGGCCGCTCTACGCACGACGTTCACGCAAGCCACAACAGTGTCCCACAGCTCGTTCGCTGCTGAGCTGGCGCCAGTTTTCTCCCTCGCAGCATGGGAAGGGGTCGGGACGGTGACGCCCTGCTCGATGAAAGACATCGGGGTGAACACCGACGAGACGAATAATTTGAGGAATCCTGCCCCTGCGCTGACGTCGTCGCCGAGACTGAACGACAACGCCTCCGAGTCGAGGGTTCCAGAGCCGATGACCATGTGCGAGTGCTTGCGCAGCGGCGGCCGGGGGTCGGAAGGGTCGGGGTGGTAGACCATACTGATGCTGTACCCTGCGGAGTCCATGCTCACGAGGTACGGCCAGAGATCGTGGTCAGAGTAGTTGTGGAGCACAACGGAGTAGACGGAGTTTTTGTCGTCGTCGACAATCTGTGCGCGGCCATCCACAAGCAGGTTACCACTGACACGCGTCCAGGTGGTCGGGTCCAAGCGGTAGAGCTCCATCGTGACCAGACCGAGCATCGGCCGCTCGGGGTTCTTGCGATGGAGGTGGAGGTGGAAGCGCGCCGCCGACTCAATAGTGCGGAGGTCCGCACCAGAGTCACTGCTAGGGAGGTGGATGATACGACGGCAGTTGGCAGCGATCATCGAGTCATGCCGCTCGACGAGCATCTCGCGCTTCCGGAGGGTGACGGAGACATCGGCATGGGCGGCGTTCCTGACGCGAACAATGTTCACGCCAGTTCTAGACTGATTGATCGAAGACGTGGAAGATGTCTGCAGGGGAAGAGTGCGGCGGAGACGGCAGCGTCGGAAGATGGAGAAGAGGGAGCGGCGGAGGTGGACGCGGAAAGGAACGCGATTGTTCCATCTGGTGACGCGTGCCCAGCCCTGAAAGGCGCGGGGCTTCGATTGCGACTTGGTGCGTGCGAGGCACCAAGTGGGGTGGACCTCTGTCGCAACGTAAGAGGCGAGAGTAGGGTTGAGGGAGCCCATGTAATTGTGCGCATGCAGCGAGAACTCTGTGCCTTCCACGATGCCGTGAATGGCGCCCGCATCGATGCGCAGGTTGTCGTAATCATGCATGTCGATGGAGACAAGTCGTGGATCGGTCTGGAAAGGTATGCCGTCGAATAGGAGACGTTCCTTGTTGCGGCCTACGACAACCGGCTTGTGGCCCTCCATACGTTCTTCGACGAGCTCGAGGAATTCGGTGCAGGGAAGCGCGTGGAGAGGCTCGCTGTCCTTGACAGACAGCAAGGCGTGGGTGAAGAGCCCGCCGCCTTTACCAGCAGAAGCGCACTCGCCAGGGCGAGCCGCGGCGAAAAGGACATGTGTGTCGCCGTCTCTACGAGCGAACCCTCGGTAGAGATCAGCGGAAGTTGAGCCAGCAAGAGCACTCCTCCAAAGCCCACTGTAGAGGTCATCCGGCATGGCCTTCATAGTAGGTGTGTAGCGGACATTGCGCCTGTTTCGAGCATCTGTTGGTGAGAAACAACAGTCAAGGATGACGGTGATGTTGTTGCCCTTGATATCAGCGAGGTCCCGAAGCATGGCGTGGAAAGAGCGGTCGGAGATACCAGCAACCCGTCCTTCGGGGGCCTTACTATCGTGGTCGTAGGGGCAGAGGACTTCGACATCCTTCATGCCGTCATTGTACCAGCCTCGTGGAGAAGGGATTGATCCGCCGTGACCGGCGAAATAAATGACAATAGCATCATCCTTCTCGATAACAGGATTATTGACGAGGTGATCCATGAATTTGTCTTCAATCGCGCGCTTCGTAGCCTGTGCGTCGGCTAGAAGGCAAATGTGCTCCCGAGGAACATGCAGGTCCTGCGTGAGCCAGCGTCTCATTGACTGCGCGTCATCGACACAGGCCTCGAGGTCCCAGATGTTGCCGCTCTTATATTTGTCAATGCCTCAGAGTTGGAAGGTGAGCTGTCGAGCATGCGTGACGAACAGACTGGAAACTCACCAATAAGCAAGGCAAAGAGTCTAGTCGCCATAGTGCATAAAAAGAGATGAAGAATAGTGCTAGTAGACGTCGTACGACGTGGTGGGCAGCTTGTGCTGCCAGGGAATGCAGAGGTGTTGAGTGTTCGGAACCGACTGTAATGCTGCCTTTATAGCGTTCAAATATAACTGCAGGCGTTTGTTGAAGGCTATGACGACGCAGCAAAACGAGGTTGTCGGAACATCGGCATCAACGAAGACATTGATGTAAGGCAAGTCACCCTGTAAGAAACCTGCAAGTATACGATGCGTGCGCATAGGACACCGCAAGGGGCAACGTACTATGCACGCGAGTCCACAAAAGTGGACACTACCGCCCGAAGATCATACGTATAGGGTACAGGGAAAAGCCATAGTCCGGTCATAGTCGCGTCCTGGCCAGTCGCATCGTCATGACGGGAATGTGAGGAGGCGACGAGGACTTCGATTGGTACTCAGCTAGCTTGTTCAGGAAGCCGCACTGCCACAGGTTGAGGTCCGGTGCCGTTACCTATGAAGTCCCCTTTCCAGACATTTACCCGCAAGCGATGACGGCTGCGAGAAGGGTCTTGCTCGCTGCGCGAGGACGTTCATAAAACATCCCGCACGAACGTTGCCAGGTGTTCGGGAAAGAGCGCAGTCAGCGCTATGCACGGGAGTACCTGTAATTCTTCAGGTTTGAATATGAGCGATGAGTAGGCTATACTGCAGCAAGTAAACAATAGATCAAGGTACCCATCTTTGTTAATTTGCTGAATCTAGCAACATGGATGTTGCGGGCAAAGCAGTAAACTGCACCCGGCTAGGTCGAGCGCTTTGCGCCACGCGGGCGTCTAAAGACGCCGTGCAGGCTACGCCTATGTGGTCGCCCACTCACGCTTGCTCTCGACTTCCATCACGCTTGCCATCTGGTAGCCGTCCTCCTCATCCTCCAGATACCCATTCGGAACTTCTCTTTTTATTCTTGGACTTGTCTGTATAATAGAAAAGGCACGTACTGAGATCACAGAAGTTCTGAGAGACATAACCGACCAGACTTTCAGCCTCATACTGTACAAAATGAACTATATCTGTCAGCAATGTAAACAGCCCTTGCAAGTATGGCATTCATTTCGTTACAAAGAGCATGCGTCTAAATGCAGGCTTAGCTAGACCAGTCCTTGGTGGATCTATCGCCGTCAGCGTACGACATGATCGCCGCGTCGCTACCTCCTGCCTCCACGCCCACCGCGCGCAATGTTTCGAGAGCAGATAAGCTCGCACAGCTCCCCTCTCCAACCTCTGTCAAGGCAGCGTGGCAGCGTGCTGCGCAGAGCCCGTCGTCTTCCTCGCCATTATCTCCACGAAAGGCCTCCCAGCGCACGCCGGCATTGCCTAATGAGTCCTTTGTGCTCCTGCAGGACTCGGTTGTCCGCAAAATCCCCTCGCCTGCTCCGTCGCCTTCTCACACTAAGAAGCCGTCAACCTCAAAATCTCGGCAAAACACGCTACCTGCACACCCACAAACAGCTGCCCCAGAGGAGGTGACGCACCCAAACCCTTCGCCCCTCTCGCATCACCTCCGATCGACTCTGCGGCTCTTCAACCTTCTTTCTAGCCGAACAGAGGTTGATCATCCCCTTTGCTCAGAATGCACGCAGAGCCTTCTCGAGATGCTTGGTAAGCAACTCGAAGAGACGAAGAAGGAGCGAGACGGCTACATTGCGTTCGAAAAAGAGGTGCGGAAAGAGAAGGAGCGAGAGCGAGAGGGACCTAGCAAGGCAGAAGTGGACTCTAAGATTGAGAAGCTTAAGGAGGAAGAACGGCTTGCCATTGACCAGCTCAAAGCCGCGGAGAAGGAGCGGATGCAGCTCGAGGACGAATTGCGGGCCCTAGAGCTGGAAGAGAAGGCCCTAGAGGAGGAGGAAGCTGAGTAAGCGTGCTATTACGAATTCGAGCTGTCACTAAAGACTGCGGTAGGTTCTGGCGAGCGCACAACGCGCATCTGCTCAAGTCCGCGGAGCAGGCTGCGCAGCTCGCGTCTCTGCGTGCTGCGTACGCGGCGGACTCGGCGACGCTCGACAAGCTCGAACGCACGAATGTCTACAACGATGCGTTTTGCATTGGACACGATGGTGTTTTCGGTACCATCAATGGTCTCCGACTGGGTCGGGTACCTGGAGTACCTGTGGGTTGCTTCCATTGTCTGGGCCGCCAGTCATCTGACTCTCGCAGGTTGAGTGGGCGGAGATTAACGCGGCATGGGGCCAAACATTGCTTCTGCTCTACACCATCGCAAGGAAATTAGACTATACTTTCGAAGGGTAAGTTCGAAGAGTTTCGGGCGCGCTCTGACATCAATATTGACTTTTTGGCAGATATCGATTGATCCCTATGGGCTCCTTCTCTCGCATAGAGCGGACGACTCCAACAGATAAGGCGACGTACGAGTTATACGGTTCAGGTGATTTACACTTGGGTCGGCTCTTGCATAACCGCCGCTTCGACTTTGCCATGGTAGCGTTCTTGGACTGCTTGAAGCAATTGATAGATTATGTGAAGTCGCAAGATCCACATGTTGACTTTCCGCACCAGTACGTCTTTCACCCTCGCCTGCGTGAGAGACACGTGCTCACTATGATTCACTCTCGCGCAGGATCGTCAAAGACAAAATAGGTGAAGCTTCGGTGAAGCTCCAGTTCAGTCAGGAAGAGGCATGGACACGCGCATTGCGACATGTGTTGCTCGCACTCAAGATACTGCTCAAGTGGACGACGAACGGCAGCAACGGCTGAGCGGCGCGCCTCTAAACGAGCGACGATCTCGCGGCCCAGGACTTCGCGCTCCCATGAGCTACCCTTCAGGCACGCCACTCTGTGCGCGACGCATGTACTTGGATCTTCCCCGGATCCGTTTGTCGACCCCGACAACATTCCCTCACGAGTAGCTACCGCTGTCCGCCTGCAAGCCCTATTGTCTGCCAATGCGATGTGTAGTTAACGTTTATTTCGAGCCAAAAAGAGTAATGCTCTTGATAGCTTGATCCGGGACGTGAGCAATGATGACACATTTAGCCCAAACAGCGTGCTGGTGCTGAAGTGCTTGAAACACTGTCTTAGACATTTTGCAGGTCGTGGTGGCTAACAGTGCTGCGTCTGAGATCGAGGAACTGGGGTCTTCACCATTGCGGCCGGGGTCTTCGGGTCAGGACGTCGGGGAGTATTGTGGTTTCGGTATTTTCTCGTCAATGACGCTCTCACATGTATATTATCTTTCTCTAGGGGGAAGGCGTCCGCGAGTGTGTGTGAACTCTGGCCGTTCTCGCACCGCCCAAATATTGTGTTACCTAGTCCGCGTATGTATGGCAGGCGCGGTGGCCACCAGGGTGACCTGCCCGACAGGCGCTGGTCACCCGTTCGCACACGCCGCTGGTGACCTCACAGCCTGGGTCGTACACCGTCCGCACACCCTGTACCTGTACCGTCCGCAGAAGGCAATTCCCCCCTTTGGCCCAACGCACGCCGACGTCGCGCCTGCGACTGCCTCCGTCACCGACATCCGCCTCGATCACAGCCGCGCGGGCGGCACATTGCTGGTGTTGCGACCGGGAGAGCATCGCGGCTGGCACGGCACATAGGAGGCATTCGGCGGCGTGGCTGGCGCGACCTGATAGCGAGGTGAGTCTCCTCGCGCTCCTGTTCCTCACTCTTTGACTCTCGCGCGCCGCCGCCATGAACAGGTCCTACGACGCGTACTGGCAGCACAGCCTCGTGCCGCTGCCATCCCTCTCCTCCCACAACCTGCCCACCCTCTG
>NW_006767633.1:2251342-2256691 GCF_000300595.1 Phanerochaete carnosa HHB-10118-sp | reverse complement strand
ATGGCAGGCGCGGTGGCCACCAGGGTGACCTGCCCGACAGGCGCTGGTCACCCGTTCGCACACGCCGCTGGTGACCTCACAGCCTGGGTCGTACACCGTCCGCACACCCTGTACCTGTACCGTCCGCAGAAGGCAATTCCCCCCTTTGGCCCAACGCACGCCGACGTCGCGCCTGCGACTGCCTCCGTCACCGACATCCGCCTCGATCACAGCCGCGCGGGCGGCACATTGCTGGTGTTGCGACCGGGAGAGCATCGCGGCTGGCACGGCACATAGGAGGCATTCGGCGGCGTGGCTGGCGCGACCTGATAGCGAGGTGAGTCTCCTCGCGCTCCTGTTCCTCACTCTTTGACTCTCGCGCGCCGCCGCCATGAACAGGTCCTACGACGCGTACTGGCAGCACAGCCTCGTGCCGCTGCCATCCCTCTCCTCCCACAACCTGCCCACCCTCTGCTTCGAGCCGATCCCCGGTGCCGGACCCAAGTACCAGTGCACGAAGACCCTCGAAGTGCCGACCGTTATCCGCGGCAGCGAGCGCACGAGCGTCGCGGCAGAGTTTCATGTCGTCGGCCAGATCGCCCCCGAGAGCCGCGTCGTGCACACTACGGACACGCACGGCCATTCGCAGCTCGACGGCAGACCCGTGACGTATGTCGCGTTCTGGGTAGAAGCTCGCCCGGACGTGACGAGCCGCGTGCAATGGGAACGCATGCGCCCCGTTCTGGAGCGGCTCACCGAACGCGCGCCGCAGCCGGTCGACACCTCGCGGTTCATCTCCGTTGACCCCGAGAGTGGTACGCTGAGCCTCCGCGTCCTTGGTTTCAAGGTGCACGGAGAGGAGGAGGTGGGTTCTCGTGCCGCTGCCGATGACCTGAGTGTGGCGCAGCCTCTGACTGATCGCATCTCAAGGAGCCGGGCTTCCCTCTCTACAACGACGATGGCTCGTACATCGACATGAAGACCGCCGATGACGTCCCCGACGAGGCTGTCAACGTCATCTTTCGGATCAAGTGCACGACCATGTCAGTCTCGAATCAGTCCGCGGATCAGGCACGCAGCAACGATGTGCGCGGCGGGGGACGCTCGGTACTTGCCATGCATGGGTCAGTCACCTATGTATCTCGCGTCTAGTTGTATGCTGTCCGCCTGAGGTTGTACACGACATGTTGGCATTGTGAACCCTTAGTACTTTAGCTAATAATTAGCCAGTGTCCGGTCTGCATTGAACACGTTTGTTATTAGTCACTGCAACCATTAAGCACAGCTGTTAAGTACAACTACGAGCAAGTTTACTATACGATAAGCCATGACAATTGTCAGCTGCTAACACCCTGTGTACGACAACCCTGCCTTTGCGAGTACCTCTTTCAAACCGGCGTTACCATGGTCTGCTAAGAAGCGCGGAAACATGTTCGGCTTCGACTGATATTGCGAGTAGTGCTCGTGCACAAAATTGACCACGTGGTGCACTGTCCACCGTGGCTTTGCCTCCATCAAGCGACTGAAGAGAAGGACGACTTTCTTGCGTCGCCCGTGCTCAGTCTTGAGGCCACCTTCGTTGCGCCTCCATGTAGCGCCCCATTGCTCATCGAGCGCACGTGTTGAAAGGTGCCCGTTGAGACCGTCTGCATGCTCTGTCCAGAAGTCAGTGATCTTGTCAACCTTCTGGTACCTGTACACAGGCAGCCAGCGATTGTCTCGCCACTCCCACTGGTGTCGCTCCAGCAGCGCCTTCGGAAACTTTGATAGCAGCTCAAGCCACTGCTGCGAAGCATTCATGTACTGCGTTGGTGGAACAGGGTTTGTGACCGGTACAGGGATGACGGCAGCAGCCTGACGAGGCAGCGAGGCAGCTGCTGAAGACAGTGGCAGTACGGAGGGCCCAGGAGGCATCGGCAGCGACGCAGAAGGAGCGAGCATTGGAGCAGGGGTGACATCTGCAAGCGGCAGATCGGCAGGTACGTTGGGTGTAGACAGAAGCATGCCGCTGCCGCTGTACTGGGCAAACACGTGATGCAGTGCCATCGACAGTGAAAGGACACTGGGAGCGACCGTGGGCAGGCCAAGAGGCAGGACAGGCGGAGCGTCAGGCTGTGGAAGGTGCGAGGTGTTGGACACCTTCTCGAAGATGGCTAACTTCACTCGGGACTTGCGGTGTTTGCCTGGCACGTGCAGCTCTTGGATACTCGACTGAATGCTAGCAAGGGAGGACATCATGTCACTGAACCGAGCATCGTTGCGTGCCCGCTCAACTTCGAAGTCGAGTGCGATCTTCTCAGAGACGCCACGGAAGCTGCGAGCGACGTGCTCCGGCAGCTTGTCAAATGCAGCCATGTGCTTCATCTCTGCTGCTTCAATGGCTGCAGCAGACGCGGCAGCAAACTGTCGAAACGTCGGAGTGTTGAACGGTGGAAAGCCAAAGATTGTGCAGCCTGGGTACTGCGTGAAGAGGGCGGCCAGATCTTGCACAAGCACCTTGCGCAGCCAGACGAGCAGCACCAGGAATTGCTCGAGTGCAATGTCCTTCTCAAACTTGCTGTGCTTCTGGCGAGCTTCAAGTGACGCAAGCTCATCTTCGGCCCAGGGAAAGAGAGCGGCAAGAAGCTCCTTCGGTGGTGTCAAGCAGTCTCGGGCAAGGAAGTGTGTCTCTGGGCGTGCGCCGTTGAACATTGCTGAGCCCAGCAAGGCGTCGACAGGGAATGAGCGGTCATAGCAGGCCCGGAATGAACCTGCTTCGTTCCAGCCACCCATCGCCTTGACACCGCCAATACTTCCTCCATGGACACGGGAGTTGACCGCAGCGAACGACCTGGAGGCGTGCGTGACCTTGCTTGTGACAACACCATTGCACTTGTGCATGATGTTGACGCGCTCGCGATGAGCCTCGTACGACATTGGCATCATCGGGCTCTTTGTCCAAAACACGTACATGCTGTACCAGTCGCGCTTGCCATATTCGCCATAGCCCTCTGCCAAGAAGTCAGGTGAAAAGTCTGGGACAGGCTGTTGCAGAATGTGGAAGTGTGCGAAGAACACCATCGCAAGTGCGCCGACCGGGCACAGCTCGACGAGGCGGTGACGTAGTGCGCCATGCTCGTCGACTCTGCCGTTCTGGTTGTGCTTCGCATTGTCCGCAAGTGCTGCCAGGATTGGGACGCTCCGGTCCTTGCGCCCCGTGGTCATGTCATCGAGGACGACGTCAGACTTGAAGAGGTCCGACCACAGCAGCTGGCGCGTGTTGTCTCCCCGAAAGGCAGTTGCCGCAGACAGCAGGAGCATGCAGCGGTCTCGTAGTGCTTTCGAGACCGCGTGCGGGCCCTTGTGGTCTGTGAGCCACCAGACCGAGCAGCGCACGAGGCCCTCAGTTTTGTAGGTGTCGGAAGAGGTCCCGGCGGCCTTGAGGACCTGTGCCGACTCGATGCGCTTTGGCTCGTTGTGCTTCGCGGAGCTCTCGAGCTCGCGAACGCGGTGGTCACTGCGCAAGGGCACCTGCGCATCCCGGTCACTGCGGTACTTGTGTGCCGTCTGTGCACGGAGCTTCTCGAGTGCGGAGATGACTCCGCTGATGTGGGCCTTGCCGAGCGAGGAGCCTGGGATGGTGTCAGAGGCACCAGCCTTCGCCTGCCAATGGTGAGGGTTGTCAGTGCAAGGAACGGCGCAGGGAGAAGTCATGATGCGTACCTTCTTGCCGCGCTTGAGCTCGTGCTGCACGAAGAGCGCGACCTTCGTGGCGGTAATCGGCATCGCGTCCACCACCGGGTACTTCGCGTCGTCTTCGCGTCGTCGTGCCTGATCGAATTCCCACCAGGCCGTGTAATTGCGCTGATGGCGTCCGTAGGTGTCACCGGTGCCTTTGCCAGCGTTGTCGCGATCGAGGGTCTGCTGGAGGGCCGTGCGCGACTCCAAGTCGAGCTCGTCGAGCGCGGTCGACATCTCCTGCGGCGTTGTGAAGTGTGCGGCGGTGGCAGCAGTGCCTGCAAGGACCGAATGGGCATCTGAGTTGGCCAGGCCGACGTCGGTCACTGTGAGCTCCTTCGCCTCGGCCTTCGCGTCGCTGCTAAACACGAACAGCTGCGGGAGCGCGATGCCCTCTGCTGCCGGTGTCGTCGACGGCGATGGCTGAACCAGAGGGGGCGAGATAGATGGCTCGCGGATGTCAAGCCGCATGCGGCGCACAGACGGCACAGCGTCGTTGTCATCTAGGCCATCTTCGGTCGCCGCAGACAAGCGGCTCCGCTTGCGGCTGTTCGCCACAGCTCCTGGTGTCATCGGCGTCCAGGGAAGGAAGGTGGTTGGCAGTCGGGTGGGTTGCATCGTGTCCTCGGTTGGCTGTGCTGTTTCGGTCAGCACTTTGCCACGGGCGCAGCTGTTCAATGGCACGCCGACCCACCTGTCTGCTGGCTGCTGTAGACGGCGCCTGAATGTTGCACGGTGCGTGATGCGGTCGTTTCGATGCAGGTGGCGGCGTGTGCACGCTGCCACTGTAGGCAGACGAGGTCAGCAACGGGCCCTCTGAGTGCGAGCGCGAAGAGCGCGAGGAGCACAAAGTGCACCGTCACGTGGCAGGAAGGGACGGGAGAGACAGGCGCAGGAAAAAACTCACCGTGTGTGCTGTGGACTTGCTCTGGCCGAGCGAGGCCGTCTGTTCGTCGGCGGCGGTGCGAAGTGCAGAGTAGGAAGGGGCAAGGGCAGCGTGCCGGTGAGCAGCCGTCCGAGCTGGTCGGAGTTTTTTCTTGTGTATTGCTTGGCCGCCGCGCGTCGTGCGCTTATAGCCGAGTGCCGGCAGGCTGCGGGTCTTGTTTGTCAGGCGGGACGTGCCAGGGAGGGCCTGGTCTGAGGGCGGCAGACCGTGCGCGCACGGTCTCAGGGCGAAGCAAACGGGCCTCGTTTGCTTCGTCGTGTTATTGGTCGGTTATCCCTGCTGTTGCAGGCCCCGTTTCTGGCTCGACGCGGCTCGGCTGGGGTGGAATCCGTGCGCTGCTGCTGGCAAGCTGCGCAGGTCGTTCGGGGGGTCCTTCTCGAGGTGAGGAAGAATAAAGTAAAGTAACTAGTCGAGGATAGAGTAAAAAAATAGTTGAGTTGTACGGTAAAAAAGGAGACACGGGCGCAGGAGGGTCGACCTCGACGTTCGGGAGAGAGAGGCGAAAAACGGCGCGTCGCGGGCGCGGCGGCACGCGCACGAAAAAGTCAGTCGGCCAATTAACGCGGGCGCTCCGTCCCGGGCTCGCTCGGCTCTCGATTCGGACGGGTTACCGCTTCGGGCGCGACCCCTAGCAACGGGCCGTGTACGCAGGTGGTGACCTCGGTCGCTGGCGACAGGGGTCACCAGCGAGGTGACCAGGGCCAAGT
>NW_006767633.1:2199093-2251322 GCF_000300595.1 Phanerochaete carnosa HHB-10118-sp | reverse complement strand
CGGGACGTGCCAGGGAGGGCCTGGTCTGAGGGCGGCAGACCGTGCGCGCACGGTCTCAGGGCGAAGCAAACGGGCCTCGTTTGCTTCGTCGTGTTATTGGTCGGTTATCCCTGCTGTTGCAGGCCCCGTTTCTGGCTCGACGCGGCTCGGCTGGGGTGGAATCCGTGCGCTGCTGCTGGCAAGCTGCGCAGGTCGTTCGGGGGGTCCTTCTCGAGGTGAGGAAGAATAAAGTAAAGTAACTAGTCGAGGATAGAGTAAAAAAATAGTTGAGTTGTACGGTAAAAAAGGAGACACGGGCGCAGGAGGGTCGACCTCGACGTTCGGGAGAGAGAGGCGAAAAACGGCGCGTCGCGGGCGCGGCGGCACGCGCACGAAAAAGTCAGTCGGCCAATTAACGCGGGCGCTCCGTCCCGGGCTCGCTCGGCTCTCGATTCGGACGGGTTACCGCTTCGGGCGCGACCCCTAGCAACGGGCCGTGTACGCAGGTGGTGACCTCGGTCGCTGGCGACAGGGGTCACCAGCGAGGTGACCAGGGCCAAGTGGCACCCGGGCGTATACTCTATATACATACTTAAAAGGGCCTAGCCAGGAGAGCTGAGTAAGTCTGCCCATTTGTAATCCGACCGAGTAGCCGGACAGCCGCTCCGAGCGATACTGAAAAGGACTGCTACAGTATCCTGGACGCAGACGCACTACCGCACTACTTTTCGCCATCCGACGCGCCTCATACATGGGTCTCTTGTCTCTCGGCACGCCCCTCGCCTGGGATGACGCGAAACAGTACGCCGACCACGTCAGGAAACATGGCATAACCCAGTTCTTGAACATCTGGAATCGGGTCAAGGACAGATGTGGAGACGAACTGCTCTGGGGGGACGAGGTATCTACAGTTTCTACAGATGTCGCCGCCATGATTCAACTGTGTGCGTTTTTTCCCTGACCGAAGATAGAGTATATGGTTGTCGCTTTCGATAACGCGGAACGGAATGCAAAGCTCTCCCTCCGCCAGACGGAGATCCTCGCGAAGCTCCAGACCATCGTCGAGGACATCGCCTGTGGAGTTGACAAGTAAGCTTGACACATCATTCTGCAAGGCTGCTCTTACCACCGCCTTGCAGAAGTGCTGTGCCGACATACCATCCTGAATATGGACGTTTCATGCTCGAGTCGACGCCAGGCTCTCCGTATACCGGACATCTGACGGACCTGCTTACTGTGGAGAATAACATGCGTATTCGGTACGTCTCGCTTATTTAGTGTACGTCCGGGCCTAACGCGTCACCCAGGCGCCATATTGCTCGACGTTACCTGAAGACAAACGAGCTCCCCTTCACACTGACGTCCTTCCCCCGTCTCGGCGTGCCGGGAGTCTTCACAGAGCCACACTACGACCCTGCGGACGCAGTTTCTAGTCACAGCCTCTTCCTTCCAGAAGAGATAACGAATCCTCATGCTCGTTTCCCGTTCGTGATCATTCCCAAGGCTCGTGCTATTTGCGATCTGACCCTTACTTCTTTGTCAGAACCCTGACGGCAAATATCCGGCGGAGAAGGGGTTCGAAAGTCGCCATTAACCTTCCTTTGTTCATTGACGAAAACACTCCACGGCCATTTGTCGACCCGACTATCCCATGGCAGCGGAACATCTACCCGGAGGACCCAGGTGCGCACTGCGGCGCCTCAATTCGCATCACATGCTGACCGGAGCGGAATCTAGAGGCAAAACAGGGTGCGGCAAAGATAGATCACATCTACATGGATGCTATGGGTTTCGGCATGGGCTGCAGCTGTCTACAGCTCACTTTCCAAGCGTGCAATGTGAATGAAGCACGGAAGCTGTATGACGCCCTGGTTCCGCTAGCCCCGCTCATGGTACGGTTTCATTCCCGACTATCACTGCGCATATCAGATAATTGACTTTGGATAGCTCGCCCTGACCGCTGCAAGTCCACTGTGGCGCGGGTACATTGCTGATGTTGACTGCCGGTGGGACGTCGTGTCTGCGAGTGTCGACGATCGGACCGAAGAAGAGCGAGGATTGAAAGTATGTATGCAGTCCGACTATCTGTCGACATTCCTCACGTTTGTTGTAGCCATTAAAGAGCGGCAGGTTCCAAATACCCAAGTCACGTTATGCAAGCGTGAGCTTGTACATATCGGATGCTTGGTACAACCGCCCGGAGTACAATGATATTCATGCACCGTATGACCGCGCAATCTATGACCGCCTGATCTCCCAAGGTCAGTTTGGTTCCTTTTTTTCTTGCACGGTACTTGATATGGCCTCTTACAGGCATCGATTCTCAGCTGTCGAGGCACATTTCTCACTTATTTATCCGGGATCCCTTGGTAATCTTTTCTGAGATGATTGATCAGGATGATGCGACTAGTAATGACCACTTCGAAGTAAGTACATTGCACGTCGTATTGCAGGCCAGCTCACAACTGTTATTGCTCAGAATATTCAATCCACCAACTGGCAAACGGTTCGCTTCAAGCCGCCGCCGGTCAACTCGCCCATCGGCTGGCGGGTCGAGTTCCGTTCAATGGAAGTACAGCCTACTGACTTCGAAAACGCCGCCTTTGCCGTCTTCATTGTCCTCCTCTCGCGGGCTATCCTGCATTACAGCCTGAACATGTACTTGCCCATCTCGAAGGTGTGCCAATCCCACGTCCCTGCACGGAACTCTGCGCTAACTCCGGACATAATGTCAGGTGGATGAAAACATGGCTCGGGCCCACAAGCGGGATGCGGTGAGCACCGAGAAGTTTTACTTCCGAAAAGACATCTTCCCTCCCGGGGTACCCTCCCCGCTGTCCACCCCACTGTCTAGCCCGCACTCCTCGGGTGCGAGCTCCCCTGTGGAACCCAACGGCGCTGGCGGGTTGCCACGCAAAGCGCGCAAGCTCAATAACTGCTTTGCGGAGGTGCCGAAGCCTGAGAATGGCCATAAATTTGGTCCGATCGAGGAGGAATATGACGAGTACACTCTGGGCGAGATAATCAACGGCAAGGTAAGCGGTGCTCTTGCTACTTTGTGAAATCATGCAGTGTCCTTATTGTCCGCTCGGCGGAGCGATAGGGCGACCAGCTTGGCCTTCTGGGACTCGTGTACTCGTACCTCGACACGTTAGAGGTCAGGCCCTCCGAGATGATCAGGATCCACGAGTATCTAGACCTGGTTAAACGGAGATCGAACGGTGAGAAGGCTCTCTATCTCACCTTAAAAGCCTATTTGCTTATGAGAGGTCGATACCTAGGCTCGCTTGTTACCCCGGCTACTTGGATACGTAACTTCGTGCGCTCGCACCCTGCGTACAAGTTCGACTCTGTCGTCTCGCAGGATATCAATTACGACCTTCTTGTGGCTTTTGACGAAATGTAGGCAGCCTTTTCTCCCTCCCTTTAGAGCCCGTTTTGACGGGTTGTTCCCAGTGAACGCGGTGTTCGGCAAGCACCAGACCTAATGCCCGAATCTTACTCGCCTGAAAGGGCTCAATACAGACCGGCCTCACCGCAGTCCATGGCGACATCCAAGTCGGCCTAAAGGATGTGATACTGCGCTTGGGCGACAATGCTTTGTGATATATTCCTGGAACACAAGACATATCTTTGCTTAGACCTCTCCGCCCATCCTACCCCACCATGTAGCTTTCCAGACCTGTCTTGTTTTACGCTCGGTAGCAACTTGGTCGGCTGCAAAATCCTGTCCTGTCTGGCTGACGAATAAGGGACTCTTTGTAGATTACATTGCCTTTCAGCGCATCCGACATGTAACAATACTCTTAACAAGCATGCAAGAGTTTCAACATCGAGACTGCCAATACTTGAAGTCCGGTCAAATACATATGTTGATAGTTGAGGGACAAGCACACCTTTCTCTACACCTTTTGAATACGGTCTACTTTCCTCTGTGCCTCCTGAGAGCCTCCTGCACGCCTACGCCCGCCTGAATATCGGCCATGCACCTTGCATCGACCTCTCTGCCTTTCTCAGCCAATCTGAGAACGTCTGTAGCCAGATCTGGAGTGACGACTACAACACCATCCTCATCTGCAACCACAATGTCGCCCGAGTTCACAATGGCAGGAGCGAATGCGCCCTCCGAATCGGGGACGACACCCCCTGGCGAAATTGTGAC
This sequence comes from Phanerochaete carnosa HHB-10118-sp, assembly GCF_000300595.1. Classification (NCBI taxonomy): domain Eukaryota; kingdom Fungi; phylum Basidiomycota; class Agaricomycetes; order Polyporales; family Phanerochaetaceae; genus Phanerochaete; species Phanerochaete carnosa. Next base: position 2,247,181 of record NW_006767633.1, on the reverse strand, counting down.
TGGAACATTCACAGCGGAAGGGCGCGTGAAGGGCGACTGTCCAAGCGTCGAATGGCCCCTAGCGAAGACGGGGAAGTTGGACGAGCGATGCTCTGCGAGGTCTCTACAACGTCCAGATATAACGACGCCTTGCGCTCCGCGACTCTTCGCGCCTGCGGTCATGAGCCCGCCCCATACAGCGTTTTTGACCTCTGCGAAGGAACAGAAGAAGTGGTGAAAGCGAGCCCAGGAAACAGAGAGTGGGACGGCAGAGATGGAGCAAGTCTCAGCGGTGTTTATGCGGAGAGAAGAGAGAGCACACTGAACGAGGGGGAGCTGCAATAACTATCACAGACCCTGCTGGCGCGGTGTCGACGAAGTGCGAAGACAGCCCAGGAGCAGACGTGTCAGACCCCAGGACCATCTGCACTGTGTAGGCTGGGCCACAGATGCGTGCGCTTTCCGACTCTGTCGTGCGGGGAGACGGCGAAAGTATGTGGATGTCAGGAATATGGCCGCCATGGGGAACACCTAGCTTGATAAGAGCGTCTGATATCTCACAGGTTGAGAATTGAGAAAGAGGATGCGTAGGTGAGGTCGACATTGCGCGCAGGAGAGGCTGCAATCTGCTCAACGCCTGTCTCATACCAAGGAGGCGGAAGTCTGAGGCGAGCTCTGAGTGCGGGGACATTTTATGGAAAATTATTTTCCTTCGACAAGCCCTGCCTTAGCGGCAGTAAAATATTCTACCCTACGTACCGCCGCGGCTTGCCGGCCTTACTCTCTGCGCTCACCTCCGAACCGCCTTACCTGCGAGCCCGTCGGCGGACCTCCTCTCGCACAGCTCTGGAGCTGGCCTGGATACTATCTTTCATCACCCTTTGAATTATCTTTGTTACCCCTATTGCTTGCAAGATGCTAGGCCTCGATACCCACCCTCCAAGAGACTCCCTATGGACTCGAGCTGCACGGAGTGCGCGCAAGACTCTTCGGAAAGCTACCAAAGGTGTTATGCGGTCGTATCACTTCCGGATACCAAAATATACATGCCACTACGCTTCCGGCCTGTGAGTTGCTCAGTCTTATTCTTTGGAGCTCTCTAGGGTTGACGCGAGAGCAGTGGTTCCTTCTGTTCACAGCCTTGGTCATGGTAGTGTTGGCTCTCCTAGGCTTCACGAACCTTTCCCATTCGTTACCGTTGAATGACAAGATGCTACACTTCTTTTGCCTTATGCTCGCGACTGGAGTATTCTATTTCATCTTCGACGTCGAAGAGTGAGTGCACACGATGCTTAGCGCGAAAGACGTGAAAGAGTGGTGACGTTCAATCTACGTCCTGCTTGTTCTAAACTTGCGAAATCTTAGAGATGCGCGTCGAATATGGTTCTGGCACCATTCACCACTTATATTCACTGGCACTATGTGCTTCCTCTTCGGGGGCATCGTTAGCGAATTCGTACAGTCTATGCTGCCAGTACGTCCTCAGTTCTTCTCTATCTTCGTAACCTGAACTCTGCTTTACAGTACAAAGAATTCCAAATTGGTGATGTGTTTGTGAGTCTATATCATAAAACAATTGCTCCACATGGTTGACGATCTGTTAGGCCAATCTACTCGGTTCCTCTGTGGGGCTTTACGTCGCGTACTACTTGGAGAAGTACTACCGCCATAGACGAGAGGTGCGCTTCGTATCAAGTTTCGCAACACTATTCTTACCCTTCGTTGTCAGATTTCTCGTCTCTATCGTCCTCTTAATGCCGAAGATGATCTCTCTGACGAGGAGGATTTAGAAGCGGGAACTCAGTTATTACCCACGCCTGTTGATCCCGTAGCGACTCGTGATGCGGCAAAAGGTCCGGCCAAAACGTCTCGCCTTCAAGATGTGTGGGACGAAGGCGAAGAGCTATTCGACATAGGTGCCGAAAGCGAGGAAGAGGGCGAGACATCGTACTCGCGGGAGTCCCCACCTATCGCACATCTCTCGGACGGACCGAGATAACTGGATTGTGCACGGACTGTAGTGTATTTCTGTACAGTAGATTTACCTCTAGACTTTTAGCCCCAGGACTTCATTACATTAACTTGTACGTTGCGTCTTCAAGCTTCCAAGCTTTGGCGTCCCCGAGGTCTCGCGACATGCGCGCTTCACGCGGCGCGCACCTCAACATGACCCTCATCCGTTTCCTCCATGCCGGCATGTCGGGCTTTGCAGTTCAGGCCCTCTCTCGTCTTATCTGTGCAGGTTCATGATACTGCATGCGCGACAATATCCTCGCGGGTGATTACTTCCCGCTCCGGACGGCAGAACAGTAGATATGCGTCAACAGGAGCTGCTCTTGCAGTGAAGCCCACCTCGGCAGATCTGGAGTCGACGTTCCACAGTCCTGTTCGCACTGTTCTCCATAAAACGACCTCACTACTACCTCGAGTTCTCACCAACCATAATTATATACCTGAGTCGACCAAGTTAGCGTTTTGGCAAGAGGTCTTGGATGAAGCGTACGATCGTTTGAATAATACAGGCCCAGACGCATCTGCGCGAGTAGTTGGTAAGTTTGTGCAGTCCTTTATCCTACTTGACTCTGACTTTGATATGCCGATTGGTAGTTTATGGGTGTGATGAACATTCTGGAGTACAAGAACTGGTTACCGCGCTGCTGGAGGAGCCGTTCGCGCCAGATATTCATAAAGCTGTTATTCGGAACCGCTGGGAGGCAGGGTCTGAGGGTCTGGAAAGGGTGATAACGTGTGTATCTTTACGGCTGGTATCTGTACTCCTTAGCTGAATATAAGCTCAAGGTATGGGTATGCTCCGGCAGACCACCCCGCATCCTTCCGAACTCCTTCGAGTTGGTTGCAGCAATTCCTCGCGCCGGTCGAGCTTCGCGAACTGCGCAGTGTTCCGCTCTCCCTTGTCACGAACCACGGCGCCGTAACTAAGGCTCTCCTCTCCTCCGACGTTCCTGTCATTGTGTGCAACCCAGTGACGACTTCGATTGCCAAGCTTTATTCCGAACTACCGCTCCTTTTACAGCACGAAAACGCTATACTCGTCGTAGTATGCTCTCCAGAGCCAGCCTCTACCTTCGCAGATGCTGTGCTGAAGCACCTCCCCAGGTCGCTGTCAGTCGTGTTCACGGACCCGTCCCGCGCACTCGGTGCCATTCGGATCCTGAATACCGAGCCTAGGTCATCCATCGCGGTGCAACGGTACCAGGACAACTATGCTGCCTCCGGAATATCGAAGTTTACTGCCGCCTTGATGCAGAAGCTGTCCATTATCTCTTCGGGTGGGATCGGTGCTCTCTACGCGTTATCTGCGAAGGAGCAGGTCAAGGCATCCCTGTCTGCTTGTCACGCAACTTTGAAGACTGCAGAAGAGGAAGTCAGCACTACAACGTGCTCTAGCATCGACCTAAGATGTAGCGTTGCGGAACTGAAGGAGCGAGTCGAGTCTGAAGTCCTCGGAGTTAATTCCGCGAATGAGGTGCAACGCGCCTTGAACCGTGCAAGGGTGGAAGTGAAAACCGTCTTGGATCATCTGACATGGTGGAGATGTATTTGGCGAGTTGATGATATTGGGGAGACTGTCAAGACAGCAATTGACAAAGCGTGGTGTCGTGAACTCGAAGATAGGGTGAGTGTTGACCATGCTTTCAACGACTACCCTGTGCTAACTTGACCGTAGCTGATCTTCCACAGCGGTCGACTGGCAGTCTCACAAGATACCCTAGCCAAGGAGAGCCAGACGATTCTCACTTCATTTGAATCACTGTCGTTCTTCTATTCTCCCGTACTACACAATACCGTCTCACAGATCCAGGCATCCCCTACATACCCCATCACAACCAGATCACTCACACAACCTTTGTACACGCGCAAAATGCAGCTCGCATACCCAACTAATATGCTGCACTCGACCGCTCAAAGGGTCACGCTCGGCATGGGTACGAGCGTGCTTGCAGGATTCGGCACAGCATGGGCGGGCTGGGCTGAGAGGCTGGGTGTGATTGGAGGTGCGCTCGGCCCGGGCTTGGAGGTGGAGACAGCGGTGGGGATGGGCATGATGATCAGTGCGTTTGGAGTATGGTGGATGGTAGGCCGATGGGAGAAGGCGAAGAAGAGGTGGTGGAGAGATTGGGATAGAGTCGGAGAAGGTCTTGAGCGTGATGTCAAGGTAATTCCATAATTACGTTCACGATCACAATTGCTCATTCATTATCAGGCCCAGCTTCACAGCGTCGTGCAGGAAAAGGTCGTAGCTGTTGCGGATACGACCTATGAAGGTCTCGATCGGTTGGTCCAGGCACGACGGGAAGAGATCGGGCAGCTGGAGAACGAAGTGTTCGCCTTGGAAGATGAAGTCCGCAATCTCGACTCAAAACTTCACCCTAAATTTTAATTCAATTGTCCACGGACTCTTTGCTTTATGCAACACACCCCAGCTACGCAACCGTCTATCTCCGTGTTCCTAGACGTGAAGCTAAGCAGGTGTGACAAGGAAGGCGACGGTGTCGTGGGCGGCGACACTGGTCGAGTAGCTCCCGCTGAACGTGCCTAGGTCTTCACCTGCCCACATGTCGTGCACCACGTACGACCCCGATCCGACAGCAAGCTCAGGGACGAGACTGAAAGTGAAGCTCATCGTCTCGGCATTGCTGGCGGTGTTGATCATGAAGACGTGCACGCCCTTCGCTGACATCCCTGCAAAGTATTGTGGTGGGCTAGTCGGAGCAGCGCCGCTTGACGTAGGTGTGAAAGGCATGGCGGGAGTGCCGATGGTGGCGTCTTGATGGAAGGCCAACAGCTCGGGGTTGGTGACGATGGCGAGCTGGGTGCTGTTCAGATTGCTCAGCTAGCACAGCGCTCCTAATTAATATGCCCTCTCATGAATAGACTACGGGAGTGCTCACGTTGGTTCCTAAAAGGATCGGGCTCTTCATGAAACACCAAGCCGCAAAGTGAGTGCGCTGTTCTTCTATGGTGAGGCCTCCGTTGCCGATTTCCATCATGTCCCTGCGGCACAGAGTTATCGATCGGGCAATGCAAACTTCGCATCTGGAACGTACATGTCGTTGTGGGCGTAGAAGTCCACATAGCTGAGATACTGCGCGTTAGTAGTGAGAATCTGGGTAATGTATCCCCAGCTTGGGGTAGAGTCGCCGGACATGCGCCATGAATGACCCTGCGAGGAAGTCCAGATCAGTAAAGCCACGATTGAAGATTCCCCAAAGAGAAACATACAACCCGGGAGCCCCATTGCCAAACGTTGGCGTCACCCCAGATGCAGAGGCTGAATTGTACTGGACGAGATTGTGCAGCTAGAGCAGCACTTGGACGGATTGAGCGATCACGATCAACGCTAGGTAGAAGCCAAAGACGTACGTCATCTGACGATAACGTATGGCTGAGTTCGAGTCGCTGGTGTGTTGTTTAGTTAGGACTCGGTTTGAGGTCCGGAAATACTCACTACCAGTCGTTGTCCTGCGGCGTGTAAGCATCGGTCCAGTTTGCAGGAACGTTGCAATTATCTATTCAAAGGCTGTGACTCTTGGCCAGAAGATAGGTACTATAGAGCGCCGCTTACCATACTTGAGATCTATGTCGGGATCGATTAGCATCAACGTCACATCTGAGACAATGGCGAGGCCTACAATCAATGCCCCATTCGGTGAAGGTGGCCGCATCGATGGCTTCGTAACCCAAGGATCCCGGAAACCCCGCACATGTCGCGGTCCCCGCATCGCTACAATGTTTTTAGATGATGAGATCCTATACGTATGCACCAGTACCAACCTGTATATGCCTGCTTTCAGTTCCAGTGCATGTATCTGGGTCACCAATCCGTCGATACCATCGGGAAATTTACTAGGGTCCGGAACAATACGCTGCGTAGTTGAATTACGTTGCATTTCAGCCCAGCAATCCTGTGTAAGTTCCAATGCGCGAGGTCATGACGAACGGGCTTTGCATGTGGAATATGGACATACATCGATGTTGACATACTGATAGCCAGCCGCTTGGAGGCCGAGCGACACAATGTCGTTGGCCGCTGCCAAGATAATGTCTGAGCTAATTGCTAGGATGAAGCGAGCAGGTGAGCAAAACGTTGCTTCGTACGAGACGAGAGTAGTACCAACCACACCCGTATGCGTTCCAAGCGTTCCATCCTAGCGCCGGCAGCTTCCCGGTGTCCCGAGATGGGCCGACAGTAGGGGCGGTTGCTGCGATACCTGTCAGAGTAGCAGTGCTGCTGGCGCCACTGGAAGATACAGCTGAGGATGTGTGGGAAGCGGCGCTGCTTGTGGTTGCTGGAGAAGAACTGTGCGCGGGAGACGAAGTGGCGACGTTGCTTGAGGAGGATACTGAGGAGGCCGCCTGCAGGCATTGGGAATAGTAGTCATTCTGGTAAGTGCATAACCATCTGGAATAATGATCGTGCTCAGCGTTCAATAGATAGAAATAGTTGCTTGGGGCCACTGACCCAGACACGCAGGTAGCACTTCCGGTCCAGCCTATCCCACCGCACCTGAGAATATGTTGATGAACAAGATACAGGTGCCGCCTAAGAGGGGCTTACTGGGTCCAAGGCTGGCTCTGAGCACACACTACAGCCAGCAGAGGTGCGAAAATGAGAATTTGGCTGGAAATCATGACGAGGAACTGCGCCGAAGTCGTACTCCAAGGAGAGCTGGGCCTTTTATATGGCTCTCATAACATAAGTAACCGCGTTAGAGTTGTCCTGCGTTAGTCACGGTGACGAGCTTCGCTGCTTGGAGCACATGCGTTGGCCGACAGGTCGCGCTGAACGTGAGCCCTTCGGGGCTTTTACGGAGAGGAGCAGGAGCATCTGAAGCTTGCAATGCGGTTCATTGGCTTACACGCGACAGATGAGGCATTTCCTATCGACGCTTGGGGCAATCAGGCACATCCTCGGGTCGGCAGAATATGTGGACGCACCGTCAGATGACGCCGTAACAGCACTTCTCGGCACATGTTACCTGAACTCCCCTGACTCCTATTCTCCAACAAGTAATTCTCGTTGTGATTAAACGATCGTCTACTACTTTGTGGTTAGCTGCAGGCTCAGTACCGTGTGGAAAACTAAACAACGCCACAATGGTTGGCGGCTACCGGCGCACCGTAGGCTGGTGAAGCTAAAGATCATGATCATTCTCTGAGCCACGGAGTACGTAGTCGCCACCAGAATATGTCGCTCAAAATCTTGCCAAAAGAACGGGGCAAGGATGTACAGGTTTAAGAGAGGTGAAAACGGAGGTGTTTATGCAGCAGGGATGCGAGAAAACGATACCTGGCGGCACAGCTCAAAGCATGACATTAACGCGAATCGCGCGCTAGTCCCGCGTTGGCGCGCCCGGGCTCAATTTCCCGCGCTTAGCCAACAACTACCATGACTCGTTCTACTCGTAACTCATTCTCTAGATGGACCTTATACTCAGCCAGAGTGGATTACTTCGTGCATTGCCGACATGTCTCTAGGAGCAACAATCCACAGCCACTTGCAAATTGACCGGTAGACTGAAGTTGACGTTGGTCGTTGAAGTACGGGCCTGTTAGCTTAGAACATCGCGTCAGACCTGTCGTCTTTAAGCTCTGCCTTCCAGATGGACTACTGGTGGGAGTAACTCTAATTCCTGACGATCTGAGGGTACAATCCGATGCGTCAAGCTAACCTCTGGTATGTTATCCATGGAGATGGCTGACAGGGATCTGGGCTCATGCAAGTCAGCCTTTCCTACGTGATAATCCAGAGCCTCCGAAGTCTTGCACAGGAGCCGCCCTTCGCACGCCACCTCCTTCATACTTTATACTGAATCGCCTCTAATGCGCGGGAGATATGACAATCCGTCAGAAGCATCGTCCGTATTCTCCGCGCCCGCGATGAATAGCCGCGCTAGTTCTGCAACCGCGGTCGTGTCCCCCTTGGAGGACTTTCGAACGAGTCGATATATCAAGCCAGACGTCCTGCCAGAAGAGATTCTCGGAGAGGGTGACACGCCCCTCAAGGATCCAACGTCGAGAGTTCCAGCAACAGGAAATGTTCTGCAAGGTGCAGCTTACTCCTTCGACCCTGAACCAAACGGGCCGTACTTCTCCATTCCTCTGAAGAAGACAGGCTCCAGGGCCCCACCGACTCGACGAGGGACTACGAAGGAGCTTATTGGTCGTTATGAGTCCTTGTCCTCGAGTCATGCTAGTCCCGGAGGGACCACTCTTACGAAAACAAAAACCCGATTATCCTCTGCGACGACTAGAATTGAAGTACCACAGAGACTGGACGAGAGGAAAGGGAAGGGACGATCGCCTATTCGCCAGTCTTTCCGCAATCTTCTCTCGGTCTTCAACAAGAAAGGGAAGACGACACGCGATCGGTCGCTCTACGTCTCCGATCTGCTCACTCCGCCAGAGGAACAGGAAACCAGTAGATACGATGAGAGCGAGGGACTTATACCACCCCCTCCGCCACCGACGAAATCATTTGCGGCACCCCTTCCTCCAATCAACACCGATCCGGGAAGTTTTTTGTCGCCTGCGGGGGGTTTTGAACAGCCTGCGTGCACTACCCCGCTGCCACTCTACACTGGGACGCTTCTTTATCTCTGCAAGCCCGTGACGCCTGACGGCCTCCCCGTGTGGATTAGCTGCAACGCAGCTCTCCACAGTACGCATATCGTCTTGACGTGGTTCTCAGCCCTGGGGAACCCCTCGACGTCACTCGTCCAGCTATCCCAGTGCACAGATGTGCGTTCGCTTGCAATTGGCGACCTAGATGCCGCAGAAGGCAGCATGCTGCCTGAAGACCCGGACTTCAAGGAACCGAAAGTCTTCGAGCTCTTATTCGAAGGCAAAGCTAGAGAGAAGTTTGCTGTTGCGTCGGTCAAAGGACGGGCCAGCTGGGTCAGCGCTATATGGTATGTTGTCTCAGTGAGCTTAGTGTAGCCCTGCAATGAATGACTGTGCTTGTAGGGATGCGATACTCCAGACTAGCGCGCAGAGAACGCCGTCCGTGCGCAGTCCGCCCGCTGGGCCGCAATCCGCCGTCTTGATACCAGATCCCTTACACCCGGCAGCTCGGAATCATATAGAAACATCGAATCAAAGGGACGCGATCGCGGGCGACGAGGAGATGAAGCTACCAGCATCCCCGCCCTCCCGCTCAATCGAACCAGCGAAGGTCCAGCTATTTGATCCCCCGGTGCCAAGGACAACTCCGCCACCTCTAACTCCTGATAAGTCTACGTATTCACGTCTACCTACACCTGGAAGACAGAGCCCGTCTGTTCGTAGCCTCGATCAGATGTCTATTGTTCAGCAACGCTTGGCACAGCTCGAGCGTACGAGCTCCATGAACACGCCATCGCCGTCTTCAGCCAAGTCGACTCGCAGCCGTCAAATTGTCTTTCCGCCGGTATCGCCCGTGAACGATATACCAAGGCAGAGCATCCTTCTACGTCATGGGACCATATCCTCCATCGGTCAAGACTCCATCGTTGATTCCTGCGGCAGCAGAATTCAGTCTCCACTATCTCCCGAGTCGGGAAGGCTGCCATCCATACCATCTGGTCAGTCGTTGGCGATCGAACATGGTTCGTTCATCGCCAGGATCTCGCGACTGAATCCCCCACGGATCCCCGAGAACCCAGATCTCTTTTCTCCTGCGTCCCAGTACTCGGACGTGGCCAAACCGGCCAGTCCAGCTCCCGTGCTGTCGGTGAACACGGACGTACCAGGGAACCGGCCTGTCGCTACCACTCCGACTCGTCTACTTGCAGCATATAGACAACCTGCAGGTCCTCTTGAGGCCACGAATGTTCCGCTACGCGCCAGGACCCCTCCTCTTCCTGTAGCTTCGCCGAATATTGAACCTACTAGGAATCCATCTCCGGCCACTTTAGCTGTCCCTCCTGTTCAGCAGCAGCCGATCAGCCCACCATCTCCGTCTCAGCCGCAGTTTACGGTGCTCCCAGATCCAGAGCAGCATGTACGCCTTTCGAAAATCCGCGACCAAATCTCCGAGATCCAGGAAGAAATGCACAGGCTGCCTAAGACGTTAGGAGCCGTCGTTGCCGATCTGTCTCCTACCGTGCTCCCAGCTCTGCCTCCGAAAGACGACGAAGCGGAGAGGCTTTTGCTCAACATAGACGAGAGCGTCAAGCGCATCGAGGGGCAGGGAGAGGTTAACGCACAGGGCCTCGCGGGCATTCACGCAAAGGTCGATGCCATCATGGCTCTCCGCAAGGCCGACGTGTCTGCGCCAGCCGCACCAGCAATGCCACAAGAGAGGGTGGATGCTATCATCGCGAAGCTCGAGGAACTTGGTGTGCAGATCAAGAACGATCTTCCTGCTTTGTCCCAGAAGCTCGAGGAGCCCGCGGCGCAGAGGGCCGAGCAACTCTTACATGATGTTCCTTCGGCGGAAGCCTCAGTATCGCCTGCACTGCCGCCTCCGGCTGTCGCACCTGAGGAGATGGCGAAGTTTCATGAGAGGCTGGAGGAAATTCTTGCGGCAGTCCGAGCATCTCAAGTCGCCCCGCCCGCAGGCCCTGCCTCAGGCAAGGAGGAGCCATCCGTTGTGGAGACGGCAGATGTTGTTGTGCCCGCAGCTCTTCCCGCGGTAAGCGCTGTTATCTTCGTGCGGTATACACAGCTGACGGGATTGTAGCTCGAAGAGCTACTTGCTCTGGTCAAGGCCGAGAAGGAACAGCGAGAGACTCAGATGGCGGCACAGGCGGACAGCGCGCGTTACTTGAACGAGCTCAATTCCGTATGTTCCTGACACGCTCCGCGCTCGACAAAATCTGAGGTACCTTCCAGTGGCTCGAGACCTTCGTCAAGCACGGCACGTCTCAAATTGAGGCCGTTGCGGCGGGTGTGCAGAACCTCTGCAAGGAGCTCGGACCTATCGAAGCGGTTGGCGAAGACGGTCGTTTAGTTCTTCAGGATGGGTGCAACGGGAGTCTACTCTCAGACGTCAGGCAGCTATTGGCAGAGAACAAGGGGAGCGACGACGAGGTCGCTGCACTCCGGACCTCTATCGACGGCTTGGTGGCTGCTGTGCACGAGAGCGCGCATGCGGCCGAGGCTAGAAATCAATTTCGTGAGTGGTTTGGTTTACAGCTGTGTCCTTTTGGGGACTTTACTGAGCATCACGATTCAGCAACGGACACTATGGTTGCTATGGTCGAGCGGCAGAGGCAGGATCAGGAACACATGCTCAAGACATTGGCGACGGGTACGTTTCTCAAGTAAGCCTAGTCCAAGCCCGCTCACCAAAACTGCAGAACTCTCGAACGACATACGCGGCGAGCGACTGCGTTTCGTTGAAGCAATGAAGGAGGCGACGACCATCAACGTACAGAGTACGTCCTGGTTTCATGCCTACAACCAGCATGCATTGATCCGCTCTTCGCAGTCCACGTCGAAGAGTTCAAGAAGGAACTGACTAGAGAAGTGTTGTCCATGACGCAAGAAGTGACTCGCCTTCAGCGCGAGCGGCAGGCCTTGGAGCAGCAGATCGCCGACCTGTTCGCGTTCTATGCAAAGCAGAAGCAGGCGAATGAGGTAAATCGCCGTGAGACTTCCTTGAACGCGGCAATGTCACTCAGACAGTTTAAGCAGGGTGGGAAGAAGAAAGGGCGGCCTCCACCAGAAGGCGGACCACTCCCCAACGCCGCAGGACGTCGACCGCTTCCAAGTCCTGGTCAGCATGGACCGATGCCGGGTGCCATGTGAATTTTATCATCGAATGTGAATGCATGAGCAACTGTCGTCGGTGTGAATTCTACTGTCCTTATTTCTTGGTCTACGATGATGGAGGTATAGTACATCGAAAGCAGTGCGACGAGATAGCTATAGATGTGTACTGTCCTTAGTCTTCACGATAATTGTAATGGGGCGAATAGTTGAAGAGCTGCGCAGAGTCACCTTGCATACCGGCCAGCGGCGTGAGATGTTCGCGCATGAGGATGATGAGTGAGACCATTAGGCAGTCAAGCAGCCGGTGTCCGACGGGTTCAACCGTGAGCTTTCGCGGCGGAGTGGGTAGGAAAGTAGCAAGTGGCGTTGTGCCGTAGTGAGCCTGGAAGATCGGTTAATGTTGAAAAGCGGACCCACACGGATGTCAACTAACCTGCCAGGAGTTCGGACCCATTTTCCATTTTATACCTCTTCCGGGTCCAATAAAGTATGTGCGCGTGCTATACCCACAGTCAGAACAAACATGACTGGCTGTATGCGTGCCGAACACCCCACACCTGCTCATTGTGCTTTTCCTATAGAAGACTTGATCTAACGGTTGACAGACCTCGCCCACCGTTACAGTAGCGGGTGATGACGATATTCCAAGCCTGAGGGTACGGGGTCTTTGAGTACATGGCTTCTTCTTTATATCAGCAGGCCGCAACTCACTCCAAGCTCGCTATGATGGGTCCAGTCTCGCCCGATCCTCTCCTCACGGTTGTCACTGTCATACTCGGCATCCAAACGTTGACTCCGACACTGATGTGGTATAGCCCCGAGCCCTCCGTGCTGGAGCCCTCTGGGCATAACATCATGGCGAACGGCGAACAGCGTACAAAGCTATACGTGACGGCCACTGGAGGATATCCCACGCTTGCATACGTAGGCAGACCGTCGACATCCGCCTTGCTGAGCAAATCTGGATCTTCAAGCGCTTGGCTCAGGGACGGAGCGCGTTGCGCACTAGAAATATCGCCCAAAAACGACGATGACGAACGTACAGAGCCAGCTTGCCAGCCGGAACCGGATGCCTGGGTGTGCGTTGGAGACGTCAATGGCGTAGGTGTTTGCGGACTCGAGGGTCCTTCTACCGGTATGACAGTCACGATTGGTTCTGTATTTCGTCCACGGAAGAATGAGAACTTTCTCTTCTTCTCCGGTAAAGGAGCATCTTCTGCAAGGACAATACCCTTTGCCGAGGACATGATGAAGAAAACGAGGGAAATGCGATCCAAAGCAAGCCTGACCTGGTATTATGTAGCTTGCTCCCAGACTTTGCTGATAAGGACGGTTGAGATATCGAAACACGTATCGTGTGCCGAGGGCTTATCGCGACACATAATTACGGTTGTCCATAATATCAGCCCGTCTCTATCGCCAGCTGCAGGAGTTAAGGGGCCCTATTCCTATTCTAGGACTATCCACGTTGGATACGAGGCGTGTGCGCGAATTGGCGAATTATGTACGGCACTGATTAGCCTCCTCCTGAGTCGGCGTCTGGCGCGGGTAACTCTTCAAAAGAGAGGATTTCCAGCGTTTGCCGTCCAGTACGATGTAGAGCTCGAGATAAAGCTGAAAGCTGTCTGGCAAGTGTGGAGAGTGTAAAGACCAAGTGGGACGCACGGCGGAGATCTAGCTCATTAACGTAGGGTACAAGCTGGGCGGTAAGACGATCGAGGTACGTCGGACTCCGAGTCTATACCACACTCACTCATGGCATACAGACGGACCCTGTCGCCTCGTAGACGCAGCTCGATGTAAGCTCTGTGCTGCCTCTCCATGTCACACGTGATTACTTAATTCCGCCTTAGCGTGTCCTCGGTTATATCAGCTCTGGCAAGGACCAAGGAGCCAAAGTCGCCGTGGGCGGCGGCCGGCTGGGCAAGGAAGGCTATTTCATCGAGCCGACACTGTTCACGGACGTCAAGCCAGACATGAAGATTGTCAAGGAGGAGATCTTTGGGCCGGTTGGCGTTGTGATCAAGTTCAAGACCGAAGAGGAAGTACTGCAGGCGGCGAATGACTCCACGTACGGCTTGTCGGCGTGTATCTACACCAAGGACTTAGACCGAGTGACGCGCTCTCAAGCTGTTTCTACTCTTGAGTCAGGAAGCGTTTACATACGTACAATATACAGTAGGCACCAGAGGAATGGCTACCGTGCCACCAATCCGTTTCGGGTTTCAGCCCGCCCAGAATGGAAACAGAAACTTGTAGTACGACCGCGTCGACTCTCGATTCCCTTCCAGTCCGCGGCATGCCAAACATGCCAAGCAAGTTTTGGTCTGAAATCTACTATTTTGTAAACCGCCACAGATCCCTACGGAAACGCATCCAATGAAGGCGCTTGCACACGAGAATAACCTCGGCCATCGAGCCTTTATCTCCGTGCTCTTAGTTACGACATCCCCCCCCGACGAGCCGAAACGCAAACCTGCAAGCAGCAGGACTGATGGAGGCCGGTGAGGACGGCGAGGACGGCGAGCATAGAATGTTTCAGTCTGCACAGGAAGGGGGTTTCCACACCAATAATAGAAGAAGGGACTCGTCTGGGGACAGACAATCCATCGCCCCTTGGTCTCGACATCCTCAGAATAGTGACAGTCTGCACGGTACAGTATGACCATCCATATACAGCAGTTTGACAACTCCCTCTTCAAGGGCTCAGTCTCTGTGAACACCAACCTGTTCATCGATGGCGAGTTCGTCGACCCTCTGGAACGACATAACGTAGAGTAGGCTGCAATTCTTATTACCTGAACATCACTAATAATGCCATAGAGTCACCGATCCAAGTAAGAATCTTCAGACTCGATACAGATAGTTGATCTGACCAGTTATTTATATAGCCACCGGCAAGGTCATCACCACCATAGCCGCGGGTGGCAAGAAGGATATCGACAGAGCTGTCGAGGCTGCCCAAAAGGCGTCCAGAACAACCTGGGGCAAGAACGTTTCCGGGGCACATCGCTCGCATCTTCTCTTCAAACTTGCCGAGCTCATGGAGCAACATTGCGATGAGCTAGCAGCACTGGAGGCGCTGGACAGTGGTGCGTTTGGTTGGAGCCATCGTGTCATGGAAATACTGAGGGATGGGATAGGCAAGCATTACATTTACGTGAAGGCAATAGACTTTGCGAGTGCCATCGGCAACCTGAAGTACTATGCTGGCTGGGCCGATAAGCTGAGCGGTAAGACGATCGAGGTACGTCGGCCTGCCAGCACTCCGAATCCATATCACACTCATCGCACTACAGACTGAACCCGACAAATTTGTGTATACAATTCGCGAGCCGATCGGTGTGGTGGGGGCGATCACTCCCTGGAACTTCCCTAGTGAATAGTCTCAGTCTGCCAGCCGCCCCGTTTGGCTGACGGTGTGGTAACAGTGACGATTGCTTGTTGGAAACTCGCTCCGGCGCTTGCGACCGGAAACTGCGTCGTCCTCAAGCCGTCAGAAGTGACGCCTCTTGGGATGCTCAAATTCGCTGAGCTTATCCGAGAAGCTGGCTTTCCTCCTGGTGTGGTGAACATTGTCCCCGGTCTTGGCTCTGTCGCTGGTCAGGCCCTCGTAGAACATCCCGGCGTTGGCAAGATCGCCTTCACCGGGTCGACTCTCACGGGTCGCAAGATCATGCAATCGTCGGGGAACAGTAACCTGAAGCGTGTCGGGCTTGAGCTTGGTGGCAAATCACCTAATATTATCTTCGACGATGCCGATATTGAACAGGCCGTCAAATGGACTGCCCTTGGCCTCTTGTGAGTACGCCTAATGGTAGCCGTAACAATTTGTTGCTGAAACACTACACTGCCAGCCACCATGCGGGGCAGATATGCGCGGCTGGGACCAAAATCTATATTCAAGAGGGAGTTTATGACAAGGTCATGGAGCAACTTGTCGCGGCCGCGAAGGCCTCTGCCAATCCTGGCACCGGGTTTGACCTTACCCCGCAGCTTGACCCTGTCGTCTCGCAGACGCAGCTCGATGTAAGCTCTGTGCTGCCTCTCCATGTCACACGTGATTACTTAATTCCGCCTTAGCGTGTCCTCGGTTATATCAGCTCTGGCAAGGACCAAGGAGCCAAAGTCGCCGTGGGCGGCGGCCGGCTGGGCAAGGAAGGCTATTTCATCGAGCCGACACTGTTCACGGACGTCAAGCCAGACATGAAGATTGTCAAGGAGGAGATCTTTGGGCCGGTTGGCGTTGTGATCAAGTTCAAGACCGAAGAGGAAGTACTGCAGGCGGCGAATGACTCCACGTACGGCTTGTCGGCGTGTATCTACACCAAGGACTTAGACCGAGTGGCGCGCTTTACTTCTGCTCTTGAGTCAGGAAGCGTTCACGTACGATGTCCTTCATCTTTCGGGCGGAGTTGGCACTCATCGCGTTGAACATGATCAGGTCAACATGGCCTCTATGTCTGACCGCCGGGCGCCGACGGGTGGATTTAAGCAATCCGGCTTTGGCAAGGACCAGGGCGAGTACGCTCTCGAGGAGTACGTAATGCTGAATATGAAATAATATTGTTGCATCCTGACCCGATCATATGCTACAGCTACACTAACATCAAAGCTGTTACGATCAACCACGGCCAGAGGCTGTAGATGGGCCTTCGTTGAACTCGGCCACGTTGTATTATATGTTATCCGTTGGCTTTACCTGCTTCGCAAAGGTTGCATAACAGGTATATTATATAATAACCGCGTATGCGCATCTGCATCCAAAGAAATTCCAGCAATAACGTGGCTATAGATGATCCTGGATTCCATATCGCCGCGTTCATGTGCCTCGGAGTGCTTTGATTATTAATATAGATTAAATTCAAGTAGAGGCATAACAACGAGACTTACTCTTACTTACTATGGCTTTCAACGCGCGCCTAATATCAGCTACCCGGCATTCTCCGCTAGACAACTCGGGAAATCCAGCTGGACCGCACCACACTCACCGCAATGTCTGCGCTTCGTCTTGCCTCGTCTTTGACTCGGAGGGCACCAAAAGCATTAACTGCAAGCCGTCGTGGTTATGCTGAGGCTTCCGACAAAATTAGGCTTTCCCTTGTCCTTCCCCACCAGGTACGCGACGACATGCGACAACATTTGTGTTCAAAACTCAGCATGCTCGTAAAACATACAGGCCATCTTCTCCTCGACTGATGTAGTTCAGGTCAACCTCCCCGCTGCGACCGGTGACATGGGTATTCTTGCCAACCACGTCGCTAGTATCGAAGCTCTTCGCCCTGGTGTTGTAGAGGTTATCGATTCCGCTAACGCGTCGAAGAAGTTCTTTGGTGCGTGCACTACACTGTGTGTGCTTGCTTATTGGCTCATCTACTTCACCAGTTTCTGGCGGCTTCGCTACTGTACACCCCAACAACAAGCTGACCGTCAACGTCGTCGAGGCCGCCCCGCTTGAGTCCTTTTCCGCCGAGGTGCGTCGCTCTGTACTTATATACGCTTTCATACCGACGAGCTGTCCTTTCGCCATTCTAGGCTGTTCGTGCTAACCTCCAGGAGGCTCAGCGTGTCGCAAACGGCAATGGCTCAGAAGAGGACAAGCTTGAAGCGCGCATTGAGACCGAGGTTTACGAAGCTCTTCAGCATGCTTTGGGTTGAATATGCTAGAGTGTACAGCTCTACTTTTTCCGTCCATAATGCATAGACGTTGAAAACATTACGGGATTTCTGAGAACATCTGTGTGAATTTGCCGTGATGCCGACGCTTTGGCGCTAGAGCTAGAGCAAGGTCCGTGTAAATTGCCGCGTTCGCCAATATTGTAGAGTTCCGTGTTGAACACGGAGTCGGTTCTCTGGTCCTGGATGCCAACCACGACGTGCCCAAACTCGTCGTATCTACCAACGTTTTTTCGAGACACCTTTCTGCATTCGTTTCGCTGACTCTTGCCAAAACCATCGACCTTTATTTCACGCGCATTGCGCAATGGTGTTAAGAATTCCCGAAACTGTGAACGATGTCCGCCTGCTGGAGGACGAGCCGTTTAAGAAGCACTTCACGGACGAGATAAATAGTGGACGAGTACGACGTCAAAGACCGAATACGCGTCGGCCGCTATTCAAAAACATCGAGGAAGCTCTGCGCAGTGAATCAGGCGGCGTACGTCCTGTCAGCTCTCCACGGTTCGGCTAATAATCTCAATTTCTGCAGCTAGACGCGGCTCGTGCATGGCTCAGGACGGTGTTCACGTTCAACAGTGAGCCGCGCTTGGAGTCAGAAGACCTAGACGTTTTCATCGAGTTCTACTGGATTCTGCGCCAAGGCGGCGGTGCGCGGTCCGTGGAGCCTCTGCTCCTTACGGCAAGCAGGTCCCGAGACCTCCCCTATACATGTCCCTTGGACAAGCCAATTGTCCTCGACCCGCGCGAAAGCCAGGAGACGAACAGCACTCGTCCAATTTCACTGGCCAATGTTTCTGCACCTAAGGAGAAGAAGCCGCGTCATAAACGTGCCCGTGCTGCCAAGCGTCGCAAAAACGAACCTCAAAACGCGTACGATGGAGAGCCGGAGGATAACGACTCAGACGCAGAGTTGAATGTCGACGCGTCTATATCTGCACCGATGGCGCCTCGAAACCCTTCAGTTCCTCCGCCCTTTGTCTCTGCCCCTGTTTGTCGGCACACTGCTTCTGCGAAATCTGCTACGACACGGCCAGGGCGTGAGAGGAAGCGTAAAGCCATCACGCCTCCCCCCGGTCATGGCGCATCCTCCGACGGCCTTGCTGAACTCTCGTCGCTTACTTCACTGGAGTCGGATGCAGAAGATGCCACGCCTACACGGCTTTCTTCCCCGGTTATGGCTTACCCCCAAAGGCCTAAGCGACAGGCTTCCAATGCCGCCAGACTATCCGATCTAATAGCTATGGAAAATGATTACGAGAAGATGAAGTCTAAGTGTCGCAAGGGCAAGTCTCACGTTCCAGGACGACAGTCGGCCCCGCCTGTCCCGAAGGTTCCGAGAGAGCCTACTACACCCATCCAGAACGTCCCTAGCAAAGCGGCCACCGTGAAAGCTTGCTCTTCGTTAGCTCTGAAGCCGTCCGATAAATGCGTGAGGGCTTCCGCACCTATCTCGCGCAGGACTCAAAGGTCGCCCCGCCGCTCAGCCGTGTCTGCTAAGAAGCCTAAGTTTGATGCAGACGTTGGGTCTACCGACGGCAGACCTGTGAAGAAGCGACGCGGGAGCGGTGGTGATACTTTGGTCGATACACCCACCTCAGATAGTGTGTCTGTACCGGTTAAGCGCAGTCGCGAGAGCCGAGCAAGAGTCCAGACCGCTCCCCCTATTCCCTTTACTGGGTCATCTGCAAGTTGCAAGGCTCCGATAAGCACCGTGTTCAAGGAGCGGGGTAGATCTCAAGGATGCAAGCGTGCACGAGAACAAGAAATTGCCGAGCAGTCCCAGTCGGCAAAGGCCTCAGAGGTACTACAGGAACGTCTGATTATCAGGATTAGACCACGTCGCCAAGCGGCTATAGCAGCTACAGCACTCAACGCAGAGTATGCTAAAGCAGACGCGGAATTCAAGAAGCAGCCTGACAAGCTTGGCCTCGTGGATATCGTGTTCCGCGATACCGCGCGCAGTGCTCCAATGTACTCTAACTGTCGAGATCCAGAGGCGAGCGACTGGACAGCGGATCTAGACGATACACAGCCGGGCGATTCTGGTGATGAAGATACACCTCTTGCAACGGGACTCCGCAGGACAGTAGCCGAGCAGGTTGCAGCCCCGCCACCTCACTCCGCGGCCCAGGATCAGGCAAGCGGTCCCCAGGAGACGCGCATCCTCGAGGAAGGCAAGGTTGACGAGCCCACGGACGCGTACGTGAGGCGGCAGGACGAGCAATTTGAGCTGGTATATCCACAACTGACTCATTGTCCCGTCTTCGACTCGACTCTCAACACCAAGCCGTTCGCGCCGAAGCTACCCTTGCTGCGATTACCGCCCATATGGGCGCAGGTAAGTCTCGGACTCGCTTAGTTCGCGAAGGTAGGCCATTGATAGTCACATTAGTCGAGGCAAGAGGTCTGCGAATCCTGCGACTGGTTCCGTAGCTACCAAGGTGGTGTCTATTTTGTTAAAGATCTTGTCAGAGGATATCTGTTGAGCGCGTTTTCCGCAAGGTATAATTCTCTTGTACAGTTGCGTGTTCATCACTGACTCTTCGCATAGTCGAGACTTGTTCCATAATGGCGGAAAGCTTATTATATCTCATGGGTAAGTGGTAGACAATCTTTCACGTCGAAGTAGCGACATTAACGGGCACCGCAGAGGAGGCAAAGCGGGCCAGTCATTGGCGAAGGCTCCTGGCACTGTTCGGGCAAGCGATCAGCAGGAGGATGACAAGTCCGTCAGGGCCCTCCTGCACAACTATCGAATTGGTCGTCCCCTCGTACTCATCGTCGACGACAAATATTCG
This sequence comes from Phanerochaete carnosa HHB-10118-sp, assembly GCF_000300595.1. Lineage (NCBI taxonomy): Eukaryota > Fungi > Basidiomycota > Agaricomycetes > Polyporales > Phanerochaetaceae > Phanerochaete > Phanerochaete carnosa. The sequence goes on along the minus strand of NW_006767633.1, from coordinate 2,227,007 downwards.
CTCTTCCCATATGATCTCGCGGCGAAAGGTGTAACCTACGCTGTATTGGGCTGGTATCAAATTGCCCATGCCTGGGGTAAGCTCGACTTTGATGATCACGGGTTCTATTACTGACTATAACTCAAGCCGAGTTACAGGCAGATGCATCGAGTTCCACGGGTAAGGTTGTCAGGTGGAAATTCGCCTTCCAGTGGTGCGACGCACAAGGTTCTCCGTGGTGGAGCGACTCATGTCCGACAACAGGCAAGTACACTTCTGACCTCTGCTATATGAACTAGTCTTAACTACATAAATTTCTGCTGTAGAACCGTCCACGAGTACAAGTGTCCCTGGTAAGTAACACGCGAATGGCTGTTTCGTCGATACTAATGGAGCATCAGAGGCTAGCGCAGATGTTTGCGCCCAGGCTGAGCAAGTCTGTGAACACTGCAGGTTTCCCTCGCCGCAGGTATACGACGTGGGCTGGATGTGTCTCAGGCCGAGGTGTCCTGTCTTCTGGTATTTCAGGAGCGCAATCGAAGCTCCCACATCCCTCAGCTACGCAGCTTCATTTTTGCGGCCTGTGACAATCAGCGCCGACCAAATCCTAGAAGATCTCCGGCCGGGCCTTCCTGTTGCTGGTGTCCCTATCGACCGCATTACGACTGGTCGGCACTTTTGCAAAGGGCTCCACTGCACAAACTGCGGACGACTCTCGAGCAGGTAAGCAGCACTTCCCATGGCACCAGTGCCAGCTGCTCATGACGATACAAGGTATAAATGGGAGCACTGGGAATGTCGTTCATGTTCAGTAAGTTCCTCCTCCATCTGATTGCGCTTGGTATCCTGACAAGTCGTGCAGTTCACGTATGCCGTTCCGGGGCGCTTACGAGAGGCCAGAGAATTCCGCAGCCAGAAGAGCGACAAGATGGATAAGCATACACATCAACCCAGTGAGTGCTCTTCCCACGATCGCAAGATCGCTGGCCAACAATCTCGTTAGGCCTCGAGCTGCTACCTCTTGCCGTATTTAGGAGTGGAAAAGCCTTGGGGCAGCGGGCCACTTTCAAACTCCCAGGTGAAAGGTACGGGCAGCTCGCCCGATCCGAGCAAAGCTACTTGACGCAGAAATAACACAGAGGGTACATTCATGTCTTATTTGCGGCGCCCAACATGAATCAGGAAGCGGACATCACCCTCCGCGAATATCAAGAACAGGCCGCTACCGGGCAGTTAGAGTTCCGGAGATGGCCTTTACGTAGCGTGAGTCTCCGTCGCACATCCTGTAGTACTGATAGCTTACCTGTTGTACAGCACAAATGTCAGTTTTCGTCCACAATGTCACTCGCGCTGCTCACCAATTTCTAGGCAGAGGCACCCTGTTGGCGAACTATTTCTCACAAAACAGTAAGTTACTACAGCCGCCCATCTCTTCGGCAATGCTCATGCCACGAACAGCGGGGGCACCGTACCATGTACGAAACTTAATTCTTTGGGTTGCACTTATTGACCGCCGCTTTGACCATGCAGTATATAGCAGGCGACGAGAATACAGTGCCTTTTGACCGTGCCCCATCGGCCGTCAACCGCGCACTCAACCTGATCAAGCAGCGCATCCAAGAAGCCGGTCTTGACATCCCACCCACTTTCAATGAGGTGCTTACGGCGGCTTATATGGAGAAGCAGAAGATGGCTGTAAGTTACTTAACCCGATTCAACATGTTGCATAACCATGTGTCAGTTCCATAGTGATGCTGAGAGAGGGCTGGGGCCGAATGTTGCCTCGCTATCGCTGGGCGCTGCTGCTCACATGCACTTTCGCTTGCACGCACAATACGCTGGTGAAATTCAGCCTTCACAATCGCGAGATGTGCTGACACTGTTCCTTAAGCATGCAAGTTTTCACTTCTCGCTTTGTGAATTTCCGGTGCTCACTGCTAGATAGGGAGATGTGGTGGTGATGGAGGGCACTGGCGTCCAGAAGTACTATGAGTGGGTTGAGACTTCCCGGACCCTTCCCTTACAGGATACTGACAGCTGCACTTGTAGGCACACGGTTGTGCCATTAAATTTCCGCATTGCTGCTACGGCGCGGTTTATCGAAACAGAATATCACGGTATCTGAGGTTTGGCGTATTTTGCAATATTACAGGCTATGCATAGATTCTACAACACAGTTGCTTACTACCTTGAGACCATTCAAGTTCGAGCCCCTGATCGACTCTCACGCGGGGCGCGACAAGCGTCGTGCACTTCGGGCGAATACTCGAGGGCGAGTTCGACAGCAGAAACCAGTCGCGCGTCTTTCTTCCAGGTGACTCGTATCCGGAGCACTCTAACTCTACTTGTAGTCATCATTGTCGAATGCTTTGGTTTCCGGTGAGCACGCCACCAGTACTGGTACCCAGGGCTGCAGATGTCCTTGCTAACTGCCATCCACCGGTTCGCCGATGTTCTCCGTGGCGCAAGCGATATCCTGGTGGCATGTTTGCCGGCTAAAGAAAATCGACCCTTCGTGTACTTGCAGAACATTTCTCATCCCTCAAGAGCTCTGCTTCGAGTACCTCGTCACCAGCTACAGGAGTCTCGTGCTTGATACCTTTCTCAGAAGCTTGATCGCGGTCAACACGCCCTGGTAGACATCGTAACCCTCGTCACAAAGATCTCGCTGGAGCGTTCCTTGGAGCGTTCCTACACCAGCTGGGAATGTGGTGGCGTGCGCTGAGGATGGTCCGCTGATGGAGATGTAGGTGCCGCTAGTCTATGCTCGCGGGATTGTTGCGCACTTCAAGGCCGACCCTGAGCAAGTTTAGGATGAAGGTGTCTCTGGCTACGAGATCCAGCAGACCCGGACATTTGCAGTCTAGGACCTGAATCTTCCGATGTTGTACATGATGTCCACTCTAGCACAGTACCCTTAGTGCCATCTTGGCCGATCCCACGTGCTAAAGTCGCTCATGAGTCGTGATACCCATAGAACTACAGCCTGATATTCCCACTTTCATCTACGACCAGCGTTCGGGGTCGGGCGACTCGCTACTTGACAGCTATCAGACTCATTCGGTCTACAGATTATCTTATGGCTGGAAAGAGTCAGGAACGTAGTACGTCTGGCGAGTGTTTACCGGCAACGTGCAGTATGTCGGTCATCTCTCCCTTTTTGAAGCCCTGGAAGTACTTCTCTCGGAAGTCCTTGTGAGCGGGAATATGTGCTGAAGTCTCGGTAGCGGGAATATGTGCCGAAGTCTCGGTAGCGGGAATATGTGCCGAAGTCTCGGTCGCGGCAATAAACGGCATCGTGTCGAATGTTGGCGGAGGGAATTTGTCTGACGTTGTCTTCTTGATGGTGATTAGCTGAGAAATTAAAGATCAGCCATTGCAAATATTGAAGCATGCAACATGATTGACTCGGCGACCCCACGACCCGAAATCTTGCAACGAATTCGCAATGACTTCCATACCGACGCACAGCAAAGTTTGAAGATCAAGCTCTGCGTACTCGTCTGTGACGGTGGGCAGGAAGAACACAAGCCGTCCGCCAGGCTTCAGCATGTGACGTGCAAGAAGAACGAGGTCTGTTGCCAATGCAGAAAGCTCGTAGGGTTTTGTTGGCGGGATATATGGTTGATCGTCCCTGACAGAGCCCGCTGAGTTCCAGCGCAACCTCAGCAACGGAGCGTAAGCTACCTACTGCCTGTTTGTAGCATACTGTTGTGAAGGGCGCGTCAAAGGATTCTTGCGTCCGAGGCGCTTCGCGCCAGCCCGCACACCATCTGAACAGGATGAGCTTGGTCCGATCCGTAGATGTATATGGCTCACATGGAGGGTCAGTTACAATCGCGTCAAAGAGCTCGCCACATCTCCAAGGATTCCTTGTCACGTCAAAGGTGCACAAGTCTATAATACGCTGCTGCACACCGTACTGTGCAGCGGCTCGCATAATGCCTGGTGTCTTGTCTATACGAGCATGAGACATAGGAAATGGGAATGTTTCGGAACCTACTGACCTTTACCGCGCATTTGTCTTCCGTCAATATCTGAACCGTAGACATACGCCCCAAAGTATGCAGAGGTCTGCGTAGAGATTTATCAGCGCATTCGCATAGTGAAGAAGTAGTTGACCAGAACTTACGTAGGCCATACTGCCTGTGCCGATGAAGGGATCGTATACTAACTTCCCGGGGGAGGCCTATCACGTCCCGTGAGCTCCATGAGCATCTCAGGCGTATCAGAGGAGTTCATAAGACATACCAGGGTCTGATTGGCCATTAGAAGCGATATCTCGGCCTCCATGCTGGTATTGCCATAGTACGTTCGTTTCTTCACGTCAAACGTCTGCACAAGTTTCCGGGCCGAGCCTTCTTCTATCTGAGAATGTATCAACACCAGCAGCGACACAAGATTGATAAGACGGGTAGGGAACATACCAACCTGCCGAAGAAGATTTCGACGAAACTGCCGTCGCCTTCGTGCTTGTGGCGTGTCGTACCGTGCTTATCTGGGTCTTCACCTGGTCTTCAGTACTACACAATACACAATCAGAATAAACATGGTACTCACATTCCTCAAATACACACAACGTTATCTCTGGGTTCCGCATATTAATCTCACCAAGAAAGTCCATCCACGCAAAACTCTCGACCACTTCCTTCTGGCGGTACTGGGGAATTGAGTGGTTGTATGCTTCGACCTTGAACTTGAACGATGTTTCTTGGACATATTTTGCCCAGCGGTGCCCATTCTGCTGCGTCTGTGCAAAAAGGTCTTCGTACGTTTTGCCACGGCCGTAGAATTCGTGGACGGACCTAGCTATGCGGGGGCTTCGTAAAGCAGGGAGATTACGTGAATGAAGGAAGAAGCATACTTTATGAGAATACATTTCCTCGCCAGCTTCTTCGCGTCCTCCTCGCTCTCGAGACCTAGGACCATGAACGGGCGAGAGACATCGAGCTCTGCGGGTATCCCATAGAAAGCGATCTTGATGTCATAGAGCTCAGCGACAGACAACACCTCGGGTACCCGGAACTCGTCGTGCTTCTGGGCAAACACGAAGAGATAGTCTGTTATCATGCTTGCTACTCAGAGGATTGTGGAGAGCAAGGTGATTGGGAGAAAAGAGGCTCCTGCGGCGCTAGCCAAAATTGTGCGCGAGCGTAAATCGAGTGAAATTTAGGGACGTGTGACAGGTTTATTTACAGTATACTAGCAGTGGCGATAACGTAGACGAGAACAAGAATTATATGAATCACCAAAGCCTCGTCGTACAGCGACGATCGTTATTAGTACGAGTACTAGCGAACCGTGACAACTGTCCAATAATAAGAGATAGGAACCAAAGCATCTCAAGCCAAAACTGGACTGCTCTTCTTGAACTTCCTGCTCGGCTTCTCAGGTTCAGGAGATATCGAACGCTCCCTGGACACGCGCTGTATGCGCCACTCTAGTAGCTCAGCGTACTCGCGAAGCCTCCGGATAAGAGCCTCAAGCTCGTGTTTGACAGGCACCAGACGACCCTCGGCATCGGTCTTCATCAATAAACCGTCCGCCTCGACATCAGAGAGCTCAGACAGTGGCGAGGCGTCCCTGGAGAGCATCGACGGGGAAGAGAAACCGTGGATCTTCTTGCCTTGACTCTTAGCACTCTGCTTCGCGGCCCCGGGGTCGACTTGAGCCTCCTCGTGTTCACCAGCGAGGCCACACTTGATTGTGAGCCACTCGACGAGTTTCCGAACCTCGCCAGGCTGCCAAAAGCCCCACCAGGCCTCATCTCGCTCGTCGTACGATTCCTCGGCTTCATCTGCACCCTCAGGCTTCTTGCCCCAGACGGCGATGAACCAAGACCAGCGTGCCATCTCGCTGCGGTCGTCTTCCGTCCATTCGCGCTTGCGCCCGATCCTGACGCGGGACTCCTTGCCGTTGAGAAATTCTATCGCAGCGTCGCTCTCGCCCACACCTGGGGTCATTGCATAGTACACTCGGCCTTCGAAATCTTGTCCAAGGGGTGCCCATCGAGGGATACATCTAGTCGAAGCCAGCCGCTGAGAGAACTCGATGTTGCGGAGGAGCCTACTGTGCTGGTCGCGCCGCTGTTTGTCCCTAGTGCCGGAGAAATCTTTCCACCGGGTGTTCTCCTTGGTACTAGCTTCCTTGGCGATCTTGTTCAATTCTTTTTCTTCAGTAGAGCCGGAGTCGAAAGCTTCCTTGATGGTAGGGGACGGTATAGCATGTTCTATGAGATTGGCAATGACGGGTACGAGCTGGGCAGAGGCTGAGATGTAGATGCCTTGAGAGTCGTTGCCGTGCATTGCACTCCGAGTGGTACGAACAGTTGTGGACGCCGGCGGCAGCAATGGGTCCGGGAAGGTGATGGTGGTATCAGCCCCGAGAGCTTCGCGGAGGGAGATCAATGAACCCCAGACGCGATTAAGGTTTGAGCCACTAGCCTTCACGGCTTTGACAGACTCTTTAAGGGCCCTCGCAGCGTCGACGTCACCCTCGGCGTCGGCAAAGTTGGCGATCGCGTCCAACAAGCTTTGGATGATGAACCTGGCGCACGACTCGCTAACCCAGGAAACAATCTCCGCGCTGTCGTCCACATCAACATCCCATCCCCCCGCAGGACCAAGGCTATCGCCACAAACTTCATCCAATTCGTCGAGACAACCATGGGGAAGCTGCAAGATAGATGCGAAGCGAACGATGAACTCTCGAATATGCAGCCGGGTTTTCACATCCTCAAGAGCAAGACTCGTCGGCACGCGCGTCCACAGAGGTTTGGGGAGAGGTTTGGCCTTGGGTACCAGTTTCGGCTTAGCCTTGGACTTCAGAGCAGTGTACGGTGCCTTCGCAGCCTGAGCTACTTCAAGCTCTGCGGCCTTCATGAGCTTACTTGCTCCCTTTGCAGGTGATTTTTTCGCCTTAGATAGCGATGATGAGCCTGCTTTCAGCGTCTGCAGAAAGCCTTGAGTACTTCTGTTCTTTAAATAGAGGGAATCAAGAGAAGTACCTGCTCTCGAGCCTTCGCTTCAGCCTTTTCCGCCTGTCTTGCCTTCTGCCTCAAATTTCTGCATTTCCGAAGGTCAGAGTTACGTAAAAAGTAACGGCTCAGTCACAAACCCTATTGGCTCTAAGCCCCTTGCTCTTCTGCATACATGGCAGTCGCATTGATTTCGGCAACGATAACACCTATATTCACGTTAGAGAGACACGAAGACGCATAAAACTGGCCGCTTACTCAAACCAGTATCCGCTTTCTACCATATGACGCTGTCTCTGCTCCTTCGGGAGCTCAGTAACATCGCGGGACAAAATAGAGTCCTGGGACTCTAATCTGCGATATTTCTGAACGCAAGAGAAGCAGTAATGGGTGGAGCACCGTTCATCTGTCGTTTTGGACCTCGCACGAGTAAGAGTGCAGCGGAGACCCTCTACGGGGAGACAGTGAGGACCACAGAAAGATAGAGTGGCGAATGAAGCACTTACGACCGTTGGGCCACCAACGTTGACAGTGATGACAACGGAAGGTATTATCATCTTGCTTTGTGCGAGCTTTGATAGCATTGGCAGCTTTTAGCTTCTGAAGCTGCGCAACCCCCTCTTCGTCGGGCTGTGGAGCGGCTGGATCCAACCTCGGCTTCTTGGCCTTGGTTTTGACCGGCTCAACGTTTACATCTGCGCTGTCACCTTCGCTAGCCTTCCGCTTCTTTGCTATTTTCGAGTTATTATTGAGCGTGGCCATCTGCGACTGGCTGTTCATCCTCGAAGGCCGCAGCGGCGTGTTCTCCTTGAGGCTCGGCCCAGGACTGGATTCGTCTGAGTTTCGCCTGTGGACAGCGGGTAGTGGCACGTCGACAAAAACCTGAGAGCATCTACGTGAAAAGGATTGAGAGCTTTTTGCTTTGTCGGGCATGTTGCGAGATGGTTGTGGTTGTGATCCAAGCCAAGTAGGTCGCGTCCATCCGCTATTAGAACGCGCCATGCACGTGACTACGCGTCTACCCTGCCCTAAATCCAAATTACGGCGTCTAATCTCAACTCCGGCGCTTCGAAAAGTCTCCCTGCTTTCGTAGCATACGCTCATTCAGCAACCTCCTCTCGCAAAAGTCATGGCTCACGCAGACCACACTCGCGATCCTTGGTACGTACATATTGTTTGTAAACATTATGTGGGGCATGTTGAACATCCTCATTCAGTCCATGGGTCGTCCTCTCTGATTTCGGGAGCGCATTCGCTATGGGTGCGGTCGGTGGGACCATCTGGCACGGCATAAAAGGTGCACGGAACTCACCAAGGGTAAGCCAGTTTGTACATCCGTGTGATGGTCTTGTCTCATCGTTGTTGTCTTCAGGGTGACCGTTTTGTCGGAGCGATGTCCATCATCAAAGCTCGTGCACCGGTGACAGGCGGCAACTTCGGTGTCTGGGGTGGCATGTTCTCTACGTTTGATTGTGCCGTAAAGGGATGGAGACAAAAGGAAGACATGTGGAACGCCATTATCTCTGGTTTCCTGACCGGCGGTTGCCTTGCTGCTCGAAGTGAGTCATTCTTCGCTTACTGCCTTTCTTCAGTTTTGGCCGTTGTTGAACACTGGGGTGTTCTGTATGTTCTGAGCTGTGACTGAGGATTCATTGTGTAGGTGGACCACGATCTGCACTCGGATCAGCTATTGCCTGCGGTATTTTGCTGAGTGTATTTGAGGGCGTTGGTGTCCTGATATCACGAGTATTTAACGATAACACGAGGCCCCAACTACCACCATGTAAGTCTGCACTGCTTAGTGCTAGCGACATACTAACCATTCGCTTCCTAAGTACCCGAGAATATACAACCGCAGCCTGCACACGCATCATGAACTCCCTTCGCTTTTCCACCCTAGCTCCTGGACCTTAGATGTATTAATTCCTGCTCTTCTGCTGTCGCTGTCCACTCGCTACTCATCTTCTATGCTATACCTATTCAATGTGTTCCAGGCCCTGAAATCAGCGTAACATCGGATTTGTGTGAAGTCGTAAAAACGTACCGCAAGTTCCTCCCGTAATGAGCGCCGAAAGTTGAACACTGAGCGCTGAGCACCGAGTAGGCTAGTTCCATCCCAATTTCGTAAGATACACGTCGATGACAAATATGTGCTGTGATATCTCATAGGCTATCGAAAGGTATGCCGCACAATTTGGTCTATCTTCACCAGGACTTTTTCCTCTTTGCCGCGAATCTCGTCAATACTCTTATATCCCGACAAGCCCAAGGTGATTGCAATCATGCCTTTAAGAATATCCTTGGTACTCTCTTGACTTCCAACAGAGGCTGCACATAAACGGACGACCCATTGCCACAACGTATTTAGTGCATAGCCAACAGGGATAAGCGTCGACTTATGCAAAACGCCTTGTGCACTGAGCGCAATAGCCTTGATTTTATCACCGCTGGTGCAGATACCAGCGTCAAATAGAATGGCGAATTTACCACTGTCCTGAGCGGCATGGGCCTATGAGGATGTGCATATCTGCTGCGGAGCTCAGGTGGTCAAAATCCGGATAGTGCGGGTCCCTTCACCTGACATCCGCCTTGCAAGAAGTCAGGCGACCGCCCAGCTTGCTGACGTGGATACGACGATTCCGTCAACAAGGGTGTCAATCGGCGCAGTCTCGACGTTCTCGACAGTTCAGGATGAACGGGTCGTCCCAATTATCCCGGACGAACTCTAGGTGCTCTCAGGGGTTGAACTTGCCTGAGTTGTTTTTGTTGGAGTTACTTAGTTGCCATCCTGACTGTGCGCTGGAGCTTATCATCGCCCTGCTCGTACAGGCGGCCCATGCGCTGTAGGTCGTACGGGAACGCCGGCACGTCGAGAATCGGCTTCTCGCCGTAGTTCTTCAAGAACGCAGGGTATGAGAGCTCGACCTGCCAGCCCACGCCGTGGACGAATGGAAGGTTAATATGATACCGACAGGTTGTGTTGGCCGGTCAAACATAATTGTGTCAAATGTCACAGTGAGTGCGTTGAAGTCGCTCGTCTTGCGGCGCGGCGCATATTGGACAGCGTGCAGTCGTTATCTACTGGCCTCTATTACCACGAGTACGTGAGTGCAATTTGTGCCGACTGACCAGTATGTTTGATACAAGCGATAACCTTCACCGTTTGCTTGTCAGACTATCCCGGCAGAACGGCTCAATCCGCTGGACATCGTGTACGCCATGGTCTTGACGTTGATCGCTGTGGCAGCAGTGGCCAGCTCTCCGTCGGGATGCGTTAGCCCTCGGATATCGATAGGAGTGACAATGGCCAGTGCATCATGTTCCCTGCCAAACAGTTCAACCTACAGCGGTTTCTGGTTCGCGCAGCATTCTCGGGACGAACTTCCATTTATCCAGTTACCCGTGCTCGAGAACACATACAAGAAGACATTCATGCATGTATCTTAGCAGAGTCTTTACACCCAAACTTGGGCCGTCCTTTCAGCTTCTCCTTCTCCTTCTGCTCGAGTTCGTCTATGTACAGTGTGCCGAGCACAGGCGGCTTCCTAGATGTCGACTATGTACTGCGTGTACCATATAGCGACTTGGCAACTTGCTTCCAGCTTGGGACGCGGAGGCCTGACTCGGTCGAGTATATGGCTCCACTAGGTGAACACAACATACTACTACGACGCGCCGAGCACTGAGTTCCAGCGTGATGGCGATCAAACGCAGTGAAGCGAGTAAAATTGACGATCAGGGTCTTTTTGTAAAGCGCCATAAGAACACTTGGCCGCGGAAGGAGCAGGGTGGCTCTGATGCAATAAGACCAGGAATTCTTCGACTCCAACCAAGGTCCAGTCTTGCTGAAGCGAACATGATTCAAGTCCACAGGCGTATAAGGGTTGAGATTGCGACATAGTGTCGGGAGCCGTGCGTCACTACAAGTCAATGGAGATTTAGGCCCAAAGCCGGTGAACATGCAAACAGCGCACCATCCGTACTCGAGGTGAGGCAGCCTTGACAGCCTTAGAACGATAATATGCGGCATACATCCCTGTGACATTCACGAAGTCGATGGTCAGTCAGGACCTGGTTGCACCTCGCAGGTGGACGACGTACTTCGGACGAACACTCCGCAAGATGATACAGTCCTCGTTTATCTGATAGCCATCTTGCTGCGAGACTTCGAGGTTGGATACAGTCTTCCTGAAGGGGAGGGCGGTCTTGATGGGCTTCGTCCATACGTCTAAATGATTAATCTCTGAGGACCCTAGGCCGTAGAATGGAAGGTCCGCTACCCCCGCCACACTTCCGGGACAGACCGGGTTGCTCAGCTCTTTGCGCAACAGCAGCGGCGAGGCAAACTCGTAAAGACACAAGACGTCCTGCTTTCGTCCGTGGGATCTACTTGGCGCAGGCTCTGCAATGATGCAACGCATTTGCGACAGATGCGCATGGTGCATGGTACGTATCTCGGGGACCATCCTAGACATGCTTGCCCAAGCATCCCACTCGACTACCACTGTCCTCTCGCTCCGTGACGCACCGAGTCGCGTGGTCCTGGCGACATCACGTAACGTCCTGCTAGAGACGAAAAGAGTGTAGTGTTTCCACTCATCAGTGCTCTTGAGCATCCATAGGCGGAACGCGAGGAGCTGGTCTTCCGGAGAGGCGTAGTAGGGCACGTCCAGTTTCCTATGCGCTCCGCGAGGGAGTGACGCGTACGGTGTCCCGAAAAGGTCCAGTCTGGCGCATTCAACCCCTCGCCGTGTCGCAGGGAGGTGAAAGACGGTGGTTGCATAGTGCTTTAGGGCATGTTCGTACGTGCAGGGTCTGGATCGGGTTGTGGCACAGTCAAAGACAGGGAGTACGCCTTTAACCTCTGCGTCTGGATCGAAATCGTCCGCTGTCGTAATTATAGGCACTAGCAGTTGCCCAGTGCCAATGAACATGAAGGAATGCGAAGAATATCCGTGCTCGAGGTTACCATGCACATTCTGTGGTCGAGAGCCAATAGAAAAATAATCGATTCTTTTCCGCGAAGATGTCCCGAAGAGACTTACGAGCTTCACATCGCCGGTCTTCCAATTCCAGATCCAGAGCTCTGTGAACCGCAACAGTGTTTCTTCGTAGATCATCATGCCGATGTAGTCATCTGAGATCATCATGTCGAGGCAACAATCTTCCTGCAGCTCGCGGGTACCTAGAGGAGCAGACATCTTGACTGATGATCCAAGAGGGTGCAGCACATTTGACTCGAGTGAGCGCAAATGAAGGTTGAAGAAGTATTGTTCTTCATCCGCCCTGCATCAGCAACGTCAGAGACTGACTCAATCGACTGGACTAGATACTCACGTCTCTTCGACAAGGACGAGCAAATCCTGCCCCTGGTCGAGGGCGTACTCGATGACCTCGAACCCAAACCTTCCGCTGGCAAGCTTCCGCTCCTTGTACGGTATATTGCGACTGAGAGAAGGGAGCTGGCTGCAGATCATGGTGCAATCGCTGCCCATCTGCGCGAGGATGCTTCCCGATATGTGCGCGCAAGACTCTTTCAAGACTGGTCCAAATGTCTCCTTAGTCCAGCCGAAGGTCTTCCACGCATTTTGGGAGCTACGTAGCCTCTGAAGACGCGTAGCCACGCTGATGTGCGTGTCAGGTCCATCTAGGTTGCCTGTCAGGGCGAGTTCAGTTTTGTACTGCAGGAGGGCAGTGTTGTCGATGATGACGCGGAAGAGAGTAGAAAGCTGGCATGTAATGAATAAAACTGGCATTTCGCCGGAAAGCTGGAGATAAAAACCTGTCTGCACTTGGTTAAATTGCCCACATCCAGATGATATAAGATCTGAGCAACTAGTTCGGCAGGTAGCGTAGATAGCTGGATTCTGTCCTCGCAGTCCACAGCACCTGAAATGCACACAATGTCAGAGACAATACGCGAAATCTTCAGCAGGCCCACAACTAGTCCAACTCACTCATATCTGCCCACGATTCCTGAGTACAAGCTGGATCAGAGGGGAGATTGCTGGCAACGCGCCAACAGCGCACGTAATTAATGTCGTGATGAGCGGTTTCAGGGTCTTGGCGCGCGGGACCTCGGATACTGATCAGTGCGTACAGTGCGTACTAGGTACCAGCAAACGTGTGATTAGGTGGCAGGACTTCGCGCTACTTTGGGGCAAAAAGGAAAATGAGAAGGTTGCAAGACCAGAAGTTAGCATGAATATAACAGTAAGAAATGCTGCGCTTTGGGTCGCCGTGCCATAAACTTAGATATCAGTCGGATGTTTCCCTTATTTCCCTACGCATCGCTTACATTTATGGGCACGCATAAATGTGTCTATATAGAGTCTGTGATGTAAAATCTTGCAATCCCAATTTCTCGGTACCCTCTACACGAAGTGATCTAAGCCGAAATCCAGTCCAGCAGTTGCTCAGCAGCAACGTGGGCCTCGCCGCCCTCCTTCCATAACTTGAGAGACGCCTCTCTCAACCTCTGGATATTCGCTCGCTTCTTCACACCATCTTCCCCGAAGGCCTTTCCGAGCACCGTGATCGCCTCTTCGCGAACAGCCTCGAGCGTGCCCGTTGGGGCCTTGCCCGTGCGATAGATGGGCTTGAGGCCTGACTCGCCCGTGCGAACCTCGAAGAGCTCGTATGCAACGTCGAGGTTCTCCGTCAGATGAATTGCGTTCAGGGGCTGGTCGCCGCCGAAGGGCCAGCAGATCCTGATTTGGCCCATGTCAGCGTCTGTATAGTGGGAGATGGACGGAACGATGCGTACATGGGGATGCCTGCGTGAATAGACTCGGTGATGCTGTTGAATCCGCCATGCGTGACGAACCATCCGGTGACCTGCATGCTTACGTGAGCCTGGATTGATGTGCGGAGCACAAGACCAGCGTACCGGGTGCTCAAGGATTGCCTGCTGTGGAGCCCACGATGTGATGAGGCCTGTCCCAGAAGCTTTCACCCTCTGTGCAACTTCTGCCGTAAGGTGACAAAACGGGGAAGCCTGAGCCATGATCTGTAGTAGTTGGGAAGAATAAGACACAAATCAGAGTACAATGATGCCGGAGGACTTACAAACGGAATCTTCTGGTCCATGAGGACATCCAAGAACGTCCAGACCTTCTCTGGCTGAGTGGTCCAGACGACTGTTCCGAAAGATATCTGCCAGACGTAAGGAAATTTAGTACGCAGGCTACGGTGTGGCTTGCCGAGGACGCACATATATCATGGACCGCTCTCCAAGCGTCTCGAGCACGTTCTGCATAAAATTTGTGATCTCAGCAGACTTCGCGGCCTGAGTCTTTTCCAATTCGTCCAACCGTTTTCTTTCTGGTAGGAGAATCCCGAGGACGTACATCTTCCGCGAATTCAGAGCAAGGAAGTCGAAGAAGGCTAGAAGGATCTCCTGAGGCTCGATGCATGCCATTGAGCAGGAGATCACTCCGTCGCACTCGTGCACGAGGCTATACATGAATGTGAGCCAAGGAGACGAGAAGAGTGAAGTCTAACGTACCTGGCAGCGGTAACATGCAAGTGTCCGATGGTTGCCACTTTGATCACAGGCTGTAATGTATTCAATATGGTCATTTTAGGCAAGCTCGAGGCGGACATACCTCCTGGGGAGATTTTTCGTAGTCATACATGGGTGGAAGACCAGGTATCTGGACAACTTCGTTATTCAGAGGAAAAGTCACCTGGTGAAGTGTGAGGACTGGACGCCATTTGCGAACACACAACTATAGAAACGCACCGCCCCTGCGGCCTCTATAAATATTTGCCCCGTCTTCCTCATATGAGCTTGGACTCTTCGATCAAGCTCCCCATGCGTGTCGGATCCAAACGGACCAGAAAGAAAAGACATGCACAGTATCGGCGGGGGCAACGAGACTAAGATCTTTACAGTGCCACTTTGTTTGCGCGCTATCTGAAAGAAATGGTATGCGAACATCTGAGAGAAGGTCAGTGGCCGCAAAGCGCCTCGCCCTAAATTCACTCACGTCGATTATGAGCGCATGGGGCGGGCTGAGAGCAGGAATATCTCTCTGCTTCGTCGAGCAAAATGCAGATTCCGCGGCCAGGATTCTTTGAAGCCGCTGCTCGAATGACTTGCCGATGATCTCTTGCTCAAACATATCATGCTCGTGGGCAACAAGTCCAGCGACCCTTAGCAATAGATAGCACCGTTAGTGGACTGCAGAAGCATAATAATGGCGGCAGACGACACCTAATACGAGACTGCAGCGCATCCTCGCCGTCTTCAAAGTTGCACAGAATTTCTTTCGTGACTTTGTCGTACATCTGGCACGAAGTGAGAAAAGTAATGATGACGCTACGCAGCTTGACCAGTCTGGTGGCCAATGCGCACATAGGTCGTACGTGGCCTGAAGAGACTTCAGTTATTCAACATCCAGCTGGGAAGAATTGTGCACGTACCCCAGCCCATGTAAACAGCAATGAGAATGTGAGGGCGATGTTGCAAGGTCGCCATTAGAGAGAGTGACGTGTCTAAGGGCGGGGCTCGCTGGACGGGGTTAAAGGAGGCCACGAACAGGCCTTAAATATCAATACTAGCGCGTTCGAGTTCTTTCGAACGAATAAAAAAAGAACTCGTCGCGCATAGTTGCGGAGGTATACTTCTCCGCGTTCCTAGCCGGCGTTCGTCAACTGGAAGATCCATGTTGGCTTGCACAACTGACTCAGAACTGTGCACAATTTTTCACCGAGCGCTCCGGGATATAATACCAGTGCAGGTCATAACGCACTGTCATCAATCAGCAACTTATCAGCAATTTTCGCACACAGACAGTCGGCTCACTGGAAGACTGGGCTTGAGATGTTCATTTTCTCAAGCCATGTCGGTAATATGTTACTCTTGTGTTGGCTGAGTGAGCAAGCGCCGTCGGCAGGGCGCCACAAAGCTGTCGGAGTTCGGAATTCGCCGTGCACACGTAACGATGTTCGTGTACACCTGTCTCTAGCTGCACCCACTCTGTAAGCAACGCGACAGGCTCACCACCGGTATTCAATCCCGTGAATACGAGAGCAGAATTGCGCCCAGAAACGAGTTCAATATTCAAGCTTTCAAGCGTCGGATCGTTTTCTCCACCCAATGACTGGGGTTACTTTATGACGCGCTCCCAAGCTGGCTATTGGTGCTTATGTGGAGTATGTGACCTCGCTCAAGAATACCGGAGTAGCAGGCAGTTGATAAATCTTCCTTGGTCTTAATCCGACGGACAACGCCGCCACCTACGCAAATATTCGCTCCGCCAGATGCGAGGTACGATACGCAACCTTGTCGGCATTCAGGATAAAACACCAAGTCATCGGCGGAGTATGCCGTGCCGCTCTAAACAGAGTATCCCATGGATAATCCCAAGTATATTGCATTCCTTTGCACTAAAAGTACACTGCTTGCCGCCTTCGTTTGATGGACCTACTTATGATGCAGGCCCTGAATGAGTTGGATCTATCCAGCAGTTCAGCAAACAGAGGACACATGGTGCCAAACCGAGCAGCACGTACTTCTTGCTTGGTTATAGTACGCAGTTCACCAGGCGCAGAAACTTTGCCGATCGCCGCGCTGGCGACGATATCTGCCGCCTTGGTGACCGCGTTGGCCGTCGACAACCAGTAGCGGACCTCTTCGGGGATGACTTCGATGACGGCTACGCGAGGGTCGTTCTGGTCGCCTTTGTGAATGCCATCGCCAAGGTCGCCGAACCAGGCAGAGGTCCTGCGCCAAATCAGCGTCAGGCAACTCTGAAAAGGAAAGACGTGACAGCGTACGTTGAGCTCCAGTGCCTGGCAATGAGCTCCTTTTCCTGGCTAATCTTAGCGATACCGCTGTACGACGCCCAATGCGTTGACTTGTCGTCATAGAACGAGACATTCGCGTGAGAGTCGTTCTCGATCTCGTCGAACTTGTGTGAGGCACGGTTTGCGATGAAGATAAGGTTGACCTGATTGGGTTCGTTCGCTAAGTGGCGCATGAGTTTCGCGGGGGGGGGGAGGCGCGCTTGTGTCAGATGCTTACGGCTGGCAGGAGACATGGCACGCGAGTGCATTAGGCCGTCCGCAGAGCGGGTGGTAAGCATACCCGTCTTGACCTTCTTAACGATGGAGTGGAGGCCATCGATCTTCTCCTGAGGAGTGAGGTTGTCGTTCTGGGCTTTGGCGGAATAAGGGTCGAGCTCTTTGTTGTAAGACATAACGACGGGCTAGATGGAAATATTGCTGGCTTGGTCAGAAGTCCACCAAGAGACCAAGAGCTTTATATACTGTTGGGACTGACAGCGTGAGTGTTATTCGATCCTGCCCCTCCGTGACATCATCAGTATCCACCGCACCAAAGTCGACGGCCCCGAGGCGAGATCGACCCAGCCAAGCAGTCGAGCTTCTCCGCCTTCCCATGCTCTACAAGGAAAATAAAATACTTCGGCTGGTGACTACAACGATGCATATAATATTGTCATGATTCAGAGTAGCACAGAAAGAACATGATACCCATGCTCCCTACATAATATGTACTTCAATTTTGCAAGCCTAACCCATTTACGGTTGTATCTGTCTGGGCCTACTCATGACGGACCATAACGGACGTTACGGTTGACGTCGTGTGTGGACCTAGAAGTGGTACGGAGCAAGGAGCGCGGGACCTCGTTGATCGCTAGTCTCCACAAGCTGGACGCCGGCCAATTACATCCTAACCACGATGACTCCCATGCTCTTTGACTCGCTACGACCATGTACACCACCACTCGCTTTGCCAAGCGGCTCCCTCTCACGAGGATGAGTGCCGCAGTCTCCGGGTCAGTCGAAGCAACGGCGTCGATGCCCAGAAGCTCGTCCTCACCCTCCGCTCCCACTAGACATCAACGCGCCATGTCATCGCAGAGTTACACCTCCCTGGTCGATTTCGGCCGCAAACATGTCACTAATGGCCTTGGACGTCAGATTGAGGGTGTCATGACCAAGGGCTCGGGCTCGTATGTGACGTTTGGAGACGGTAGGACGATGCTCGATTTCACGACGGGTATTGGAGTGACTGGCCTTGGTGAGTGCAGAACAACACGCTGTTATTATCTGACGTTGACACTCTCCTGTAGGCCATTGTCATCCTAAGGTCAGCGCCGCTGCAGCGAAGCAGTGCATGGAGCTCGTTCATGGCCAGGTACGAACGTTCATCCTCATGCTTTACAGTAACCTTCTGACACGTCCTTTCAGTGCAGTCTCGCATTCACCGGCCCATACCTACAGCTCATCGAGAGGCTCCTGCCGATCATGCCTGATCCCTCCTTGGACTCATTCTTCTTTTGGAACTCGGGATCGGAGGCAGTAGAGGCAGCAATTAAGATGGCCAGGACGATCACTGGGAAACAGAACATTATAGCCCTGCAAGGTGGCTACCATGGTCGTACGTTCGGCGCCATGGCCGTTACTAGGAGCAAGACAATCTATAGTGAAGGCTTCCACCCACTCATGGTAAATGCAGATCCTTGCATCATGCGGAATGCGTCGAGCTGACATGTCGTGCGCAGCCTGGCGTATTCACCATGCCCTACCCCTACTGGCACCAACTCGGAGTGCCGGCATCGACCGACCCATCACAAATCTCCGCCATGTGCCTCAACCAATTAAACCTACTTCTCTCTCAACAGACTACTCCGAAGGATACCGCCGCAATCCTCATTGAGCCGCTCCTCGGCGAGGGCGGCTACGTGCCCACACCAGTCGAGTTTCTGAAGGGCGTTCGCGAGATCTGCGACAAGCACAACATCCTGCTCATCATAGACGAGGTGCAGAGTGGCTTCGGGCGCACAGGCAAGATGTTCAATATTGAGTATTCGCGCGTGCGCCCGGATATCATGACGATAGCCAAAGGTCTCGCGAACGGCTTCCCGTTGTCGGGCGTCGTGAGCAAGAAGGAGTTCACCGATAAGCTGAAGCCCGGTTCCTTGGGCGGAACCTACGCCGGCAACGCGGTCGCCTGTGCGGCTGCAGTTGCAGTTGCGGACGCGTTCAAGGAGGAGAAGGTCCTCGAAAATGTCCAGGCCCGGTATGTCCGTCCTTCCCCGCCGCAGCTTTTTCTTACAAGTCCTCCAGTTCCCAGGAACTCTTCCAAGCTCTCAACACGCTTAGAGCTAAAGAGCACCTGAAGCGCACTATCCTAGACGTACGTGGGCAGGGTCTCATGGTTTCCGTCGAGTTCGCCTCTCCCACCGGTTCTGGTCCGTACGACGCTTTTGTTGACAAGACCGTCCCCGAGAAGCTTGCGACACGCGTCGCGAAGCGCTGCCACGAGAAGGGCCTGCTCATCCTTACGACGAGCGTTTATGAGGTCGTCCGGTTCATCCCGCCTCTGAACATCGCCAAGGACGACATGCAGAAGGGTATCCGGATCTTTGTCGAGGCGGTCGAGGAGGTCGTCCGCGAGGGCTGAGGTAAGACATCAACTTGCGACCTAAAACGCTTTATGGCACAGGACCCTTGGATGTATGCTGTACTATTAGAATTTGTATGACTTTGCTCGGACACCCTCTTTTCTCTCGCTGGAGTGGTGCGCAAGGTGTGTCCTCTGCTTCTCTTGCCTCCCCTACAATCGCGCCCGCACTCTTACTAGCCCGTCTGGATGGCACAGCCACTTCCCTTCACAGGACAGTGGCTGATGATCACGATGAAGGATAGGGTCTCTTGATGTGCGAGATGGACCTCCTCCCTTACAGGGGCGATATCTCAAGGGGCCGTCTTGTCTTGTCTTTCGTGACTGGGCGGCGGGTTTGACGAGAAACCGACAGCTCTCCATATGTATATGTATCATCTCGTATGCAGCTTAAGGTCTCAGTTACTTACGCTTCGCACTGTGCTGGACGATGGTTTCTTTGATGAAATCATGATCGTCAAAAGAGTCTTCCAGTGAGGCCGTTCAATGGCGATTTAAGGCGCCCTCACTGCATAACGTTTTCGACGTTCATACTACTACAACCTCGCACGATGTCTTCTCAGCCACAAGCTATAGAGCCAGCTCAAGTGAAGAGATCCGGCAGGTTCTATTTCCAGGACCTATTCATACGCGTGCGTTAGCATTGATAGCTGCACTGGCTGCCATATACCCCCTGACGGCGCGTGCGTACTAGGCTGAAGATACGCTCTTCAAGGTCCACCGTCAGGACTTCGAGAGCGGCTCTGAAGTGTTCAGGCATATGTTCGAGCTGCCCAGCGCTTACCCGAAAGACGAAGGCTCTTCAGCGGAGTTCCCGCTAGTGCTTGAGGGAATCAGGGCAGCGGAGCTGGAGGACTTCCTTGCCGTCCTTTACTCAAGGTGCGACTTCTAGGCAGGGTGAGATGATTCGTCTCAAGACAGCGCACAGATCCTCCAATTCCGCCTCGGCGCCGATGTCTCTGGAACGGTGGAAGGCGGTCTTCAAGCTCGCGACGATGTGGGACTTCGAGGGCGTCCGCACGCAGGCGCTGAGCGCGTTCAAGGAGCACATGCGTGGTGCAAACAGCATGGACACCATTCTCCTCTACCAGGAACTCCACCTAAACATAGACGAGGACTTTGTCCTAGCTGCGCAGAGCATCATCGAGAGAGAGGAAGAAGTCTCGTGCAACGAGGCGGAGAAGCTGGAGCTGGGGACCATCATGCGGCTGTGCACCATACGGGGCTGGTACTCGGCGACGAGGGCACGGGCTCAGCTTCCCAGCAAAATATGCTCTGCATGGAACGTACCATTGGTGCCAGCTCTAGCTCCTCTAAACATGCTAAACCAGCGTCGGAGGAGTCGCATGTATTTCGGATAGCATGCAGTCCCAGTCCGATTATGCAGCCTGTTCACTAGGGAGCTCATCAAATGTCGCTGAACATCTATGCAAGTATATCTACGTACAGATGGGACAGAGCCTCTCGATGCTGCAATATATTAAGAACTTGTCTTCGCAACAGCTACTGTCGAGGCCGCGGCGAGCATTCGCGTGAAGCCTATATATACATTCTAGGATTCTAGCTATCACAGGGAAACGGGAAATTCAGTCAGTTTCACAATTTAAGGAATTTCGAAGAGATAGCGTCAGATTCCAGCGCCGCACGTGCAGCATTGCGTGTCTCGAAATCGAGACGCCCGTGTTGTGCCAGAAGCCAGATTCCATCCAGCCAGTTCCCCGCATGGATTTCTATACGACCAGTTCCTGCAATCCATGTGAGCTGAAACCGAGTCTGACCTGTGTGGGGCCGTCAAGACGTGACTTGAATGGCTGTCAGATGGAAGGAAGAAATTATTGCTGAAGACTATAAGAAGCATGGCAAGGGCTACGAAGGTACAGGCGTGTTTGTTGACATAGATGATAACGAGGAATTGGATGCTGTGGACGACGTTGGGTATGGTGCGGGCAATGTTGGAGATGGTTTCGATGACGAAGGGCCTGCAATCCTGTCTGCACCTACTACTGGTGGACCTGGTGGACCTGCGGCCAGTCCATCCAATGAAAGTGATATGTAGCATGCTGTATTCTGCGTAGTATAAATTGCAGAGGTTTCTCGACTGTTTCGTTGCGACAATGAGCTCGTGGGCGGCAATGGCCGGTCTGTGCAGGCGCTCAGATCGTAGGTCTGAGATCCGCCCATGCGGTTTCCTGGCAGGACAGAATCTGCGTCTCGGCTGACTACGGTCAGCGCGATTTCGATATCGCCAAATTTTCCCTCGATATCGTGGAATTCCTACAATTGTGAAACTACTCAATTTCCCGGTTGCCTGTGTAGTGCTGTCAGAGACTAGGTTCCCTGATTGTCAGCTGATGATGTAGTTCCTACGAGCAAATACACTGAGCGTCAAAAGTAAATGAACACCCATGCCGCCCGAGATCCAGCCACTATTGCAGCATGAGTCTCCAAGCTACTCCTAAGCTTTTATTTGTGTGCATTCTACAAGGTTTTGGCTTGAATATTCACAGAAAATTGTGATATAATGATTAGCAAAAATTGTGCACTACAGCCAGTTTCTAGAGCAACTTTTGCATAAATAATGCAGGTTTGGATGTAAGATCTGTACCACAAACTATTCGGCTCTCTGGCAGCTACATTTGGAGTCTGACTTGCTCAAGAAAAATTTTGAGACCCTTTCAGGCATTTTACATGGAAGTGATCGTGCTCTGGAAATTTGAGGAGTGGAGGTGTTACATATTCTCCCAGAAGTCCATGTGCATTCCCTGCCACTCAGATGGCCATGATATGACTTGGAATAGCATAGGATGGAGTTGCCATCCAATACAGCTCATTGGAAAGCATGTATTTGGTTGAGAGAAGGCAATTACCTGTGGAATGACAAACCAGAGAGCACCAGTCAAGTATATTGCATCCTGGCATTGTAAATCCCCACAATTATATTTCAAACCTTTGTCAATCTCTTGTATATTACCCTAAGAAGTAGCATATTTCCCTAAGTTGTGCTCAACTCTGTGTAGAAGAATGTTCTGGAGCACACTTTAGAGGGAACATGCAAGCAGTCCACCAAGGAAGGTGTGTATGCTTTGCCTTCTTTCTCCTGAGGTCCTGATCACAACTCTGCTAAACAATTGCAAGGTTGTTCGACTCACTGAGTGGAAAAGAGGGACCTTCAGTCTCTAGCCAAGAGTCAGTAGTGGAAGGCAATGTAA
Source organism: Phanerochaete carnosa HHB-10118-sp (assembly GCF_000300595.1). Taxonomy (NCBI): domain Eukaryota; kingdom Fungi; phylum Basidiomycota; class Agaricomycetes; order Polyporales; family Phanerochaetaceae; genus Phanerochaete; species Phanerochaete carnosa. The sequence continues at coordinate 2,204,407 of NW_006767633.1, read as the reverse complement.
GAGGAAGAATGCTGCCAAGATCCATTATTAGCTGGAAAGCTCTGGGGAGCATCCCCTTATGAATAGCCCTGGTTACTAGGAGCAAGGGGTGAAGCATCCTACAAAAAAATTTGGGCGCATAGGCCACGGTATTTTGGCAGAGCATGGCCAAACTTCTGTCAAAAGTGCCAGCTTGAGTGTGAGTGGAGATGTCATCCTTTCATAACATTCTTGCAATCTGCTTAAAGCTTTCAAAATTTTATATTTAGTGTTCTTATGTATGATACATCTCGCACAAATATTTCCGGCATTTAAAACTCAGGGGTCGCGGAGAACGAGAGTGTCGAGTGGGTGTTCATTTACTTTCGACGCTCAGTGTAAATGAAATTGATGCCGCGCCATCACGTCTCTTTGGTGCGCAACTCCTTCGTGGCGTGCTCGCGGCTTCCGCGCTGGCACTTTTTCTTCAGTCTCGACATCGGCATTCACTTCCCGCTCAACACTCAATCTCCAACCTTCGCACTACAATGTCTTCAAATTCAGGAACCGATGGTGGAGTTGCATGTGGTCCCAATGTATCCGGGAAGTTCTTCTTCGAAGACCTCTTCTTGCAGGTGCATTTCAGGCACCAATCTCCTATATCCTGGTTATGCAGTCTCACTGACGATCCATGGGCTTACTCAACTTAGGTTGAGGGAACCTTGTACAAACTTAATCGCAGAGACTTCGAAGAGGGCTCAGAAGTGTTCCAGGGCATGTTCCAGCTCCCGAGCGGTGGAAAAACGGTGGAAGGATCTTCTGCTGAGCAGCCTATAGTGCTTGAAGGAGTCAAAGCGGGAGACATGGATCTGTTCCTCGCAGTCGTGTATCCTAGGTACTGCACTTGTGCTCCCTTTGATTTATGGCTGCCGTCTCATAGCTATCTCCAGACCTTTCGAAAGCGTAGAGGACATGCCCTTGAACGAATGGAAGGCCGTCTTCAAGATCGCGAGACAATGGGAGTTCAGTAATGTTCTCAAACGCGCTTTCAGGGCTATCAAGGAGCAATTGGAGGTGGAGGACGGCATCGATGCCATTCTAGTCTACTGCGAGTTAAGTCTGGATCTGGACGAAGGCTTTGTTTCTGCAGTTAGGGGACTTGTCACTCGCGCGGAAGATATCTCTGAAGAAGACGCACGAAGGCTAGACCTAACTACCCTAATGCGTATATGCACGCTACGCGGATGGTACACTCGTGCTCCCTGTACGAGGAGTGTCATCGACGAGAGGGTACGCAGCACATGGAATATCGCACCAATTCTCTCCACACTTTCCGTCAATCCTCGGAAGCGGCCAAGGATTAACAGGCGCTTTCCGACTTCAGACGACGAGCTCGAGTTATGGCATACCAGGGCTTATTAGGCTTTCAGTTTGGATCATTATCGAGATATCCCGTAGCTTTCCCTACCAATTCCTTTCCGTGTTCAAGCCCTCTTCTCGTTCCACCTCTCGGTTGTACCGTTGGAGATCTCTGGCATGCCTCTTATCTATCCCTTAACAAATGCGAATGAGCCATAATGAATCACAAACGCTCATCGGGCGTCGTGCTTAGTACGGGGGCTGAGTAATCCCCTGGCAGACATGCTACCATTGTACCCTGCTGTCCAGAAATACATGCCGATAGCGGTACATCCATGCATACATTGCAGGAGAGCATTGGAAACTACACATTAAACAGGAACAGATTCACCGTCAATGTCGTCCATAGGTTCGCCATCCACATCATCTGTACCTTCCATAGGTACACCGTCAACATCCTCGAGAATGAGCTCCCCATCGACATCTTCCGCTACGGGAACGCCATCGAGATCCTCTGCTATTGGTTCACCGTCCATGTCGTCAGAGATAGGCTCTCCATCGACGTCATCATTGATCGGCATGCCATCCACATCATCCACGGCAGGTACTTCGGCATCGCTACCAACATCCATAGGCTCTCCTTCGTCGTCATCCGCAGCTGTAGGCGCGGCGGAGGGCGTTGGCGTAGGCTCAACCTCTTCTGCAGGCCGGAACGAGCTTGACTTGAATTTACTTTTGAATGCCGGGATCGTCTCCTTCTGTGCAATGACGGGATCTGCCTCTTCCTCCTCTACCTGCGGGATGGTCTGTCCCTCGAGGCGCTGGCGCAGCTCACTCGTGAAGTCAGGCGGAAATACGATCCAATCGTCCCAAATATCGACAATAGTGGCGATCTGCTTCTTGAAGGTCTCAGCCGTGATGCGTCCTGGGAAGGAGTGATAGATGGTCGAGAGGTGGTCAAAGACAATGCCGAGGCGAGCTTGAAACTCTTGACGGAATTTCCAAGCCATGGGAAGCGGGGCTGCGGAATTATGAAGGATGTCGCAAATGAGGTGAAGACGAGCAACCTTGCGGGGTACAGGTGTGCCATCGACAAGCAAGGAAGAGACGATGATGTCTGCGACCTGTGACATACTCAGCTAGGCATTCAGACGCCACCACCATAGGAGGCTTACCTCTGACGCGGCTTCAGCATGTTCTAAGCTGAATGCCATGCAACGTGCAAGCTCGCCGCGTCGACCCGAAAGTGCACGGAGCATAGCTTCAAACCGCTTCCTAGCGAGGCGACCTAATTGGTTCTTGCGCCCGCGTTCGCGCTCAGATTCTTCCGCCGAATCAGTAGAATAAATGGAGTTGTACCCCTGTTGACATAAACTCAATCGATACCAGAGTAACAGAGAGAAGATTCACATACCTCGTCATCGAACTCCGGTTCAATCGACTTATCACGTTTGATAAGGTTCACGTAAAGCTTATGTCGGCGGTGCTAGCATATGATGAATACATGCAGAGCAAGTATGCAACGATATCTACTTACTCCTGGCTTGAGAAAGCCATATTTTGGATTTGATTGCTCGCGCTCTTGTAAACTCCTTGCATATTCTTCGCCATGTCCCTTGACTTCAGCGGCGACAGTGCGGATAAACTGCTCCGAGATTTCTTCTTCATCGCTCGGGCGTCCTCGCGACCGGGACCGGGAACGAAACCTCGGCCTCGAATGCGACCGGCTGTCACGTCGTCGGCTGTATGATCGCCGCCTTTCATGTCTAAAACGAGATCCCGACCGCGAACGAGAACGCGATCTGGAGACTGATTGGCTGTATGAACGGCGATGATCTCTGTCTCGAGAATGAGAACGCCTTCGAAGACTGCGACTTCCACTCCGGTGTCGCCGAGGCGAGCGACTTCGTGACCGGCTTCGCGAATTACTCCTAGAGTGCGATCTACTTTTCTTCACCACTGCAAACGGCGTCAGCACGCAAAAGTCTCTGGAAGTGGGGCAAACACTCACCGTACATCGGCTTAGCAGCAACTGGGACTGCCTTGCTCCAGCCCACTCTGAGGACTGACCCGCCCCAGTCAAATCCGTCAAGCTCTCGCAGAGCCGCTTCTGCGTCTTTGCGCTTCATGTAAGCTACGAATCCACTGAGCCCAGTGTTCTTGGTGCGCCTGGACGCAGTCATGTCATTGCCGGGACCCACGGAAGCGTCTCCACGAGGCCACATAATCTTAACCTGTGATGATACGCGTCCAGTGAGAAACACTCGGCGTATGAAGTCGAAGAGCACACACAGAGCCGACAGGGCCGATTCGTGCAAAGAACATGCCAAGGCTTTGCTCATTGACGTACGGAGGGAGATTGGCAACGAAAATGTTGGATGTCTAACCAGAAGAGTAAGCAATGTACGAGTCGTTAGAAACGTAAAGCTCACTTCTGGGTCCCCTCGATCTTTACTGCCGCTCTGCCCCTCGTAGGCCGCCATCGCCGTCACAGAACGCCCCTGGGTCGCTTGCAAATTATTAAGCTACAGGTCGGTTTTAAATGAACTCAAAACACTTACCATGTCGTCCGAGGCGGGACTCCCGCGAAGCTTGCTCTCTACGAAAGGACAATCGGCACCGGTACATAGATGCAAGGGACTAGCTTACCTCTTAATCTCTTCTAGAAATGAATCCATCGCGCGCTTGCCTTTAGGCTTCGGAACAACTGGGGGCGGCGATGGGGGCTATGAGAAGTCAGTAACTAGACAGTAGCCGGATACATGTTCCGCAACTCACCCCCGAGTTGAACATGGATACAGCTGCTCGCGAGGGTTCCGGACCGCTCTTGGCTGACGGAGCATACACGACTTCTTTTCCAGCCTTAACGAAGGAAGACCCGGCCTTCCTACGGTCGACATCTTCGCCTTGAAATGCCTGAATAAACTCTGCATAGGCCTTGACCGCGTTCTCTTCTTCCTCCCTGCGCTTCGCCTCCGCGGCTTCTTTCTCTTTTTCCCGCTTTGACTTGCGCAATGTGCCTTGCGTGTAGTGGGAGAGTTTGTGATCCTCTACTGCCTTTGGCTAACGAGGGAAGCAAGCCGTTGGTGAGCGTGGACAGGGCAATAATAATGTCGTATCCATCGCACTGGAAATGCAGCTTCATCGTCATCGTTGTCGAAGAATGCGGCAAGCTTCGACTTTGTTTTGTCCATACTCCTCGTAGCTGAGGATTGCGGGGACTACACGTCGAGGGTGCTCGTATGTGGACACGGAGATATAGAACAAGATGGCCTCACCTTATCAATGTTGATATGGTTGTCAATATCACGCAAATTAGAACATCTGACGATAATGGCAGTGTAGCCAAGTGGTTACGGCGTCACGTTTAGGCTGTGTCCCAATCCGTGATGGGTTTCCCGCGCGAGTTCGAATCTCGTCACTGTCATTTTTTGCTGCTCGCTTACAGCATCTGCTCCGCCTCCCATCGGCGTCTATTTTTCACTCACCCTGCGACCGCCATGGCCTCTGCAACAGGTATATTACCTCACTGTATGTCCAGCTTGAATATTTTTTTTAATATGCATGCGCAGCAACAGGAAAACTCTCACGAGAAGAGTATCGTAAACAAAAGGATCTCGATGCGGCTCGGAAAGCGGGCACCGCACCAGCAGCTGTAGATTCAGAGGGCAAAGTCATCAATCCCCACATCCCTCGTACGTCTCTCTTGCTACAATTTGTGTTCATCTCCTCCTCACTCAACCGACAGAATACATTGCGCAGGCCCCATGGTATCTCGACACAGGCGCACCCTCACTAGCCCACCAGCGTATTCCGGAGTACGATCGCTCCGCAGACAAGCTCGACAACTGGTACGACCGTGGGGCCAAGGCTGGACCTGCAGCGAAGAAGTACAGGAAAGGCGCTTGTGAGAACTGCGGTGCCATGACACACAAACGACAAGACTGTCTGGAGCGGCCGCGAAAGCGGGGAGCAAAGTATACAGGATCGGACATCG